>NC_090270.1:36575146-36924313 GCF_040414725.1 Anabrus simplex | reverse complement strand
CGCCTTCGGCCGCCTCAAAAAAGGCTTTGAAGGGTTGACGCTTCTTATCGGAAGAGGATGTGCAGCAGGCGATTACGGACTTCTTCACGCAGGAGGACACGGTGTTTTAGCGCACGGGGATCTTCAGCCTGGTGCGTCGGTGAGATGAGTGCCTCAGTGCTCACGGTAATGTTTTCTGATTGGCATCCCGATTCAGAACTGTACGCCGTCAAACAGAAACTTTTTGATCGCCTCTAATATATCTGAAACATGATCCGCATGCTCTTATAGCAGGCGTGTCAAATACGTAAAACAAAATTCTGTCATAATTTATTTCTATCTGTTTTCCTCACATAAAGTACCATCTTTCAATAAATCGATGGAGAAATGAAGCGAAGCTAGACTAAAATCTTTTCCGATAACTACAAGTCATACTATCGCATCTTTTCGAGTCCCATTTAACTCCTTAATTATTTATTAAAAGTGACAGTTTAATAGTGATCTCGCGAGCTACTTATTCTAACATAAAGGCAGACCTACAAGTTTTATGTTAACGTACTTTAAATATGTTATTATCCAGCAATTGTACGCGTGCTTCGCTACGAACTTCCACATACGGACTTCTACGTCAATTGATTTACGCGCAGTGAGATTATATTATATTAAATTGCATGCCACTTAGCGTTATCCGAGAAACACCACTGGTAGGACCACATACGTTGTTTCCGATGTGAAGTGGACGTTGGGAAGATTTCATGAAAATGGCAGTTCGGAGGTTTCTTCTATAACGGCAGGCTCACTTGACTACTGCCATTCATAGTGAAGATGTGGAGTTTTCATTATAAAGACAGGCTTTTACTAATGCCATTCAGAATCCAGTTGGGGGTTTTGATTGTAATTGAGAAATGCATCTCTAATAAAGGTAAAAAACGAAGTGGATGTATTGCAACAATGAAATATCCTCACTAAATTATAATGATATGAGTGACGTATTTAAGGGAATGGTAACAGTGGAAATAAAATAGGTGCAGGGATTCTTAAATAAGCAGATGACTTATGGTGTTACTACTTAAGTCTTAAGAGGCAAGGAAGAGGCAGAAATAAAAGAAGAAAAGGGAAGTAGAAGAGGAAAACAGTAAAAGTTATAGTAAATGGCACAAAACATATTAAGATGCGAAATAATGACCTGCAGTCCGCAGTACTCTTGAAATATGAACAGCCTCCCTTAGCGCTATTCGAAGACGATTGCAATCCTTAACGGCGTTCCGCAAATATCCCTCAGAATGGCAGCTTGGCGCCCCTCTCACCTTCTGCCCAACGAAGGAAAACGAGTTTACAGGAAGAATGTCAAAAATGTCATAACATAACTTTATTTCCCTGCTGGCAAGCAGCCAGAGACGTTGCCATGGCAACCGGTAGGTTCGTTGTATGTCACTCAATATATAGCATGAAATAGTATTTTACTCTGTCATTTGAAGAATAAGTGAAATTATGTACATAACATGTTGTTTAAATGAAGAGAAGTTTCACATACGGTCGTCAGATATTACAGAAAATAAATAGTACAAGATACAATTTTTAAAAAATATTCTGGTTTTCGTATAAACCCCCAAGTCTATTATGCAATTTTTAAGTTAAATGCATATCTAAACCTGCCCCTGGATGAGTATTTTCTAAATATGAAGTTTGGTCGAGATCTACCCAGCCGTTTCACCGTGATGGTGGAACACCCGGGAAGAAAAACAGACGTACAAACTGACACAATACAGTCTCAAGTTGACCTGAAACGGATAAATATCTGAAAAATTGGCAAAACAAACGAAATTATAGACAGCTTGCCCCTACAACTTTCATTATAAAGATTTCTGCTGACGGCACTGCTCTCCTTGCCAGCAGCGAAGACGAACTTGCTGACTTACTTGCAAGAAAGAAAAATGTGAGGAGATTAAACTGACTAGACATTAAACTTAGTTAGTCCAAAATAATGATGACTAACCGAGGAACAGAGATTTAGATAACAGGTAAAATGAGGAAAATGGAGGCAGTATACGATTCTGTCTATACTTGATTGGGCCCGGGGAGTTTTGAGGCAGAAATTAAAAGACGGTTCAACTTAGAGACGGTTGCTATGAAGAAACTCTCCAGGATTTGGAAATAAATAGCAAGACAAAAATCCGAATTGCTGAAGATTTTGTTTTCTCCTTATTACAATATGGTTTTGAAACATGGACCCTAAAGGCCAAAGGCAAACAACTCATCGATACGTTCGAGATTTGGTGTTGATGAAAAATGCATCGTGCACATCACGAGAATAGATGGAAAATATCCTGAGAAATGCATCGTGCAAGGGGAAGTAGAAGGTATAAGACAACGGGAAATTACAGCGTGCAGATGGATTGACGAAATTAAGAAGTTCATCGATTTACCTTTTAAGTAGACCTTAAGAAGAGCTAGAAACCGTCGAGGATGCAGAAACGTAGATAATCTCGTCATGGCACTCACTAATGGGTAGATGATACTTACGTAAGTAAAGGGTCAATGACCTAGAAGTTAGGCCACTTTAATCAACAAACATAATTATGACCATCATTCCAATCGGTACATTTTCTCAGTAATAACGCTGTTTCATTTAATTTTGTACATAATTTACGGACGTCAAAGAAATGTTAGCATCACTCTTGAGTGGCATTCCTATCTTGACTTCTCACATGCAAGCCGAAAAGATGACCATTAAGAGTGAGCCAGATCATGATATAAAAACTTTTTCACTGTCGGAATTTGAAAAGTTTGTTTTGATAATAATAATAATTAGAACTTGATAAATTTAAGCAGCACATGCGAGTGCTTTAAAATTCATGCCATTAAATTGGTACTGTACCATTACGTTACAGTCGAGGCGATCCTACTCACAGAAATGTAGCGGACAAAATCGCGTGCGCCGGCTTCATGCAACGCGAACATATGAACTATCACCAAGAGGCAAGTTAATCGCAGTTTAGAAGGCGGAGACTTATGAAAGACCATCGGAAAAGAGTTTCATATTGGAACAACTATTGTCTTGAAAAATAATTGAATTCAATTAATTCTTACTACCTTGAGAAAGAAGATCGCATTTAAAAAAGAAGTTATCTGCTCGGAACCAAGGAAAGGCTGTTTAACAAAAAGGAAGAGAACTATGTATTTAAAATATAAATATTCGTGAAGAATTCGATTATTCACGGATAAAGAATCAGTCAAGACGTTGGGAAACATACAGTATATATTTCAATTTTAAATATTGGAGAAAGAGGAATATACGGACCAGTGCAAGATCGAAGAGAAAGGACGAATTCTAGCACTATAAGTGGCTGAATATAATCGATAATAACGGAAATAATATCTAGAATCACTAGCCAACGTCAAGAAAAAGATCTATTTAATGGGAATAAGCCGCATTTGAGTTCATGTAAGAGCGGAATTTCAAGACATAGAAAAAATACGAGCATTTATTCATATCTGCTAATGTTTAAAATGAAAGAATTAGCTAATTATTCTGCCCGTATAATATTGTTTTCTTCTTGCACGGACACCGCCAATATGATGAGAACCGCTTAAGCTGATGGAGGAAGACTGCCCAGGCTACTATGACGGAGACCAAGACTGCGATGCCCAGTAACCAGCTGTGACGTGACCGGACATGGAGTCTTACTACTCAGAGATGACATAGCGTACAACCAGGAGCCAGCATCTGACCCACTCGAGTCGAGATAAGAGATAAGTTTCCGATATAGATTAAAAATTAATAGTAGCTGTTGTATTAAATTAAAAGCAATTGAGTGTTACCTATAAATGAAGTGTATGTGCCAAATTGAGAATGTCAGTGTTAGATCTTCAGCAGTTAACCGCGAGTGTGTGCCAATTTAAGTAGCAGATATAACCAAAAATGCAATTATAGGTTATTGTCAACATACCTGAAGTGTGTATATCGATTTTAACATACCATTCTACACGGAAAGTTTATTTTACTATGAAATGGGGGAGATTGAAAACAGTAGACGTGAATTGCAGAATATAACCTAATTTTTGAGTAAGCTAAATCGACAGACATGGCTGTAATGATTTTATTATACGAAGAGTTGGATTATATTAGGAATACGCGTTTTATACGAACAATATATCATCGAGGGAGTATCGAACCATAACAGAAATAATATTTAGTGGAAGCGAAATGAGAATATATATGTTCAGGTAGATTAATAAGAAGAGGTATATGAGAAAACTGTAGTAATGTGAGTATTGTGATATAATGTATTATTTTCGTCGTAAGGTTAAAGGAAGGAAGTTGTTGTAACTGATCCTTATGGTAGATATTCATAATCCATGATAAATAAAATTAAAGCTATGAGGTTAAGTCATGTTGATTAAAACATAGAGTTACAGGCCTGCTAATTTAATGTCCATTGATTATATAATGTGAAACATTAGGCACGGTTATTGAGTTTTAGGACACTTATTGGTGTATATGTAGGGGCATTAAGAGTTATCACCCTACAGAACTAGAATGTTTCCCAGAATAAAATGTAGATTGAGGAATTATATTACCTTGAAGAATTGGCACAGTGGTAGATCAAATAAGAGTAGACATCGTTAATAGTAGCACATTTGTAAATGAGTGGGACAATTTCAGAATTAATATCGATAGGCTATTTTATTAGTGGCATTTATTGATTATATATGTGATTTCCAATGTCAAATACGAATTGATAAAACATTGTCTAGTTAGAATTCCTAATTATAATAGTATTTTAGAGTGTGGTGACAATTTAAAGCCACAATGAGGAAACTTGTTAATTATCTCGTATCTCGGAAAGTGAACACAAAAATCCAAATATCAAATATCAAATATGAAAAAACCTCCACATCCCACCAAAAATAAAGAATATGACCTTGTGGAAAAATTACCCTATGAACAATACTTGTGAAAAATGATGGATATAATTAATTCAGCGAACCATTAATGGCAAATGATGAATGTAAGAATACAAAAGACCCACTTCCAACTATGTTGACAGAAAGAATCTATGTATATAAGATGGTTAATTAACGTGTTTTCATTTTCTTTACTCTACAACATATATTTCAATTTTATTTTCTTCCATACGAAGTTAGCATGCTAATAGACTAGTGCAAGGATTATTTCTGAGTTTTATTCTGAAATATACGTAATGATATGTAGCTATAAGGTAATATAACTATTAACGACTTGAATTATTGAGATGATATGCATTGGTAGAGATTGGGTGTTAAACACTGTTTTAATGCACATGGTCTTACTCTTCAACGGAACCTGCGATAATATTATTACATTTTAAGGACGAAGTTAATATTTTACCCTAGGAGCTGGCGGGAACATAGACCCCAATCAACCGATATAACGGTGTAGTACTATTAGGAAATCAAGCATTTGGAAAATAAAACTATCGAATTTAATCTCTAAAAACTGAGACGTCTTTAAATATTCATCGATGTATGCATTTAACGATTTTTACTGAAAAAGGTAATTTAAAATATTTGATGAGAAATATGGGCTGTTGAATTTCCCTCACCTTTGAGTTTCTCTTTACCCAGAGGGAGAACGTCGCGCTCAAATGGAAGTCAGTAATTCTGTTTACGTTGTATCACTAGTGAGGGAACAATCGATATTTTTACAATGTGCTTTACGTCGCAAAAACACAGTTAGGTCTTTTGACGACGAAAGGATAGGAGAGGACTAGGATAGGGAAGAAAGTAACCATGGCCTTAATTAAGGTACAGCAGCAGCATTTGCTTGGTGTGAAAATCGGAGACCACGGAAATACAGTTACAGGACTGCTAACAGTGGAGTTCAAACCCAATATTTCTCGAATGCAAGGTGATAGCTACGAGAAGAAAAACCGCTCAGCCACTTTGTCGATGTGTGGTTCGAACCTGGAAGTGGGAGAGGGTGATAAAAAATGTTGCCTCGTACAGGTCATCCAAGGGTTACGACTGCACTCGATAACAGCTACCTTTCAATTTCCCCTTGGAGGAACTTCGAAAGCAATGGAACCATGCTGAGTAATGATCTTCGGGCAGCCAAAGTAGGTCGTCGCGTTTCAACTCAAACTGTGAAAACCACGTTGAAAGAGGCGCAACTTCTCTCTCGTCGCCCATACCGATGACCAGTTCTCAAACCTAGACATTATGGGGAGCGGTACAAATTGGCCCAGCATGGCGTCTTCAGAATTGGCATAAAGTCCCTTTCACAGACAAACGTCGCATAATCCTTGTTCCTGACGACCGTCGTAACGTGTTTGGATACAATCTGGTCAGGCTTCACATTTCCGTTCTATGAAATATCAAATTTTAGGCTCGTAAATTACTCTCTATTCCAAATCAGCCTCCTCTGGTTGACTTGAGGATACCTCAGATTTTACGGTAGCGTCCAGTACGTCAGGATTCTTCCTATGACTGTCAGATAACTATTATGTCAATCTGCCAATCAGCAAAACACGCGACTTCCTCATGTATTTCAATTTCAGACACTCCTTTGGAAAAATCCGCCGCGATGCTTGATATAATTATTCCTGAGTAATCTCCTCCTCCCGCAAGGACATGAGCTGAGTACGTGAGAGTTTGCAGCGGACTCTCTCGCGATTACATCCAAGAAAGGCTCTAACAGGAATAACGTTTCACTGTATCTTCAACGCACTTTTTCACTCGAAACTAGATAATCAACTTTGAGTTATCACCCATCAGTTTTAGCTGACGTTCATTCTTGAAATAATTTTACTACTTTCCGTAATCTGCACCTTTTGTTATATTCCTCTTCCCTTATTAAACTTCGAAACTGTCTCACGTCAAAATCGTCAGGAGCAATGGAGTCACTTATGAGATTCAATTACTTTGCTATAAGACCGGGTTTGTCCGTTGCGACTGTATGTTGGAACAAGAAAAATCGACATGAAGTCGACGAAGGAATTAAGGAAATATATTCACCAACCTTTCCTTGTTACTTCAATAAGTACAACCTTGAGCACATCGAGGTCATAGAGCCCGTAATATACCGGTCACGTTCTTACGACGCTTTGATGTGCCGAATGAGACCAGCTGGGGCGTACATACATTGAAAGCCGATCTTGAGGCATCTCCTCTACGCTCCACCCACTTAATTAAATCAATTGAAGATCTTCATCTGCTACCTCTTGGTTACTCAGGATTTTTTCTTTAGACTAGGTTCAAAATATATATTGTATGCTATTCTATTTCCGTATGGCAATCTCAGTCATTTGAGGAAGAATAACTAATAAAACTAATAATTCATTCTATTCCTATTTCCTTCTTCTTAAAACGTCTATGACAATTGATTCTGCAGAAACTTATAGTTTTATAATAGTTGTTAGAAGGTATAAGTGAATTTTGATTGTATAAAATCTCATTCCAAAATACAAACCATCATCACGTTTCGGCTTCCATGCGAAGTCTAAATTTTATCCGGTAGAGATTCGCATCTAATTTTCTCTTATTGGCCTACTTATTTCTCCTTTCGTGAAAAATATACGTATGTTAATCCTTCTTTTACTGCGGTAATCCAATCTTCTTCGTCCCAGTTCTTCTCTTTAATTCACTGTGCTTTTATTGGCTTGGAATTTTATTTACCTCATTTCTTAAACGCCTGCACTCTAATTTGTCTTTTGCATTTCCCCCACATTTCTGTCATCCTCACCTGTCACTTAGATTACATCCTGAATTATACATCTTCTGTAGGGACTGCTTCCTATGTTATCGGTCTCCATCCATCCAATTCCCTCTATACCGTCTGGGGAAATAAAGAACAGTTTTTACGGCATCTCTCATCTGTGTTGATATATTTGTTTTAATATTGAAAACAATTCTTAGCAGACAAAGTAGGGGTCGCCATATTAGGCATAGACAAACGTGAAATTATAAAATGTCCTCAATTGTGACGAAAGTTGAAGGGCTAACGGGACCAGAAAGATTGCAAATTGTGTGTCTTGGATAGCTCTATCAAACTTTTTCTTCTTTATCTGTTTACCCTCCAGGATCGGTTTCTCCCTCGGACTCAGCGAGGGATCCCACCTCTACCGCCTCAAGGGCAGTGTCTTGGAGCTTCAGACTCTGGGTCGGGGAATACAACTGGGGAGTATGACCAGTAACTCGCCCAGGTGGCCCTACCTGCTGTGCAGTACAGGGGCCTTGTGCGGGATGGGATGATTGGGAGGGATAGACAAGGGAGAGGGAAGGAACCGGCAGTGACCTAAACTTAGGTGCCACCACGGCATTTTCCTGGAGGAGAAGTGGTAAACCACGGAAAAATACTTCCAGAATGGCTGAGGTAGGAATCGAACCCACCTCCACTCAGATGACCTCCCGAAGCTGAGTTGACCCCGTTCCAGTTCTCATACCACTTTTCAAATTTCGTGGCAGAGCCGGGAATCGAACTCGGGCCTCCGGGGGTGGCAGCTAATCACCCTAACCACTACACCACAAAGGGGTACAAACTAAAAAACATTTTGATAATCACTTCCGACCTTAATGCAGTTCGAGAAAAACAGCCTAATATCGCTTGTTTCTTTACTTGTTTCCTTGTTGATTCAAATCCTAGCCAAATTAAGTTATTTTCTTAATTCTTTCTGTAATGCGTTGCTTTGTTCAATATCCTCAGGCGTTTTTAGATTTTTGAAAAATGTCTACACCGAATGTAGTTATAAGGGCTTAAGTGAAACTGTGCATTCGCTCACATTAGCGCTCGTGGTGGTGCTTAAGTGAAACAATGCATTGACAGTGGTAGAAAAACGCAAACTTCTAATCCTACCGACCGGATAACGATGATTATGGAAAGGATTTTAATTTTTAGGAATAGATGTAGAATATATTCTCATATTTTACTACGTTTTTATTTACCTAAAATTCGTAGCTCATATCCCTAAGATATTTTCAACATTGAGTTGCTTGCCTGAAAGGCGTCGGTTTTTCTTCTACTTATTTTCTTTGTGTGTATCTCTAGACGTGTTCTCATTGAAGTCTTGACACCATCTAATAAGTTCTATAAATATAATTATAAAAACGACACCTCTCTAAAGTTGAATATTTGGTTTCAGTTTTGACCCGCCGGGGAACCACAGAACCAATGCCTAACTCCAGATAAATCCCTAAAATATCAATTTATCGATCAGTTAATTAATCACCTCTCATCGCTGTCACCCAGGTGTTCGATTCATCATCATTATCAAATGTTTCATTCCCCTCCCTGAAGGGAAGGGGCGGGCAATCTAGTAGGTAACGCTTACTCTCTGGCCAGGAGAATTGTGTTGGTTGGAGAAGAAATTACGGATTTTGGTGATGGGACATATGAGCAGTGAAGTGTTGGAAGGAGATGAAAAGGGGCGAGGTCTCTTAGCTAACTGCTTTAATGGTAAATAATACATAAATTCGATTCTTGTTAATATTGAGTTCGCGTTTTTACAGTTGTTATGATTTTTAATAAATCATAGATTTCACACAAAGCTTACACAGTGTAAAACAGAAGAGACATCGGACATAGTAGATCAAATTGACAAAGTTTTTAAGTACACGGAGTTTCCTTTATTAAATATGAAACACCTATTTTACATGATATATGGTCTCTATCATTTGGTATGCAGCACGAATATATACTTGAACAACACTTGATATTTATACAGAGAGAGAATACATATGTTGTAGAGATGGCTAAAATGTAACGTAGCAGTTACTTTATCACAGTTACATGCCTGTCGCTGATACAATTGTATTGAGGACAACAAATAACAGGTTACTGTGTAACGACAACAGAATGACGTAGCAGTGAAAATAGTCGCTGTAACAGCTTGCAGAGACAGAACGTGACCTTCAGAGTCCAGACAATACGCATGTCTTCCAAGTGAGCGCTTTGGTAGGAGATTGCTTTAAGTCAAATATACTATAGTGTATTTGTTTAAGTTGCTGCTGTCATCTGGTATCTAAAGTGTAAACTGTTGTGACATATTCAACTGCTCAGGGGTAATCGTTGACTCAGACATCACGCAGGGCTTATTATTATAAGTTTCACCTGTATAAGTTTTCTTGTACCCTAAATAAATTAGTATGCTAACTTTCCATATTGTAACATAGTATAAAAAACATTACTTAATTTTATTTGTACCGGTTTGTGTCAAGGCTCGGCAGACATTTCATCATGTTTTCTTGTCTTCGATCCTTGATCGATGCATTGTCAAACTCACTCCTCTAGATTTCAAAAAAGACGCTATGTGGTCTTCTCATTTCATCCGTTGTCTGCCTTTCGTTAACTTTATAGCAAATAGGAATACATGTTTTGCTGCACCGACTTTCAACATTGTAGTGATGCGTGCGCGCATGTGCGAGTGAATGAATGGGACTTCGCAACGCAGCTGTAACGAGACAAGCTTGATGCCGTGACCAGGCTGTGACCAATAAAAGGTGAGGAACGTTGGACCCCATTTTTAACTGTTACTTTTCACAGTTACGTTACTGTATTAGTGACAGATGTAGCAGTTACACAAAAATAACCGTTTATCACACCTCTAATGCAGGGAGAGAATACATGTGTTGTAAAACACACCTCATTTAGAATATAAAGAACCATAACAATTGTTTATCTAGTCTTTTCTGATAAGATTTCAAAGAAGTTAAAAATCTATGGAACACCTCGGTTGGTTAAATTATTTTAATTCCTAATTCATTTCCTTATATACGAATATTTTCTTTAAATTTTCCAGTTTTGCTTCATATTGTTAGCTTTCCTCCTTTTAAAAAATCCATTCAAGTTTATTCTTCTGCCAACACCATTCAGCGCCATCTCTCCACCGACAGATCGGGACGTAACGTTTAACAACAGCTCGTCTCCTTACCGCCAAGTCTTCCCAGCCTAAATTCATAACACTACTCTTTTGTCGGAAATCAGCCGAATGCCTTACATGAAGTGACAAGCATTTGCTTTATCTGCAGGTTGTTCGTTATTCACCCATATCTCTTAGATGATGTGACAAACAGCTGTTTTACTTGCCGGTTGTTCGGAAAGTGCCGTCTGTTAATAACAGGGCATCTGGGAATTAAAATGTGAAGAGAAACCAACCGTTTAATTCACAATTTTCACCTAGATTCAACAACGTAAGTAATGTTGGATTGTTTTAGACGAGGTATGCGGTCCACATGCCTGAAAAGGGGCTCTCACGAACGTGTTAACCCTGCAGAGTTCGCACGGAGTCTTATACAGCCAGACCATTTTATGCACATTCTTTGTTGAAGATTTACCCTGTTACGGACTGTTCCTACTTAGTACCATCTTATATTTTCCCAACTCTTGATGCAGTAGCATGCCAGCAATCACAGTTTGGGCGTGGGAGAGTTAGGAAGCCATTGATAAGCGACTGGCTACTACTATTAAAATGTTTTCATTCCTCCCCTGAAGGGGGAGGCGGGCCCCTTAAACGGTGATGCCATCTATCAGGCCTTGAGATTTGCTACGGTAAAGGAGTTGTGCGGAGGAGGTGAGAGGTTGGCGGCCGTGGCATATACTAGGAACTGTCCCAGCATTCGCCTTACTGCAGGAGAATGGAAAACCACGGAAAACCATTCTCAGGTCAGCCAACGGTGGGGTCCAGTCCCTCTCCGAATTCCAAATGCAGAGGCGTAGGGCCACGGTAGAGCTCTTACTCCTCTACACGGCTGCCGGTCGGAGTGCAGACATGTCGGATCACGGACCAGCCGTGGCCACTTGTGTTCCGAGACACTCTCTGCATGTGAGCTTTAGTGTTTTAACTATTGAGAGAGGTCTTGTTTCTCGGAGTGTATGTTCTTGCAAATAACCTGTTTCTTGAATAAACACTTGGCATTTATTTATTTATTTATTTATTTATTTAAGGAATAAAATATTATTTATTCATTGTCCGGTTTAGGGCCAATAAATTCCACGTTAAATAATTGTTGCACATATTTAGAAGTCTTTTTTTTTCAGCCCAGAATTGCTGCATTCTTCAGCCTGCTGTCTTTACATCGTCCAACCTCTGTTCTGCTTTCTTCTTCATGGAGGCCTTGAAGTTGCTGATTTGTAATGGGTACTGTGCGCGATAAGGGAATCATGTCTTACCGCCTTACTCCAGCCTTGTTGAAATCTTTCCTCACCTCCTGGAACCACATGTCAGAAACGTTATGTCTTCTTTCTATCAAGTATCTGAAAAACTGGTTTCGTCAGTTGCTTTCCGTCCATTCCGAAGAGATATTCATAAAATTTCAGTCTTCTTTTTCTCCATCAGTCGCTCATTTTTCATACGTCTTTAATCAATAATTTCCATTTACTATTTATATACCCATTTTCTTGCTAGGGAGTTTTCTCTCAACCTTCCCAGCGTCCCCTAAACCAGCTTTCCCTGTCATTCGAAGGCACTCACTGGCATAAGGACATTCCGTTTTAATCACCGTGTTGTACTCTCCAATCTTCGCCTGCAAAGACATTGCTTTCTTCTTATAAAGTTTGTGAGTTCTACGGAAAAGTAATTCTTTTCTTGCTTGCTGGTGTTGGCTTCCATTCCACACGATTTGGATTATCTCACCGAGGTTTATGAAGCTTTGAACTCTCACAATCATATCATACCTTGTCTTTAGGTGATGGGGTCCAATTTTAATGTTTGTGTTGAACTTTCCTTTTTCAAAGTAAATCTAGATCCCTGATTTTCCTGCTTATTATTTGAATAGACTTATCTATTCTATAGATGTGTCTTGCTAGGTCATCAGCAAATGCTAGGCAATTGATCTTGACACCGCTATTCGTCCTCCAATGTGTACTTGGTTTAATAAACCTTTCTTGTTCCTCGCATTCCCGGATGACTTTCTCCAACACACAGTTAAAGAGAACTGGTGGATTATTTCTTTATTTACGCACGGCTTCCCTGACCGATGGTGATGCACTGTTTTGATTGCCTTCATAAGTTTCTGTAATTGGACAAACCAGTACACCCATTACATAAGGACATCCTGGAAAAAGAAAAGTTGATGGTGCCAAGAACGCCGCAGAAAGATCAGGTAAGCCGTGTATATCGATGGAAATTGTTCTATATTCTTGTATTTGAAGCACATATCAGTTCTGTGGGGGGAATATTCGATGAATACCTGTGTTGATAATTAGGAGGACAACCAAGTTCATATTATGTAGCGTGGTCACACGTTTCAGTGTACTATTGCAATAAATTGTGTTTAAACTCGCAATTTTTTTATCAGGTCAAAGATCATATTTTCTTATAATAATAACACGAATATAATCACTCAAGTTTTTCATGCATTATATTATGAATATTCATCTCGATTCATTTCCGACCACGTAAAGAAACGGGACAAGGGCTGGATATACATTATTATTATTTTATTATTATTATTATTATTATTATTATTATTATTATTATTATTATTATTATTATTATTATTATTATTATTATTATTATTATTATTATTATTATTATTATAATATAATTCGATGGGGCCATCAAGGACCACGTTAAGTCTTGTTGCATTTGACACTGAACTTGGCCTTCTTTAGAGCCCAAATTTCCCTCATTCTTTGTGAGTGGGCCTGCTTACGCTCCTCTGTCCAAGGGGCACCGTGTCTTCTCTTCGGTTGCTCGTCTCGGTTTAGCCCGTTTGTCAATATTTTCTTGCGGAAGAGATCTCTGTTAAGGGCGTCTTCAGCTGAGAAATGTAGCATTTGCAGGTTTTCTTTGGTATTTCTAAACCAGGGAATTGTGGTTTTGGGGTTTGATTAAAAAAAGTGAATGATTTATTAATAATAATAATAATAATAATAATAATAATAATAATAATAATAATAATAATAATAATAATAATAATAATGTTATTTGCTTTACGTCCCACTAACTACTTTTACGGTCTTCGGAGACGCCGAGGTGCCGGAATTTTGTCCCGCAGGAGTTCTTTTACGTGCCAGTAAATCTACCGACACGGGGCTGTCGTATTTGAGCACCTTCAAATACCACCGGACTGAGCCAGGATCGAACCTGCCAAGTTGGGGTTAGAAGGCCAGCGCCTTAACCGTCTGAGCCACTCAGCCCGGCGAATGATTTATTATTATTATTATTATTATTATTATTATTATTATTATTATTATTATTATTATTATTATTATTATTATTATTATTATTATTATTATTCGCTGGGGCCATCGAAGACCACGTTAAGTCCGGTTACACTTCGCAGTGAATTTTGCTTTCTTTTGAGCCTATAATTCCCTCACTCTTTCTGCCTGCGTTCTTCTGTCAAAGGACACCGTGTCTTTTTCCAGTTGTTCGTCTAGATTTAGCCCGTTCATCATTATCTTCTTTCGGAAAAGACCTCTGTCTAAGTCGTCTTCACTTGAAGAGCTCCTTTGGCGTTTCTAAACCAAGGCATCGTGATTTTAGGTTTTGATTCAAAGATCTGATTGGTCAACCTATTTCCGTCCATTCGTTTGAGGATCATGTTTGTAATCTTCTCTATTTTGTTATAGACTCCCTTATCGGATTTTTTGTGGATGTCCTTCTTGTACATGAATCCCACGATTCTCCTAATTATTCTGCGCTCCTTTACCTCCAGTTCTTCTAGGACTCCTTTATTGGCATTTAGTGATAGGATTTCGGATGCATACATAACTACTGGTTTCAGAACTGTTTCATAGTGACGTATCTTTGTATTTTGGGAAAGGCACTTTTTGTTGTAGATCGTGCTTGACCTTTAGTAAGCTATTTCAAGTTCACGTATTCGTTTTCTAAGTGCTCCTTTATCCAGTCCAATTTTTCTTATGATCTCACCCAGCCAGATAAAGTTTTCCACTCGCCTGATGTCCCCGTATTTCGTCCGAAGTTTTGGTGGTGCGGCTCTGATGTTAATCATTACTTCTGTTTTTCCAAACAATATCTGCAGACAAGTTAGTTCAGCAATTTCTTATAACAGTCCGAATTGAATCCAAGCGCTTTCTGCGTCGTTAGACAGAATAGCGATGTCATCTGCAAAAGCTAGACAGTCTACGATGATTCCCTTGGATTTGGTTCTCATTCACATTGGGCTATAGTCGATTCCCACTAATCTCTTTCGCCAGGTCAGGATGATCTTCTCAACAGTGCAGTTGAAAGGCGTCGGAAAGAGTTCATAGCCTTTTCTATATTTATGGAGGCCATTATTGGGATATACCACACTTTACTGGACGTATTGTTAGTCACAAAATTATATTTCATCTAAATATAAAGTATGCCCTATGAGAGTTATAAACCTTTTAGTAGGATCCTATGTGACGCTTACCTTAAGCCTTAGTTTCCTCAAGAAGCGGCCACGTTATATAGCGCAGAACCAGATCTAGCGGGTGTAACATAACGTTGAATGTCGGCACCAATACTTTGCCACTTGAACAAAAGCTCATGGTTCCTAGAATGCGTTGATGTCACCGTCTCGGGAGATAGCGGTAGTGTCATTTGTTGATAGAAGCGATCAAACAGCTTATTCAGTGTTTTTAGACGGTACGCTTACAAGTGTGGTGAACTTTATAGACTAGCATGACAAATTGGAGCAGCGAAACTGACGAACTATTGGAAGATTTTGTGAATAATCGTGATATATAGAGTGAAGAGGAGGTATATAATATTGATTTTGCTGAAGTGAAGTGAAGTGAGGTTGAAGGGAAACAAAAATTTCACCTCCATTTTCTGTTGCGCAATTTTTGGAAATGCCACTTCCTTCATCATCTATCACTGCTGATCCGTATTCAGGGTTATCGCCCACTTGGTAGAAATGCTATTAATTGTTTAACTAGTCCTTGTTTAAATCATTTCAAAGGACATAAGTAAGAAACTTCATATTTCATCCGTATTGACACAGTATTCAGGAGAATAAGAGAGGAATTATGCACTTTTCAATATAAAATTAAATGGAATGACTAAACATACCATTTCACATGCACGGGACCTGTTTCTACCATTATGTTATGCATTTAACATTTGCTTAATGATGCTCTCAAACATAAATCCTCCGAATGAAAAACAAACTGCTACCTGCAAGTTCAAATTGCCCCCAATGTCAACACTGAATCACAACTATATCCAACAAGAAGAACTGAAAAGAAATGGAGCCATATCTTCTGACCTTAAAAGAGATCTGGGTTAAGCGACCAAGATGTAGGTTACAGAAAACATTGCACTTCACGGCCATGAACTAGCAGAGGAAATGCACATCTTAAGTTTGTGCAGTGCTATGCCAGTTGAGCACTTTGAAATTACAGCTACTCTGAAAGAAATCATATGCGTGAAATCAAGGATGCGGAATAACGATATCGCATAATTCCGTGGAAGAATTAATGACATAAGGGAAACCGAAAGTTATTATATGCCAAATTATAATTTTTGACGTGAAATGAGCAAAAAAATGTGGACGTAGCAAGTGACTGTACGGTTTGGGTCTCGTAGCTTTCATTAGGGAGATAGTGGGTTCGAACCCCACTGTCGGCAGTGCTGAAGGCGGTTTTCCGTGGTTTCCCATTTTGACACCTGGAAAATGTATCTCAATTAAGAAGACGGTCGCTTCCTTTCCACCCCTAGCCATTTCCTGTACAATTCTCGCCATAAGACCTATCTGTGATGGTGCGACGTAAAGCAGACTGTTAAATATGTGCGGATACGAAATATTTCTTTATAACTTGGTAAGAATAAGATTCAATTGAAAGAGAACCGTTAAAAATCAAAATAAACCGACATGTGATGTGATGTGATGTGATGTGATGTGATGTGATGTGATGTGATGTGATGTGATGTGATGTGATGCGATGCGATGCGATGCGATGCGATGCGATGCGATGCGATGCGATGCGATACGAAGCGATGCGATGCGATGCGATGCGATGCGATGCGATGTGATGTGATGTGATGTGATGTGATGTGATGTGATGTGATGTGATGTGATGTGATGTGATGTGATGTGATGTGATGTGATGTGATGTGATGTGATGTGATGTGATGTGATGTGATGTGGCCTGCAAAGAGGCCTAGGGCAAGTCTTTATAGTAGACTGCTATGACCGACCTGCACGAGTTGTGTCTGTGGTGACGACGGTTATGGTAATGGCGTTGAATGAGGGTGAAACTCGCTGGCGGCACGCAGCCTACTACTGTCAAATAACACCAAGTACTTTGCTCAAGGCTTCGAGTCTCTCTCCGATGGACGAATCAGCATCGAATATGTCGTATTCTCCCAATCCATATCGTCACTGTACAGTGTTTTGGATTTGAAACCAGACACTGGGCACACAATCATGTGCCAATCTTATGAGGAGGGATGTATTCAGTATCGCGGGTTTCTTTGCTTGTTGGTGGTATGATGTATGTAAACGCATGTGGGAACTAAGACAATTACTATACATTCGATCCCCAATCAAGTGGAAGTAACCAGATACCGCAATGAATCCAATCTAACGCCCACTACATCGCCGACCACTAGTCTCAAGGATGTGAACAAGACTTGTATCTATGACGTAACAGTTTTCTCTTGAGTCCTTGGTCGATTAGTAGGCTAAGTTGAAAAGGCATAAGCTCAGTGACTACGCCACTTTTTCAGCGGAGACATCTATGCGCGATTGCACTGTCCTTCGTTTCCTTCTCGCGGACATGATTGTGCACAAGGCTGCCAACTCTTGAACTTAAATTTATCATTCGGGCTAGTGATAAAGCCATTTGTCTAGATGGTCCGGCTAGTGACAAAAACATTGGTCCGGTTTGGTGAGGTCCGGTTAGTCAAAAATTCATAGGTCAGGTCTCGCTAGTGAAAAAACTATTAGTCTGGATTGGTTACGTATCGCTAGTGACAAAACTATTGTTCTGAATTTGTTAGGTCTCGTTAGTGACAAAACAATTGTTCTGGATTTTTAGGTCTCGCCAGCGACAAAACCATTAGTCTGGACTGGTTAGGTCAGGCTAGTGGGAAAATCACTGTTCTGGGTTGGTAGGTCCGGTTGTCCTGACAAAGCCATTGGTCTGGAATGGTTAGGTCCGGCTAGAGACAAAACCATTAGTCTGAATTTGATAGCTCAGGCTAGTGAGGAAACGGTTATTATGGATCGGTTAGGTCCGGCTATTCAGAAAACCATTTGTCCGGATAGGTTAAGTCTTTATAGTGGCAAACTCAGTAGTCTGGATTGGTTAGGTCAGGCTAGTAACGAAACCAATCGTCTGGATTAGTTAGGTCTCTCTAATAAAAAAAACATTAGTCTGGGTTGCTTTGGTCCAGTTATTGACAAAACCATTATTCTGGATTGGATAGGTCTGGCTAGTGACAAACACATTGTTCTGCATCGATTAGGTCTGGCTAATGACAAAACCATTGGTCTGGATTGGTTAGGTCAGGTTAGTGATAAAACTATTGGAAACATTATTCTGGATTGGATAGGTCTGGCTAGTGACAAACACATTGTTCTGCATCGATTAAGTCTGGCTAACGACAAAACCATTTGTCTGGATTGGTTAGGTCAGGCTAGTGATAAAACCATTGGTCTGGATTGGTTAGGTCAGGCTAGTGATAAAACCATTGGTCTGGATTTGTTAGGTCAGGCTAGTGATAAAACCATTGGTCGGGATTAGTTAGGTCCGGTTAGTGACAAAACAATTTGTCTGGATTTTTTAGGTCCGGTTAGTGACAAAATCAATCATCTGGATTGGTTAGGTCCAGTTAGTGACAAAACCATTGGTCTGGATTGGTTAGCTCCGGGTAGAGACAAAATCATTGATCTGGACTGGTTACTTCCGATTAGTGACAAAACCTTGGAACAACAATGTATGTAAAGATGGGAAAAACCGAACATCTTGGATGAATGATGAAGTGAGAGCAACTTGTAAAAATAAGGCTATCAGAAACGGCTCCGAACAAGGGGTGATGCAGAGAGGGAATTGTACGTGAAACAAATAGTCGTTGAATCCAGAAAAGAAGTAAGTTAGTGGGAAGAGTTTAGTAAGAACCTGGAAAGGCTAGGCCAAGCATCACGGAAACTTTTCTGGACAGTAATAAAGAATCTTAGGAAGGGAGGGGAGAAGAAAATGAACAGTTCCTTGATCAATTCAGATAAACTCATAACAGATCCCAGGGAAGCACTGGACAGGTGTAAGGGATATTTTGAAAATATTCTCAACATAAAATGAAATATCCCTTGTGGTGTCTCGAATAACAGAGCTCATGGGGAGGAGGTTGGTGAAATTACGCTCGGCGAAGTGGAAAGGATGGTAAACAAACACTACTCTCACAAAGTACCAGGAATAGATGCAATTAGACTTGAAATGTTTTAAGTATAGTGGGAAGGCAGGGAATAAATTGCTCCACAGAGTAATAAGATTAGCATGGAATATTGGTAAGGTACCTTCAGATTGGATAAAAGCAGTAATTGCACCTATCCATAAGCAAGGGAACAGGAAGGATTGCAACAACTATCGAGGTATCTCATTGATTAGTATACCAGGCAAAGTATTCACGTTCATCTTGGAAGGCAGAGTGCGATCAGTTATTGAGAGGAAGCAGGATGAAAACCAGTATGGTTTCAGACCACAGAGGCGTTGCCAGGATTAGATATTCAGTACGCACCAGGTAATTTAAAAATTCTACGAGAGGAATAGATGCTTATGTTTAAGTTACGTAGATCTAGAGAAAGCATATGACACGGTACCAAGGGTAAATTTGTTAGCCATACTGGGGGACTACAGTATTAAGGGTAGATTATTGAAATCAATAAAAGGCATTTATGTTGAAAATTGGGTTGCAGTGAGAATTTATGGTAGAATGAGTTCTTGGTTCAGGGTACTTACAGTGGTTAGACAAGGCTGTAATCTCTCAACTTTCTTGTTCGTAGTTTACGTGGATCATTTACTCAAAGGTATCAAGTGGCAGGGAGAGATTAAGTTAGGTTGAAATGTAATAATAAGTTTGGCCTATGCTGACGACTTTCTTTTAATGGTAGATTGTACCGAAAGCCTGTAAGTTGAAAATAGGTTCGATGAGTATTGTGAGTCTCCAAGAGTATTCAATGTCAGATTGGTGATACAAAACTGGAACAGATAGATCATTTCAAGTATTTAGGATGTGTGTTTTCCAGTGATGGTAGTATAGTAAGTGAGAATCAAGCCGCAGTAAAGCTAATGTTAGTGACCTCGCAGTTGCGATCAACAGCATTCTGTAAGAAGGAAGTCAGCTGCCGGACGAAACTAACTTTACATCAGTCTGCTTTCAGACCAACTTTGCTTTCCGGGACTGAAAGCGGGGTGAAATCAGAATATTTTATTCCTAAGTTAGAAGTAACAGACATGAAAGTAGCGAGAATGATTGCTGGTACAAACAGCTGGGAATAATTGCAGGAGGGTACTCGGAGTGAGGAGATAAAAATAATAATAATAATCGTATGGCCTCAGCTACCGTGTGCAGACATTTCGATTTGACGCCATCTGGCTGTCTGCTCGTCAATTTCGACGTTCCGTTTCAATCTAGGCCCAATAGATGGCAGACAGTGTAAACCGGATCTCTCTTGGGCGTCTATGGCTGAGATTTAATGAATTTGGTCGGATAAATACCAAATGTATCACCAGAGATCTTTTACATGCCGACATCGTACGGCATGGAATATCGACTGGACTTTTTCTTCCGCCCTTCAAAAATCCGATTACCTCTGCCGGGTTTGAACCCGCTATCTTGGGATCCGGAGGCCGACACTCACCACGAATCCACAGAGATAAAGGGTAACTTATGAATGAACTGGATGGATAAATCTCTATGCATAAACCGTCTGCGATGGTGGGGTCATGGAGGATAATAGGTTACCGAGGAGAATAATGGACTCTGTTAAGAGATGAAGAGGGAGACCAAAGTGACGATGGTTAAACTCAGTTTCTAACGATTTAAAGATAAAAGGTATAGAACTGAACGAGGCCACAGCACCAGTTGCAAAAGAGGATTTTTGCGACATTTAATAAATTCACAGGGGCTTGAATATTGAATGCTGAAAGGCATAACAGTCTGTAATGATGATGTATGTATGTATGTATGTATGTATGTATGTATGTATGTATGTATGTATGTATGTATGTATGTATGTTTTAATACTCCTGAGACGATTTAGGAAGAGGTTTGAACGAAAACCGATGGTAGTATTTTTATGATATGTAATTTTATCTAGGATTGTGGCGGCGTTTAGTAAATTCACAGAGGCTTGCAGACTGAACGCTGAAAGGCATAACACTCTATGATGATAATGTATGTATGTATGTAATTTTCTGTATTTAATTTAACTGCAAACCCGCACAAAGATGGGATCGACTTGTCGGACAAATTGTGGTTAGGCAACAGTAACTTACGCTGTATCATGATAGTCCAGCGAGAAATGCTGTGTATAGGAAAATAGAAACGCGCCGCCATGTTTTATAAAGTACCTTTCTTGCTAGGAGGTTCATGACCATGGCCGTTATTTGGAAATAGCAATCAAACATGCCGTCATCGAGATGTACTTTCATGCGATAAGTCTGACAAGTTTGAAAGATGTAGCTGTGCATTAGATATGAAGTAATACTGTGTTTAAGAAACTGTCAAAAATATAGAATATGAGCAGTGGAATGGCACGAGTTATCTCTATATAATCTAATCTAACATAATATATGTGTGCTTTATAATTTCAACGTCTTCTTGTAAACCATCGCAGAGACGGTGGAGTATTACTGACCCTGTAACCTGGATGGCCCTCCTTTTATGCCCGGAGCCGACGAAGCATCTAGAAACTTGGATGTTATCCACCTCTATAACTCCCAAAGTACATGGCTGATTTTCTCCAGAATTTGATAGATTGCATCTGTTACGATGGCCTCCACGTTGGCGGTGTAAAAACATCTTAACTCCGAGTATACTTTTACACATGGGTCGGAACATTATCTTATATGGTCACGCCTGGCTGCGTGAAGCTGGCTCGAAGCGGCTACGTCACGGCTGTACACGTCAGTAAGTTCGGCGGGCTGTCTATCCTCCGCCTCGCACGAAGTTGAACACACATACTTCGAACTTGTTTTCACGTAGCGGTGTTTCCGGTACAGTATAGATGTCCACGAAAAGCCAGCCTCCTTTTCTCCATGGTATCTGATATTCTTTCCACCTTCTGGTAAACTTCTTTGTTGCTTGGAAGTTTCCATCTGCTTTCAGTTTGAACATCTCCCATAATTTTTCAGAGGATTATTCTTTCCTGGACATCTAGCTTCTCCAGCTTGTAGTTCATGGACAGGCATTCCCTGACATACAGGCATTCCGTCTTGACCACGATGCTGTAATATTTTAATTTTGAATTCCTGGATAAGCACTTCTTATTGTAGATGTTTTTGTCAAGCCACATGCTCTCTCCATTTTTGAGATCCGGTCTTCCACTGCAGCTTTTCCTAGTCCATTCTCCTATGTTGGGCTCCTTGAAACAATCTATCCGCCCTACCTCTGTTTTCATGAATTTTGTTCCATCTTTGATGTTCGTTATGAATTTGGTCTATTCTGCTGAGACCCTCAGTCCTGTTTGGCTGGCAATTCTTTCCAAGAGTTTAATCTGGATGGTTGCGACCTCTGGACTTTCTGATAGTATAGCAAAGTCGTCAGCAAAAGAAAAGCAGTTGACCTTAATCCCCCATTATTTTCTCCCTATACAGATCGGATATCGTTTAAGTCCAAGTTCAGTAACCCATCGCATTGGGTGAGAAGGGGTGAAAAAAGAAAATATCTGAAATGACAGAGAATACGGATGAATGTGTGTCTATTCCAGCATAGCTATTAACCAAACTTGATACTCATATAACTTACTGACAGGAAAAATGTCTGTAGGGGCAATAAAATCTCAGCGCCCCTAAAGCAATGGGGTGAAATGTAAAAATATCTGAAAAGGACCTATATTAATGTAGAATCCATAGTTTTTGGGGTTAAGTTAAATTATTCATTTTTGATTCCGTTTAAGTTAAAATTCATTCCCAATCGGGATGGGGGTTGGAAGGGGATGAAAAAGACCGCCAAAAATGATCAAGATTATGGATGTTCGTGTGCGTGTGCGTGTGCGTGTTTCAGCACACCTCTCAACCAAACATAGTACACATATGAATGATTTATTATTTGGGAAAGAAAACTGTGGAGTAAAACACCCCTTGCGGGCGGTAGTGTGGTGAAAAGAAACTTATAGAAAATGACCAATATTGATGTTTGCTAGGTCACTGAGAGGAATAATGACAATGCAGTTGTCGTTTAAGTCCAACTTCAGTTCCCATCGGCGTTGGGGTTGAGAAAGGTTGAAAGAGAAAATATCCAAAATTACCGAGATTACGTATGTATGTATCTTCCAGAATAAATCTCAACTGAACTGTGTACGCTTATGACTTACTATGCAGAAAAAATTTACTATGAATACGAGACGTCCCTAGCAACCCTATGTGTGGGGATTGTAAGGGGATGACATGTAAGGATAAACGAAAATGACGAATATTATTTTCGAGCCCATATTTTGTGGCTCGTTAGGATGAATACTGGCATTCCGGATGTTGCCTAAGTCCATGAACAACCCATCGGCATGCTGAGTGAGAACTGATGAGACATAAAACCTCCAAAATGATCAAGATTATGGATACAAGCTCCAGCATAGCTCTCAATCGAATTTGGTAGACATATGACTTACTATCTGAAAAACAATGCTATGGAGGTGAAAAATTCCATGAAATGTAGTAGTAATGAAAATGAACCGATATCAATGTCGAGTCCATTGTTTATATGACGCTGAGATTATTTGTGACGTTCTAGATATATTTTAAGCCCACGTACAGAATCCACTGGGACGGGGGTTGAGATGGGGTGAAACGTAAATAGTCTAGAACAGGGATGGCGAACCTATGCTACGCGTGTCTCTTGGTGACACGCGAACACGATTCTGGTGGCACGCCACATGAACATAATAATAATTTAAATATATGTCTTGTACTACAGACAATGCATACTGTACCGGGAAACAGTCATGGGGAGAGAGCATGGGAAGGATCTCAGGTATTGTGCGGTTACGATTGGATTCGGTACAGAGAAGGATGATTTCGCAGGGCGAATAATAGATGGTAATTACATTTTTTTACAATATTTATTGATAACCTCAAGCAAATCACCCTGCCTCTCCTTAATCAAAATTAAATTTTCACTTGATCTTTTCAGAACATAATTACGTAAATGAAATATATGCGCTGTTATAATCCTATACATCCATTCGATGTTAATAATGTTCAGAGTAAATATCAGTTTTCCAAGATCTCAATATACCATAAACTTCATCTAGGATCTCTCATATAAACTCAAATTCAAAATAACAGTCTGGTCATAGAACTTCATTCAACCACTTGTTGATTTACCAATAATTTTAAATTGCAAATTAAGTACATCACTTGTGGTGAAACCCTAAAATCTTTCTAAAATTATTAAACATTATATTAACTGACACTTGCTTTAGCAATCTTATAGTTCAAAATATTTTCAATCACTTGATGAAGAAATCCTACAGTTCATGTAAACAATTATTCAAGATTATTAAATTATGCACTTGTTAAATGGCAAGCCCTACAGTTCATCTAATTATTGTGAAATGATTTCAGTTTACTCAGCTTCGAAGAGAAATCTAATGTCATTGAAATATGACTTCAAGTCTCCTACAGTTTTACAAGCAGAATTCACACAATTAAAAATTACGAAGCACTTTTTATTTGATCAACGTAGCACTGTTGAGTGACTGAGTGCATTATTAAAAGGTCAGTTATTGTCTAAGTGTAATTACTCTCTTAAGAAAAGGTAAAATACACTTACCTCACCTGTGTTCTGCTCATGAGAATGGATGAAGTACAGCTCTGCAGCTTGGTGACAGGAACCTCTGTAGCGAACAGTCTGAACTCGAACTCAGGACCAGCAGCATACCACATTCCATCCCACGATGACACCACGTTTAATCCCTCGAAGACACCACGAATAATCCCACGCTGGATATGACGTTCTACGTAGTGTGATATTACGACACGTTGCCAAGATTTCCGGTGTTTTAAAAAGAGACGTTGAAACACGGGAAAGTTCAATTGGCACTATACAGCGGGTTGCAGGACTATTAATTATAATTAATGAGTTGTATTTCACACTAAAATAAGTCCGAATACACAGTTTATACTTGCACTTTTGTACTAGGCCTATGGAATTAAATACGTGACTTGGAATAGCACAGTCTATGTCACAGTTCGAGGTATAAGTCAAGTTACTGTAGTAATAAAATGATATCGCTTCCGCAGTCGAAAGCTGAGTCTTTCACCACACAGTTTATAAGACATGAAATGAGATACTAGCACAGTTTTTAATAATCAGAAATTATGTCGAAATTCGGCCAAAGGAATAACTATGGCAGTCCTTAAAATGCTCGAGAAAATACAATTAAGGTCAATTCTAGAACAGTCTCTTGAATCCTAATATTCAGTGCTTAAGTGGTTTTTATGAATGAGTTCTCATAATAAGAGTTCGTATCACCTAATATCACCATAACATGTCCTTAATATTCAGTTTTTTTTCTCCTGACACTAATCTAATTTTCAAGGAAAAACGTGAAATTAGCCACACTCAGTCCTATTAATTATTGAATATTTGAGTGGAATAGTACTTCAAATAGTTCACAATCGTAATTGTATATGATAAATATGTCTCAAAATTAATGAAATTGTCATTAATTGTAAGTTTGATTCGTCACGCACAATTTCATAATACGCCTGTCACTGTAAATGATCACGACAGAGTTCAAATAAATGAGGAATTAACACAGTCCATAATACTGTCGAATGGTAAATTAAACACTGGTATTCTCAGTTTTACCTAACTGCACAGTCTCTATAGCAAGATCACTTGTTCAAGAAATCTGTAAATCTTATACGACGAAACTCGGTTTGATAGAACTTTATAACATCTCACACGTCTACGACGCAGTTGAACTTTAACTTACTACGATTTCGCACAAATTTAAAGTTCTAGAATATGACTTACACATCTCTCGCGACGCGCGACGGAGCAGTATGACCTCGAGCCATGACCGAGTTGTATATTTCAACTGACTATACCCTTGAGTTGTTGACCTATTTATATTCTGCTGGAAGCGAGCTTCACTGGGTCAGGCGACAGAGGGGTGGTTATGCATTCCAAACTTCTACCTATCATATCTCCTAAATTACTAAGTGGATTAACTTCAAATTTCCAACATTGTACATTTGAAATGTGGGCTACATGCTGTTGTTTGTTCCGCTTTTATCCGTCGACCCATTTAGAAGTTATAAAAATCATTTCTAGACGTTTCCACGGGGAGGTGAGATACATGTGGCGCTGACGTCACTTGACATTGCTCTGCTCTCTTGCTGTCTCCCTTACACACACTGAGACAGCTCAGACAGCTGTTCCTTATGTCACAACTCAGCCATCATTTCATTATTAAAGATTTAATAACTTGATGTGCCAGGGCCTATGCCTTCCTGGTACAATGCCTTATAGTGTTTCACGTGAAGAAAAAATATCGAAAATTTAAATACTAGTTCCATTCGGACCTGCAATATGGCAAAACTGCTACACTGATAGGTCCGAGAGTGAAGCGAGATAGTGTCGTTTTCGGTGCCGAAAAGAACAGAATCTCAACAAAGGTGGTGAACGTATTTTTCAAGAACTGTGGCCAGGGAATTCGGACTGATAAAAAGATGTGTTGCCTGTGTTCGAAAACAATTGTATCCCCCATATTTAATGTAAAGCGCAATTTCGAAACTGGTCATTCAAATGTTTGTTCCATTTCAAATGAAGAAAGAGGAGAGTTCGTTTCACAAAATATCGAACATTACACAAAACAAACTAGTTCCTTAGTATCAACTTTCCGGCCAAGGAATAATATCAGTGCGGCTCTTTCTATCTGTCTCACTGCACAGTACAGCATGCATGGGAAACCGATTTCTGACGGCGAGGTTTTGATAGAAGGTTTCTTATTGACGTCCGACACATTATTTGAAAACTTCCCTAACAAACAACTAATCATTAACAGAATTACAGGAATGTCAACCAGCTGAACTGCTGTCAAGAGTAGAATAATAAAAATGATTGAAGAAGTTGCGGATTAGTTGAAAGCTAACACTAGCCAACATGATTTTGCGGTAAAGTAGAAAATGTGTAATTCTTATGGAATCGCTGCCCTGATTCCGAAAATGATGCTATTTTTTTCCTATCATGTCTAGTTTTGACGCAATTCCGTGTTTTAGTATCTGCATGAATTCGTAAGATGTAATGTTGACAGATGTTCTGGGAAAACATTTTTTAGGATACAACTACGTGATTTGTTATTGTTTGTATTTTATTATAGATTTATTGCTGTCTAAATTTTCATTTTGTAGTTGGGGGATTCCTGGTAAATTCATAACAAACTCCCCCAGTTAGGCAATAGACCGCATGGTATGTAGGATGATCTGATAAGGGACTTAGAGCTAACCAAAGCAAAAAGTGAATTACATGGTTCAAGATTGCGCGAAAAGAATATGTTGGCACACGGTGTTACATTTTCCTGGTACCGAAATCGTGACAAAGAATTCCAAAAGTATTATACTCAAGAATATGAACTTGTACTTTGTACGGATGTTTCAAATCATCTACGTCAATTGGGAAAGAGTATGATCCTAGTAAACTTGCCTTTGTTATTACTCTTCCAAAAGAAGTTTAAAGGCTGTTTTGCTTCATAATACAAATGTTATGGCATCCGTCCACTTGCACACTCCACAAAAATATCTGAAACATACGGGACCTTAAAGTAGGTGCTTGAAAAAATTAAATATCATGAGCATGGGTGGCAAATTTGCGGTGATTTGAAGATCATTGGATTGTTGCTGGGACAACAAAAAGGCTACACTAAATTTCCCTGTTTACTACGCGAATGGGATAGCAGAGCACGGGATAAACTTTGGGATACAGTGAATTGGCCAGAAAGGAAACAACTACAACCAGGATCCAAAAATGTCTTGAATGTAAGTCTCATTGACCGTGAAAAATTTCTACTTCCACGCTTGCACATCAAATTAGGATTGATGAAAGAGTATGTCAAGGTATTAGATAAAAGTAGCCTATGCTTCGAATATTTATCCACTAAATTTTGCTCATTATCAGATGCAAAAATCGAAAAAGGCGTATTTGATGGACCACAGATTCGTAAACTGGTGAAGGATAACACGATGACTAAAATTGAGAAGGAACCAGGCTACGCATTCAAAGATGTAGTGACTAAATTCCTTGGCAACATTAAGGACCCTCAATACAAAGAAAATGTCAGGAAAATGTTGGTAAAGTTTAAGGAACTCAATTGTAATATGAGTCTTAAGCTTCATTTCTTAGCTTCGCATCTGGAATATTTCCCTCCAAGGAGTTGTCAGTGAAGGACAAGGTGAAAGGTTTCACCAGGATCTCAAAGATGCAGAACGACGCTATCAGGGACGTTGGGATGTGAATATGATGGCCGATTACTGTTGGTCGATTGCACGGGACGACCCTTCTAGAGATCATTCAAGAACTTCAAAAACCCGGAAATTCCTGGGAAAACGGAAAATGTCGGAGGTGTGAATCTAACCTGCACATAATGTAAGTAACAAAACTATGTATTTTAACCATGTTCTTTTTATTCAAGGTACGGTTATATTAATTTAAAGGCAATTGTACAGCCGAAACTAAATAGGCGCTTTATGTTTCAGTTTCATGAATTTCAATATACATTAAAAATATAATACAAACCATCTACTTGCTTACAAGGCAGCATTTATGTGTATTTAATGCAATAAAAATATGATTACGTTTTGCAAGCTGAAATTTATATTAATATATCAAATTTAATCAATACTAAGTATCAACAATTTTACGTAAGAAAAAAATAACATTGTGTAAAATTGGCACTAAACCAGACGTGATACGCCAAAACTATTTTTTTCCCGAATTCTGCGTAAAGAAATTCATTAAAACCAAATATTTTCGTTTTAACCGCACACAAAAAGGTTTCTTTTGCAGGCTAGTGTAATTTGGATTACTCGCACATGTATGCAGTATGTTTTGATGAAAACATGAATGTGACCTTACAAGCAAGGATAGCTGTTTTTTTTAAATTTCCTTATGTAAATGTGGTGAAGGAGAAATTAGTTTAATTGCTGAGCGTGAAAACTACAACATGGAAATATAATTAAGCTATCGGAGGAAGTGAATTCCATTCGCAACATCAATACTTTTGATTTTTATACCTAATAATTTTTTTTTTACAATTTGTTTCACGTCGCACCGACACAGATAGTTCTTGTGGCGAAGAAGGGATAGGCTTACGAGTGGAAAATAAACCGCCGTGCCATGAATGAGGTACACCCCACGGAACATGCAATCAAATGTACAAATGCATGTACAAGATATATGTTGTTGTTGTTTGAGTCATCAGTCAATAGACTGGTTTGATGCAGCTCTCCATGCCACCCTATCCTGTGCTAACCTTTTCATTTCTACGTAACTATTGCATCCTACATCTGCTCTAATCTGCTTGTCATATTCATATCTTGGTCTACCCCTACCGTTCTTACCCCCTACACTTCCTTCAAAAACCAACTGAACAAGTCCTGGGTGTCTTAAGATGTGTCCTATCATTCTATCTCTTCTTTTCGTCAAATTTAGCCAAATCGATCTCCTCTCACCAATTCGATTCAGTATCTCTTCATTCGTGATTCGATCTATCCATCTCACCTTCAGCATTCTTCTGTAACACCACATTTCAAAAGCTTCTATTCTCTTTCTTTCTGAGCCAGTTATCGTCCATGTTTCACTTCCATACAATGCCACGCTCCACACGAAAGTCTTCAAAAACATCTTTCTAATTCCGATATCAATGTTTGAAGTGAGCAAATTTCTTTTCTTAAGAAAGCTCTTCCTTGCTTGTGCTAGTCTGCATTTTATGTCCTCCTTACTTCTGCCATCGTTAGTTATTTTACTACCCAAGTAACAATATTCATCTACTTCCTTTAAGACTTCATTTCCTAATCTAATATTTCCTGCATCACCTGCCTTCGTTCGACTGCACTCCATTACTTTTGTTTTGGACTTATTTATTTTCATCTTGTACTCCTTACCCAAGACTTCATCCATACCATTCAGCAACTTCTCGAGATCTTCTGCAGTCTCAGATAAAATAACAATATCATCGGCAAATCTCAAGGTTTTGATTTCCTCTCCTTGGACTGTGATTCCCTTTCCAAATTTCTCTTTGATTTCCTTTACTGCCTGTTCTATGTAAACATTGAAAAGGAGAGGGAACAAACTGCATCCTTGCCTCACTCCTTTCTGGATTGCTGCTTCTTTTTCAAAGCCCTCGATTCTTATCACTGCAGACTGATTTTTATACAGATTGTAGATAATTCTTCGTTCTCGGTATCTGATCCCTATCATCTTCAGAATCATAAATAGCTTGGTCCAATCAACATTATCGAATGCCTTTTCTAGATCTACGAATGCCATGTACGTGGGCTTGTCCTTCTTCATTCGATCCTCTACGATCAGACGTAAAGTCAGGATAGCTTCACGTGTTCCTACATTTCTTCTGAAGCCAAATTGATCTTCTCCCAACTCAGCTTCAACTTGTTTTTCCATTCTTCTGTAAATAATACGTGTTAAAATTTTGCAGGCATGAGATACTAAACTAATGGTGCGGTAGTTTTCACACCTGTCAGCACCGGCTTTCTTGGGAATAGGTATAACCACATTCTGCTGAAAATCGGATGGGACTTCTCCTGTCTCATACATCTTGCAGACTAAATTAAATAACCTTGCCATGCTGGTTTCTCCTAAGGCAGTCAGTAATTCAGAGGGAATGTCATCAATTCCAGGTGCCTTGTTCCTATTGAGGTCACTCACAGCTCTGTCAAACTCTGACCTCAAAATTGGGTCTCCCTTTTCATCAACATCAACAGCCTCTTCATGTTCCAGAACCAAATTATCTACATCTTTACCTTGATACAACTGTTGGATATGCTCCTGCCATCTTTCTGCTTTGTCTTCTTTCCCTAGAAGTGGTTTTCCATCTGAGCTCTTAATATTCATACACCTAGATTTCCTTTCTCCAAAGGTTTCCTTGATTTTCCTGTATGCAGCATCTACCTTTCCCAGGACCATACAGCCTTCGACATCCTTGCATTTCTCCTTCAGCCATTCTTCCTTAGCTGCCTTGCACTTTCTATCCACTTCATTCTTTAATCGCCTGTATTCTTTTCTGCCCTCTTCATTTCTAGCATTCTTGTATTTTCGTCGTTCATCAATCAGGTCTAGTATCTCCTGAGTTATCCACTGATTCTTAGTTGATCTTTTCTTCCTTCCTAACATTTCTTCAGCAGCCCTACTGACTTCATTTTTCATGACTCTCCACTCTTCCTCTATAGTGTTTCCTTCAGCCTTTTCATTTAGTCCTTGTGCAACATGTTCCTTGAAACAATCCCTCACATTCTTTTCTTTCAACTTGTCTAGATCCCATCTTTTTGCATTCTTTCCTTTCTTCAATTTCTTCAACTTCAGATGGCATTTCATGACCAACAAGTTGTGGTCAGAGTCCACGTCTGCTCCTGGGAAAGTTTTGCAATCCAACACCTGGTTTCTGAATCTCTGCCTAATCATAATGAAGTCTATTTGATACCTTCCAGTGTCTCCAGGTCTCGTCCACGTATACAGCCGTCGTTTGTGGTGTTTGAACCAAGTATTGGCAAGGACTAAATTATGATCAGTGCAGAATTCAACCAGACGACTTCCTCTTTCGTTCCTTCGTCCCAATCCAAATTCTCCTACTGTACTACCTTCTCTTCCTTGGCCTACCACTGCATTCCAGTCTCCCATCACAATTAGATTCTCGTCACCTTTTACATATTGTATTAAATCTTCTATCTCCTCATATATTCTTTCGATTTCTTCATCATCCGCTGAACTAGTAGGCATATAAACCTGCACTATTGTGGTGGGCATTGGTTTGGTGTCTATCTTGACGACAATAATTCTTTCACTATGCTGGTCGTAGTAGCTTACCCGCTGCCCTATTTTCTTATTCATTATTAAACCAACTCCTGCATTTCCTCTGTTTGATTTTGTGTTGATAATTCGGTAGTCGCCTGACCAAAAATCTTGTTCTTCCTGCCAACGTACTTCACTTATGCCAACTACATCTAACTTTAGCCTATCCATCTCCCTTTTCAGATTCTCTAACCTACCACAACGATTCAAACTTCTAACATTCCACGCTCCGACTCGCAGAATGTCAGTATCCATCTTCCTGATGATCGCCCCCTCTCGTGTAGTCCCCACCCGGAGATCCGAATGGGGGACTAGTTTACCTCCGGAATATTTTACCCGGGAGGAAGCCATCATCAGTACATCATTCATACAGAGAGAGCTGCATGTCCTCGGGAGTTAGTTACGGCTGTAGTTTCCCGTTGCTTTCAGCCGTGTAGCAGTATCAACACAGCTAAGCCATGTTGAGTATTATTACAAGGCCGTATCAGTCAATCATCCAGACTGCCGCCCTTGCAACTACCGAAAGGCTGCTACCGCCCTTTCGATGAACCATTCGTTAGTCTGGTCTCTCAACAGATACCCATCCGATATGGTTGCACCTGCGGCTTGGCTATCTGCATCATTGGGACACGCAAGCCTCCCCACCGCGGCAAGGTCACATGGTTCGCAGAGGAGGAAGATATATGTATAATGAATAAATAAATAATCATTAAATAAATAAATAAATAAATAAATAAATAAATAAATAAATAAATAAATAAATAAATAAATAAATAACATATTAGGAAACATAATCGGGAATTTAGAAAGGAAGTCGCGTGGGGGGTGGTCAGTAGGCTGTATACATACTTTAATGGAAAATAACAAGTTGCACAGTTAACAGTTGAGAATAATAAACCGCCCTTAAAATGGCACACTAGCTGGAAAAGATTCGGCATCTCTGGTCTAGAATGACAAGAGATAAGTGCTTAATCCACAGTTTTTGAGGTAGCAAGGCTGATTGGTGACAGTCTAAATGACAAGTGAAATAGTGTACACCATATCTATATCGTGACGTGTAAATACATATGGTTTTTGAAAGGATCAAATATTTCCCACTCGATTCTGGCCTCCACGAGGGCAAAGTTTTACTCTAAAATGAAACAATCTCATACTTAAAATCGAACACATATAAATAACACTAAAAGTACTTAATAGATCGTAAAATATCAATCAACATATCAATAAGGAATTCTACAAAAATTCACTTCACACATAATTAATAGACAATACAAATCTTAATGGTAAACGTTAAAAAACTATCCGAGTACCGCCGGTACTACACAGCTAGTAATGCTTTAAAACTTAAGGCACCACTGAAAATGAGAGGATATCGATTCTAAATATAACAGTTCCAAATGAATAATACAGTAAGTTCATTCCTTATATTCATGAATGATTTATAGTTACATATCCAGTGTGAATATATTCACTTACGTACGTATGAATAAGTTATCTTCTCGTATTTGTTTCGGTTTAATTAATGGGGCCGTGTAAGCAGCAGACATCGGTTGTGTAAAAGCGAATTATTAATCACCGCAAGCTGTACGTTAACCTTTCCTTCGTGAGACAAATGAGACCAAGAAATATTTTGAAATATGTTGTTATTTGCTATTACATGAGCAAGCTGCAATGAAGTTCCGGTTCAGCAACGAAAGTTATAGGATTGGACACGGAACTTGTGACACACAAATTAACTATGGTATTCATTACATGAAAGGAAACAACGAAAGCAGTTTGCAATATTAGGAATCGGAGGAGAGTACGCAAGGGTTGGGAAGGTAAAGTTTAATTCCGTTCACTGTGTCACGAGGTTACGTTCCGATGAAAATTAATTCATCTGCGGATTTATAGTTGTTTTTCTGTAAAAGAAGAATGCCGGAGTTTTAATATTTCTTCGATCACCTTGCAGTCACCCCACTTCCTGATGTAAGCCTGTGTGAGTACATTTCATTCAAAAGTAAGGCTATGAAAGAAGAGATAATTTAGAGGAACTGCTTTGAAAGGTACTCTACAAATTTCTATAGATTATTCATTTTCAATATTTATTACTCTTACGGAGATTCTGTGGTTGACAGAGGTGAAAGAAGGTGCGGGAATGAATGGGTCTAACTACTACAATTAGTGTAAAAGATTATTTCAAAGCTTTAAATTTAAAGTTATATTTCTTTTCTCCGTTTTTTTATCTTTTTGCAACTTCAAAATATTAACAAACCAAGTCGCTCAGCGACGGAACAAGGTTTTAGATACAGTAGTTTAAATACAAAGCCGGAGAAATCATAAAATCAACAACATTTTGTCCATTAATCCTCTGAGCTTGAAGCTCCGAATTTTACAAATGTTGCTTGAACACTTTTGCTCCATACACTTAAGAGTTAAGGAGACAGGTCTCCCAATTTCATTTACAGAGTTTACTAACACCTTTACAAAATTAGCAAGAGAGTGTATGTTCTATGAATATTTAGGAGTCTACGCTCCAGAGCTTATACCATTACAACTCGAGCATCCTCGCTCACTGAAATTTACATTTTCCGGGCCTCTCGTGGCACAACCTACATTTAATAGTTCAAACAGAATTCACCGTCTTAAACTCTCAACAGTATAACCAATTAACGTAAATAAGTACGTTATACAGGAGTATCGAATTCTCATCCTACTGGGTCTTGGTGGGAAGAGAAAAGAAAGGTTCGAGTTACTGGCCCAAAAATCAAAGTGATGCTGAGGCAGACACTTGCACCCCTTGAAACTGACTCTTAGAAGTTTAAAACCTTAGTAGGACTCACTGCCCGATGTTACAGAGGCTAATCCCACACTACTGGGGCGACTAGATTGAAAACAAGGCTACAGATAGAAAACGGTTACAAAACATAGTCACCTCAAATGCAAGTTGATAGGGAACTCGAGAGGGTATCACACTATATTTTCCCCAATTTAAGCTAAGTGCTTTTAGGCTGTTTGAGATTTACAGTGGAAAGTAAAATTTTAGAACGTTGGAAATTTAAGATTACATTATTGAAGATAAGAAAACTTCCCCTCGAGCTAGCTTTCAGAGGCTATCACCTAGTTATTAAATGGCCGTCATTACCTTATTGCGCTGGACTGCTCGATGAAGGGCGAAAAGCCTCCGCCTCCACTATTAACACACACTCAGTAACTGGACGATCAAGAAGACAAGGTAGCTCGAAAATTTGTCAGCTTTTATACCCGAGAGGAAGGTTCGAGAGAGATCTGGACTAAGGCCCGACACATCGCCAGAATTAAATTGGATAATTTAATATGTAGAAGAAAACGCTGATTGGTTGAAAATTAAATACGGGCGGGAAATTTTCGATTGGCCAGTATCACAAGTTGGCGGGAAGAGATAAAAGTATTCATTGACTTGGTCCTCAACGGGCAACTTGAACGCACTCTACAGTGTGATGGTAGTAGTACCAGACCTGTAGCTTAGATCCTTTCCAACAGAACAAAGATGGCCTAGGCCACCATAGCTCAATTGGTAGAGCAACCGACGCGAAATCAGGAGGTTGTGGGTTCGGATCCCACTGGTGTCTGGTTGGCCATTTTTGTTCTGTACTTAACATCTCTTCATCACGTACTACATGTACGTAACACGACCTAATAGGTTGAAAGTCGCTTTCGATAACATTAACATACCTAAACAAAATATAATCAACTCAGTGTAGTAAACCTAGGAATACAAAATTACTTTATCACTTCATCTGCTGACCAACGTTCAAACTTGTTGCTCTAGTTGTTTCAATTTTTAAGTGTAAGATGTCATTTCACAAGCCGCTTGATTTAAATGAACGGGTCGGGTGTACCCTCGCTGTACAATTACTATACCGTGTGATCCACTAATATGTTCCTAATTTTATTTTAGTGCCATTTCATCACAAATGATGCAATATCATTAACTTTACTGTAATATTACGCTGTATTGTATGCCATTATGTGTCATTAAGTAATTGTCGTTTGTCTCAGTTCTATCCGCGAATTAAGTGAAGATGGCGCATGGACTGAACATTGCTGACCGTGCTTGGATTGCAGCTAGGATGGAAGTATGGCAGTGGCCTGGATTGGTGCAAAGATGGTGGAAATGAGAGAGAGGGAGACACGCGACTCTGGATGTGAACACAATGAAGATACTGCGTGTGAATTTGTTAAGTATGGGTGGGGTTACTCACAAAAATAGTGCTGGACCCCCAAAGACAGTTGTCACTGAAGAGACTAAAATCTATGCTGCTGCGGCTTTCGCGCGAAGTCCCAACAAGTCCCTGAGACAATATCAGAGCGAATCAGGTTTATCGTATGGTTCGGTCCAATGGATAATGAAGAAGATCGACTGGAGGCCTTCGAAACCACATTCTGTCCCAGCATTGTCACCGGAAGGGAGTAATTGTAGAATGGAGTTTGATGAATCCACATTACAATGGGTGGAAGTAGAGCCAGATATCATCAGTAACATTCTGTGGTCCGACGAAGCCGTGTTTCATGTGGGTGGGCTCATAAATCGCCATAACTGCCATTACTAGGCCCCTGTTAACAACAATCCTGCAGCTATAATTGAAAAATTACAGTCACGTCCTTCATTAACTGTGTGGTGTAGTATTCGTGAAGGCACCCTTATCGGTCCTTACATTCTTCGTGAAACATTGAATGCGGAGAGGTATGTGCACATGCCGCAAACGTTTGTTTATCCCATTGTTTCAACCTGGGAAGGAGTGGACAATGTGCAGTTTATGCACGATGGGGCACCTCCCCATTTCGCATTGATTTCGCTAGAATGGCTTGACAATGCTTTTTCAGGCCGCGTTATTGGACGTCGCGCAAATGTTGAGTGGCCACCGAGAAGTCCAGACTTGACCCCGTTGGATTTTTTCCTCTTGGGGTATTTGAAACGGAAGGTGTATGCCAGAAAGCCGTGTGACTTGGATACTTTGGAAGCAGTCATTAGGGAAAGAGTGCGCGGGCAAACGACATGTCGCAACATTTTGTCAGGAACGTTGGACGCTGTGCTACGTTGAAATATGAAATGGCAAGAAGCATAGTGCATATTATAATTGAAAGCAACCATGTAACATTGTTACTGACAGAATAATAGTGAAAAAATGTAGGGATATAACAGTGGATCACCCTGTAGAAACATAGAACAATTTTAAATATACGTGTGATCAAAAAAGAACGCGTGCAGTTCCTGAGTGAGAAATATGGAAGGTGGTGGTCGGTATCAGGTACAAGTGCTAAAGTTATGTGCGCGAAAGGTATCTCTTGTATTGTAATTAGAAATGATAAACAAACTGAAATGTTCACATCGTTTTATTTATTCATTTACAACATTTTTAAAAGTTTTCAAAATTTTATTGAATTTTAGTGAATGGTGAAAATTAAATGCGGTATGTATGGTTTAAAATATCACAGATACTGTATTTTAAAGCCTTTCGTCTGGCGTTTGATATTGTACGGAAGTAAAACGTGGACGATAACTAGCTCATAACGAAGGAGAAAAGAAACTCTTGAAATGTGGTGTTACACAAAACTGTTCGAAGGTGGAATTGGCAGATAGGGCCACGAATGAAGAGATAATCAATCGAATTGGTGACAGGAGGACGATTTGGCGAAATTTGACCAGAAGAAGAGATACAATAATAGGACACATCTGAAGACACCCAGGGTCATTCAGTTAGTTTTTGAAAGAGGTGTAGGCAGTAAAAACGACTGCGGGGTAGACAGAGGCGTGAATATGACAAGCAGATTAGATGTAAAAGTTACTTAGAAATGAAAAGGTTAGAATAGGACCGGGTGGCATGGAAAGCTGCATAAAACCAGTCTATAGACTGACGACTCAAACAACAACATTTTCATTTGTTTTACAAGAGGCCAGCACTGCAGGGATCTAGTCCGGTCTCATTCGGCCGCAGATGTACGTTTGGTCTTGCTGGAATCCTTATTGCTGTGAACTTGTATGCTGGGGCCTAACTGTAACTAAGGCCACATCCGATTCCCTTGCACTCCTAGCCCTTTCCTGTCCCATCGTCTTCATAAGACCTATCCTTGTCGTTGCTATATAAAGCAAATTGTCACAAAATAAAATGAGTCCATTTTCCTTACGCATAAGGTTTACTCAGGCTTTCTTTCCGTATAAGTCTCATGTTTGGTCATTACTGCCAAGTATGGCAAAACTCGTCAGTTTTTGGTTACGTTATTCCGGCACATTTTAATTTTCCTGTTAGACTTCTTTAAGACAAATCAAATGAAACCACTTTTGACTGTGTTCAAAATGCTCACGTCAAGCTGTAGGCGCAATAAGTAGTAGTAGTAGTAGTATTTATTCATTCATCATGTCGTTTACATATTTACAGGACTCTGTTTTATATATACATAACTCTTCTAATAACATTATTATTTGAGAAATATTAATCTTATAACTAAACCACATATATTACAAAAGTAGTAGTATTATTATCAACATATTAATACTTAAAATAAATTGAATTTCTAACTATCTCTTGCACACATTAAATAAATTATTATTATTATTATTATTATTATTATTATTATTATTATTATTATTATTATTATTATTATTATTATTATTATTATTATTATTATTATTATTATTATTATTATTATTCAAAATCACACCAACCTCAACAGAGTCGAGTAGATATCAGTAAAATACCACGTAAGGTGAAACCTTGTGTGTGGTAATTTAGAATATTAATTACATAGTGAGAAATATATTTTAAATGATGCCTGAAATACGAGCATGGGTATGACTGAATGACGGATATGATCAACAGCACATGGTGGAGCATTGAATAGAAATTGGATATGGTGACGTGATATTCTCATTTAGTTATTTCTTCCATAACAGTTTTATTATCCCTGACAAAGGATTTAAGACACTTCAGACTCATTTTCTGACCTAATAAAGTAGTTTGTAAAGAACCGGGAAGGACATTAAAGAATTTTGGAATGAAGTACAAGAAATTGCGCTTTGTTATGCTAAGTTTGGGTTTGTATAACATACAACGGTGGTTCATCTTACTGCGTGTTGAATATTCATGTTTAATGTTCTCAATTATATTTTTGTTTTTGTTAATATATTTGTATATTTCAAGGGCATAGAGCTGTTTTACATTAAATATATTTGCTTCAGCATATAATTGACTACTTGGGTATAATCTTCCTTTCTGGTACATTATTCGTAATATAAGCTTTTGAACAACCTGTACTTTATTGATTACATTTTTGTAGGCTCCTCCCCATGCCAAAATTCCGTAGCTAAGAATAGACTGAACTAAAGCGTAATAAACCTCTCTTAACAATTTTATACTGGATATGTATTTTAAATTATGAAATATATAAACAGTTCTTCTGATTTTCTTTCTTAAATCGGTAATGTGACTTTTCCATTTCATGTTCGAATCAATTAATAATCCCAAGTACTTAACATTATTTACTTTATAAATTTTGTAGCAGTTACAATTAAATTTACAGTTGATGTTGTGTACAATTAATTCATTAAAATCGTTTCGTGTATCTGTTACAGAAAAATTCATAAATTTTGTCTTTTTAATGTTTAGAAATAATTCATTATTATCTAACCATGCTTTAACTTTAAGCAGTGCTCGAGTTGCTCTCTGTCTGACGAGATTCCAGCTATCACCCTCAACATAAATGACTGTATCATCTGCATATGTTACGACGTGCGTATGTTCGGCATTTGCTATTGTTTTCTCTAGATCATTAATAAATAGAATAAACAATAAAGGACCTAATACTGTGCCTTGTGGGACACCCTTTATTATCCTCATTGGTGTGCTTAGATGTTGATTAATTTTGACGTACTGTACTCGATCTGTCAAGTAACTCTCAAGAAAATCCAGCACATTACCCCTAAAGCCGTATTTTCCCAATTTCTGGAGGAGCAAGCGGTGTGACACACTATCGAATGCCTTTTCAAGGTCGAGAAATATCCCTGTGGAGAGCAGAGAAGAATTAAGATTTTCGTATATTCTATTTGTTGAGGCGGATATAGCATCAGTCGTTCCGAGATTTTTAATGAATCCAAATTGTCTGGGCGAAAGTATTTGGTGTTTTTCTAAAAATTGGTAAATATTGTTCTTTAAGCATTTCTCGAATATTTTTGATATTGTTGTAGTTATCGAAATGGGTCTGTAATTTCTAATGTCACTAATATTTCCAGACTTGTAAAGAGGTTTTACTATTGTTGTTTTAAGCTGTTTTGGAAAGTAACCTAAGGTGAAGGAATCATTGATAATATTCAGCAACGGTTCCTTTAATGACTCTATATTTTCTTTAATAATTCGAGCCGAAATATTGTCTATTCCTACAGCTTTGTTTTCATGTACTTCACTCAAACATCTCTTCAGATCGTATTCTGTTACCGGTGCAAGGAAGCAAGTATGAGGGTTGCGAGCGATATTTAATGTGGAGTCGGAAATCTGTCTGTGATGCTTTGCTTTCTCAGTGGTTTCGTTAATGAAATAATTGTTAAATTTATTAGAAATATTTATGTCATCATTCCAGATTTCACCTTTATATCTGATTTCCTTGATCTCTTCTTTTCTAACTGACCTTTGTGTTATTTCATTGACTATGCCCCAGACCTTACCCCGGTTATTTGAATTGCGATTGATCAGATTCCTATAGTACTCAGTTTTCGTTTTCATAATTAGATTATTTAGTTTGTTCCTATATTTCTTGTACTGTTCTTTAATTTCCAAGTTATCCTTATTTTATGGCTTCCGTTTGTCAAGAAGAAGAAAGGAATCATGTGGCCATCCAACTTCTGATGTCGTGATGCCCATCAGGTCGGCTGCCATGGTCACGTCTTGTGGATTTCTCGTTCTACAAAATAATGCATGAACTGTTTTCTTAAATATAACGTGCCCATTTCAAAACTTCACAGCCTAAGTAACTACTTGTTTAATCTTAATTCAATTTGAACAAAAGTCACGTCATTTTATACGTTAAGGGAGAATTTTAAAACCAGCAATTTGTACTTGATTCTCTTACAATCTGTAGGAATAATTCCGGTGTACGTAGCCCTTTACTTTACCTCTAACCAGTCGAGTTTTTCTTGTTGATTAGGCCATACTGTCCTACTTCAATAAGTGCCGTACAGATTTTTTTCATCCTTTGGAGACGTACGTTCTGAGTGGTGAAAAGATCACTTAAAAACTAGAGGCACGTGACAAATAAAAAAATCGACAAATAAGACAGAATTTTCAAGAAAACCCTAGGACCAAAATACGAAAATGGAATTTGGGCAAAAATAGAAACCACATGAAGTTTACCAATTCACAGAAAAAATCACAGATACAATTAGGAAAAGGGAATTAAAATTCTGTAGATACCCAAACAGAATAAGAAATTCGTTTATTTCCACTAATGAGCTGTTGCAGTTTTTCACCGATAGTGTTAGGTTTAGAAGTTTCCTTGTCAGCCTCTTGTTATCCATGTCACACATACATATACCATCAGCCTAGTAAATACTTAACGTTAAATATTAAAAATGCATTACCACATTACATCATGTACATCAGTTCTCTCTTCTTCGGCGGTTATACAAATTGCCCAAAATACTAAGACCTGTCATCTAAAACAGTATACACCGCCATATCGTTACAAATCTAGTTATAACCTGTAAAGCAACTCATTCTAGCATCTCGTATTTAAACTCCAATCTGTGTTAATAATCACACTTTATTGTACTTACAATCCAGCATTGTCAAAATAACAATTTCTGCTTATTGTGCTGAAATGTTTCTATTTCACCCAAACTTATTAAAACCTTCTAGTAAGAGTTTGCGTCTTCTACCAAATGCATCTTCCTCTTCTGCTGTCAACTGCCCTTGAGCCAACACCGACTACATACATGTTTTGAATGTGTGACTAGCATAAGGGAAGTCAGAGACAGGGCAACTTAAAATTTAAGATGTATTCTGAACAGCTGGCAGTGAATACACAGACGACTAAATTTGTCGTTTGTTACGATTTCCGAATATACTACGTATATTCCCTACCTTGGATGCTGTTTTTCACTTCGATCTCGTCGCCGCTGCTCCACGCATTCTACTACTTCGCTCACCTGTGCTCTGGCTGTTCCATTCATCACGTGACTCTGACGTCATCCTCTCTACGCGTCTGGAACTTGCTGGCCTTTAGCCTCCTTACTTTTCTAGATCTTTCTATAACGCTATATATTCCCACTCCGCTGATCCACAATTTGATTCTGCCTTCGTCTCGGAGTGGTGGAGCGCCAAAATAACCGTGCTACTTTGTATTATGTCACTTCCATCTGGACTGTTAATCTTCAAGCAATTTGGTGAGCAAGATTTATCATTATTTGGACATTAATTTTTCATTTGAGCTATCTGCCACTGTTGAACTTTTCTTCCGCCGACTTAAATTTTGTATTTTCAAATCTCATATGCAAGACTTCACTTCTACAACCCCTTTTCAATCACGAAATGCGCTACGGACAATGCAAACATTTGTAATCAATTCAGTTGCCTCCAAAGACGTATCCTATTTTGTATTATAATATCATAAATTCTGTTCCCGCAACATAGTAATACCTGGTGAAGAAAATCCTTTCCCCGTTTTGATCCTTATCCCACTTCCCTTTTCCTTTCCTTTTGTACCTATTTTCTATCAGGTTTTGCTATTCTTTTATTATTCAGCTTTAATTTTCTTCATTGTACGCTTGTATTTGGTCATAAGCTTCTTCTGTGAAACATTTCTGATATACTATTTGTAAATGTGGCACACTTTTCTTATTTTCTCAGGTTTTACATATATATCTTTCACTACTTATTAAAATTTGTCTTCCATTTATTTATCTTGTTGCAAAATGTTTCATTATTAAATATATCGTATCCATATTGTTAATCTTTGGTTTTTCCCTTGTTCTCATATTCTCTCATTTCTTGGCCTACTCCTTCTTACTGAGCGTTTCCATGGTTTAATTATTACTTTATTATTATTATTATTATTATTATTATTATTATTATTATTATTATTATTATTATTATCCGAGCCTCCTTTTTGCTTATGCTCTATACTATGTTATATCACTATCGTATGTACATTATCATTACTGCCGTGCACTTCAGTTGATTCTATTGTTTATTGTACGCCACCAGGTATGTAATCGCACAGTACACCACACGTTGCAGGAATAAAATAAGGGTAATGACCCGATTTGGAGATTGTTCAATTGGCTTTCATGTTGCCCTTCGACAATAACAGAAAGCCAGTTCGATTGTATTTACATGTGTAGTTTAAGAACGAGATATTATATTGAAATGCTTTCCAGGTTACAAGTAGATTTATAACCATATGACAGTGTATATTACAATGTTATAGATAATAAGTGTAAGAAAGTTTTGGGCGATTTGTATAACCGCTGAAGAAGAGAGAATTGTTTATCTCGAAACTCGCACGGGAAGTAATGTGGTAATAAATATTTAATACATAATTTTAAGTATTGTCTAGGCTTGTGGTATATGTACAGTACTGTATGTGTGATATTAATGATGATCAGATTGTAGTCAACACGGACCAATTATGAATATTTAATCAATAAGGTGAAGATGATAAACTTTAAACGAAGTTCTACCAGAATATGACATTGCCCAGGAAACCATTCAAGGCATAATAAAATTTAGATGAAATATAAATTTGCACAGAAATCTAAAAGGAACGATACAGAATGGGAAGGGAAATGTAGAATGAAGAGGTAATGGGAAATGAAATGAAATGAAATGGCGTATGGCTTTTAAGCAGGGAGTGTCTCAGGACAAGTTCGGCTAACCAGATTCTTTTGATTTGACTCCCGTAGGCTACCTGCGCGTAGTGCTGAGGATGAGTGATAATGAAGAAGACACATACACCCAGTCCCCGTGCTAGCCAAATTAACCAATTATGGTTAAAATTCCCGACCTTGCCGGAATCGAACCCGTGATCCCTGTGACCAAAGGCCGGCACGCTAACCATTTAGCCATGGAGCCGGACAGGTATTGGGAAGAAAAAAAAGGAACATTATACTAAATCAGTTCAAACGCGCTCCTCACCTGCACATAACGAATCAAGAATCATAATGTAGATATTACGTATGGCAACTGTGTGGGGAGGTGATGTTGCCTCTGATCTAGAAGGTCAGGCTTATTCAAGACGAACACAATGCTCTGCAGACACCTCGCTCACAGAGCAGACATGAAACTTCCCGAGACTCGCCGGGAGCTCAGTAAACAAACAAATAAATCATTAAAAAGACTCCCTCGTTTCCTCCCAGACAAGAAGATTTCTCGGAGAGCACGGGGCTGAAAATGAGATTACTTACCCATTAGAGTCTAATCTGTGAGACTATTTATTGCGCTATGTATTTGTCACATTAACTGCTTGAGATTTCGGAGATTGTCACCTTCAATTACGGTGACTTTTCAGGCTCGTTGCAGTTCTAACAAGGTATTGTCTTCTGTGGCGTCATATATTCTGCGACCTCCATCAGTGAGAAATGAGGGACAGGAGAGTAAAAGAGAGAGGCAATGCAGAATTTTGGTGGATACAGCCAAGCATAAAATTATGAGCAGAGACGGGAATTACAGGCACAAATATGTTAGAATGCAACCGTATTTGAACAAGGTGCAAGTGTAGTCTAGCCGCCCTACAATTATGTAGAGGAGTTGCATACATTTTAGGGGTTCTTATAGTTCAGATCGCTAATATTTATGCAACTCTCACTGTAGAACTGTAGTGCGGGTATAGGACACTTGCGCCTTGTTCAAAATTCCTATCTCTAATTATGAGTCACGTCTCAATCTTCCTACCTAAGTTCTTTTACATATTTTCCTTAGTCGATAGACGTAATTAAATTAGAAAACACTAAAGAGAACATTAGTAAGTACAGCCCTGATTTTTAGGCAGTAATACTGTAGGTTAGAATGCAAACTTCAAGCGAGTAACAAGTGTAGTTTACTCTACACAACGGTTATGCTATGAGTCTTGCAAAAATTTTAGGGGTATGGCTCCTAAGAACTCCTAGGATTTATATTGATGATGATGATGCTTGTTGTTTAAAGGGGCCTAACATCGAGGTCATCGGCCCCCTCAGGATTTATATTACTCTTGCTGCATGACGGAAGAACGGGCTGCACAACACTGCCTAATAACCAAATTATATTTCTGAGATCTGACCATTATATTGTCTCATGAATGCTTGTTTCACCAAAGCATTTATTGGTGAATAAGTTAAAGGAAATGGATGAACGTAGATAAGTTGTTATTATTTTGCTCTTGGAGAGGGAGTGGATTCACTTTATCCATAAATTTACCTAAGCATGATTCATCATTACTTTTGTGTTTCTTCAAGCAATCAACAACTATTTTTGTTTCTCACTTTAAACATTGCTGCAGGCCGCCTGATGGCCAAGATCGTTAAGGCGTCCAGGCTGTATGGTTAGCCGGTTCGAGTCCCGTTGGTTGAAACTATTTTCACCATCAGAATGTTGGCCCTCAGGGTAAGAGAGGTGGTAGTATTCAATTTCTAATCACCAAAAGTGTTCATGAAATTCCAAACCTCTCCGCATTGCTCATACGCAGTGAGGACATATGACGCTGTTCATGATGATTTGTCCGTCGAATGGAGACGTAAAGCCTCTAGCAGACCCCTTGGTGCTATTCCACAGGAGGAGGCTATGTACTGCAAACAGGTTTCACCTTCTCCCTTCCTATTATCATATATCACGTCATTCACTTCATATTTTAAATCCTCTGAAGAGGATAAACGTCAGGACGTGCATCCAGTCGTAACAGCCTACAAAGATTGGACATACAGACTTTAAGCAATCCTGCCAACACCAATTTTTCACCGTATTATATATCTATGTTATAAATTTCCTAACCAGCACAGGGAAAGTATTGTTATAAGAAATTATCGAAACTATCGAATACTTTCGTAAGACACACGCATAGAAAACAATTAATTCGTCCAAGGATGTGCACCCCACATATGTGTGAAAATGCATGGAAGATAATCAGCATATATAGCTTTTCCAGTATTTAGAAACAGTTCTAAAAACAAGGCTCTCGTTTGTGGTTAATTCTCCATTCAGTTGGAGGCTGATAAATATCCTCACTCCCGTATTTCATCACTATCGCAGAAGTCCATATCTTTGAGGTTGACGTCACAGGCCACCAAAAGCAAAATTGAATAAGGAGAGTGTCAAAGTTGCAAAAGGATTACGGCAACTCCTACCCAGTAAACTACATCACATGTTGTTAGATGTATATGTAAGCTTTACAACAGGCTATCTGCACATGTTTCACTTGTTACTCCTATGAGAGACAGGGATGCTTCATCCTCCGAGTTGCAAAAAGAGAATGATTATCAGGATTCACGGCAATGGTGGTAGTAATTTGGAAACCGCGAATTTTGTGAACTCATGTGGTAAATATGTAAAGGAACGGCTGCCCCCGACGTGTCATTGACGAGGGAGGTAAACAGTTCCTTCATTACAAGGTGCGTGACGGCTCATCCACAAAAAATTAGCGGATCACCGATAGATTGAAATTAGGGCTATTAGAAGTGCGTGTAAAACAACAGTTACGAGCAATGTAATGGGATTATATAGGTTTTCCAGTACTTATCAAAAGTTTTAGCCATAACCAAAGTTCATTATTCAGTGGCAGGCTAAGAAAGAGGCCTTACGTCATTATAATTTTACTTAGAATAGCTGTACATTTTTAGTACCATACCTCAAGGGAACAATTTTTACCATTATCCAGCTCTGCGGCTAATCGTTAGGGTACAGTCTTTTGCTTGAGGAGGATCTGGCTTTGATTCCCAGCAGTGTCAGGAATTTTAATCTTTACTGGTTAATACCTGTGGTTCGAGCACTGAGAGTTTGTGCTCCCTTCAGCTTAAGATTTCATCGTAGGAAGGACCAGCATCGAGCGTCTCCAAATGTCATACGTCATGATTATATGTGTAGCACTTAAAATAACCCTGATGTTAGCGGACCAAAAGCTGTACGTAAAATCGTAGTCGTCTGACGTGTTTGTGGCAAATAATTCCTGTCGACCACAGACGAGGGGGTCCGGAGCTTGGAACCAAAATGGCTCAATGGGCAGAGCCTCTTAATGTATACGTAATTTATTTATTTGGTCATTTTCTGAGTGAAGTGGCCACACGTGTTAACACGCCACTGCTGTGGACTCAAGTTCTGCATTCGGGAGCCGAGCGGGTTCGAATCCCACCGTCAGCTGTCCTGAAAATGGTTTTCTGCGGTTTCTCATTTTTACTTCCGGGCACATGCCAGAGCATTTCCTATTCGTAGCCGACAGATGATTCCTTCGACCACCTTACCCAATTTAATTCACTAATTTCATTTTCATTAGCTGGCATCAGGAAGGGCATCCATAAAATATCACCTCACCTCATCCCCGACCAAATGTCAGGAAAGGGAACTAAGGGGCAGACATACAGTGCATTTATTTATTTATTTATTTATTTATTTATTTATTTATTTATTTATTCCAAAACATATTTATGAGGTACAACTGACCGCTAATTCTTGTTCGCCGGGCTGTGTGGCTCAGATGGTTGAGGCGCTGGCCCTCTGATATCAAGTTGACAGGTTCGATTCTGGCTAAGTCTGGTGGTACGGTAATTGAAGGTGGTCAAATAGGTCAGTCTCGTGTTGTAGAGATTTACTGCCTCATAATGGAACTCCTGCAGGAAAATTTCCGGCACCCCTGCGTCTCTAAAAACCATCAAAAATGTAGTTATTGGGACGTACAAACAACAACATTGTTATTAATTGTTGTTCTATGGGAGCTACCCTTTGTGCTTTTTTCCGTCCGGTAGAATTTATTTTCTTATATTTGCAGCTTAACGTGATTCAGTGGAGAGTTGGTAAAATTTATTTCGTTTCTTCGTCCTCTTTTTTCATCTTCTTCCTCTTCCTCTTCCCCTTACCCTTTCCCCTTTTCCTCTTTCTCTCTTTCTCTGTGTCAATTGGGTGGTGACTTATTTTTAACGTTCTGTAAATTAACAAAGTCCATAACTAATTTAGAGGATCACTAGTCATTCTTGGCGATGCGGATCTCATAATAATTTTATGTTTGGTAGGTCGCTGCAATATTTCTAAAGAACTTGTACCAAGATCTTGGAACGTGATGGTACCGCACAGGTAACTAGTGTTCCCTAATCACTGAGATAAGAAACTTGAATATTGGAGTAATCTGCAATTAGGCGTTCGAATAATGGAGACTGAACCAATCGCATGCAAATTCTCTCTAATGGAATCGAATCTGAATAGGCAGGTAGGAAATCCCATTCATCAGCAATAATCTGTGGAGGTCAATACATAAACGGATTTATAGCAACTCCCGTTATTAACAGCCATCGCACCGGCAATATCGATTGGCTATTCTGCAAAACATGACATCGTGACATTAAGTATTATACGAAAGAAAATGTAAAGTTTTACAGTTTGAAGCTTTTCTCTTACATATTATATCAAATATTGCGTAGAAGATCATGAAGTAACATCCATTTAATGACTGAATGTTCGTCATTCTATACTTGACATCACAGCCTGCATTGTGGATCAGTGGTAGAGTGTCGGCCTCCGGATACCAAGATAGTGGGTTCAAACCCGGCAGAGGTAGTCAAATTTTTGAAGGGCGGAAAAAAGTCCATTCCGCACTCCATGTCGTACGATGTCGGCATGTTAAAGATCTCTGGCGATACATTTGGTGTTCACCCGACAACATTCGTTAAATCTCAGCAATAGATGCCCCAGAGAGTTTCGGTTTACTCGGTCTGCCATCTTGTGAACCTAGAGTAAAACCGAACGTCGAAATTGACGAGCAGACAGCCAAATGGCATCAAATTGAAATGTCTGCACACGGTAGATGAGGCTATACGATTATTATTATTATTATTATTATTATTATTATTTTACTGTCTGGTCATCAATTCATGCTTTACATCACAGCCTGCATTGTTCTTAAGTAACATTGTCTGGTCGTCCATCCATACTTTACATCACGGCCTTCATTGTTTTCAAGAAACACTGCCTGGTCATCAATTCCTGCTTTCCATCACAGCCTGCACGGTTATAAGGTAACATCGTCAGGTCTTCCACCCATTCCTTACATCGGAGCCTACACGGTTACTAGGTAACTTTGTCTGGTCATACATCCAAACTTTACATCACAGCCTACACGGTTACTAGGTAACTTTGTCTGGGCATACATCCAAACTTTACATCACAACCTGCACGATTGCTAGGTAACAATGTCTGGTCATCCATCTATGCATTACGTCACAGCCTGCACCGTTAATAGGCAGCATTATCTGATCACTAGTCCATACTTTACATCACAGCCTTCACAGTTAACTTTACTAGGTAACATCGTCTGACCATCAACCCATACCTTATATCACAGACTGCACGGTTACTAGATAAAATTGTCTTACCATCCGCCTGTACCTTACAACACAGCATACACTGTTACTAGGTAACATTGTCTGGTCATCCATCAACCTTAAATCGCACCCTGCACGGTTATTAGAAAACGGCGTCTGACTATCCATCCACACCTTACATCACAGCTTGCAACGTTACTAGGCAACATCGTCTGACCATCCATCTGTTCCTTATATTACAGCTAGTACGGTTGCTAGGTAACATTGTCTGATCATCCATCCATGACCTTACATCACAGCCTGTACACTTACTAGGTATCTTTGTCTGACCATCCATCCATACCTTACATCACAGCCTGAACACTTACTAGGTATCTTTCTCTGACCATCCATCCATACCTTACATCACAGCCTTAACACTTACTATTATATTATTATTATATTATATTTGCCTTTATTTGTAGTGGCGAAGTTAGGACTCATGGTCCTCTCTTACACTTAACCACACTTCATTAACATTGTACATCTGAGAGCAATATTCATAATATTATCTTAAAACTACCATTACAAACTAGAAACAAAATATGAAACAAAATAACATAAACTCTATAAATATTCTTAGTCATGTCTTCAACTATCGTTACAAATTAAAAGTTGATTGACACTAAATACCCAAAGCACAGTAAACGTACATTCATACACACATTCACTCTACCAGATTCATTCAGCCTGGCGGCACACATCGAGGAGATGCTCACGGCAAGACAACTTGAAGGAATTTATGGATTGTATGGCTCTAATGTTGTGGGGGAGAGAATTCCATATTCTAGCTCCATTTGCAACAAAGGAACGGCTGAATGCTGCTGACCTGCTGAGAGGGATAGCAAGTGTACTGCCAGAGCGTGTGTTATGCTGGTGGAAAGAGGATAGGAAATTGAGTTGTGAAGATAAGTAGTATGGGATATTCTCTTTTAATACTCGAAAGATTAATACTGCTACGTGGAGGTTTCTATATTGTTCAAATTTTAGAAGGGAAAGTTGTCGATAATAAGGGGTAACATGAACATCATAGCGTAAGGAAAAGATAAATCTAATACACGAGTTCATAGCACGTTGTAATCGGTTTAGTCGTTCTCTCGTGGCATCAATTAGTACTACGTCACAGTAGGAAAATATAGGGAGGATAAGAGTATTTATAAGCCTAATCTCATGTTTAGTGGCAGCATATTTTGATGATATTTTAGTGGGAGAAGGGACGCGTACACTTTTCTACAGATATTTATAATGTGCTCTCCCCAGTTAAGATTCTCGTTTATAATTACACCAAGATTTCTTACCGAGTTTTCGTACGGAACAATTTTACCAGATAAAGTTAGTGGAGGAATGTTTTTGTTTTTGCCGCACTGATTTGTTTCGTCTGCCCAACAATAATAGCTTTAGATTTTGATGGATTAATTAAAATACAGTTTTCATGAGCGTATGCACAGATATTATTTAAGTCAGAGTTCATATAACCTATTGCTTGATTGATGTCTGAAATTTTGGAATGGTAATAGATCTGCAGATCGTCAGCATACAAGTGGTATTTACAGTGTCTTAGCCGAGTCGATATATCGTTAATATAGATAACAAAGGGAAGTGGTCCAAGTACAGAGCCTTGTGGTACTCCTGAAAATTTCATTACCCATTCGGATGACCTATTCTGAATAATTACGCGTTGTTTTCGTTACGTAAGATATGAGAGAAAGAATTCTAGAGCTGTCTGTCCAAGGTGAAGCGATTTCAATTTAGCAACCAGTACGTCTATATTTACTGTGTCAAAAACGCTGCTAAAATCAAGAAGTGTAAGTAACGTCACCTGCCTTTCGTCCATAGCGCGTCTCATGTCGTCTGTAACTTTCAGCAGGGCAGTGGCCGTACTGTGCCCCTTTTTGAAACCCGATTGTAAAGGGTCAAGTAGTTTGTATTTATTTAAATAGTCGGTTAATTGCACGTGTACTATGCATTCAAGAGGCTTGGAGAGAGATGAAAGTATGCAAACAGGTCGATAATCTGTTATAAGTACAGGTGAGGAAGTTTTGGGAACAGGATTTATAATGGCATCTTTCCACATTTTTTGAAAGAGGCCACTTGTGAGGCACGTGTTGTATATATGAGTAATGGCAGGAAGAATAATCTCAATGATGTGTTGTATTATGAGTATGGGTATTTCATCAGGTCCTACAGCAGATGATGTAATTGATAATACCTCGCGTTTCACGTCAATCTCTGTGACTTCGCGAAATTCAAAGAATGGCCTATTTGGTGGTGGCTGGTTCAGAAGAGATTTTATAGTCTGTGATATTGTGTGTATTTCCGGTTTAATTTTTACTTCAGAAAAATGAGCATTCAATCTCTCCAGAGAGATGTCTGGATTACATGGCTGGGGCAAAGCTTTCCCAATTCCAATGGAACGAAGTTGTTTCCAAGTGTTTGACACATTTAAATTTCCAGCCAGGTGATTGTAAAAAGAAAATTTCTTATTTCGAATTATTACTTTAATTCTATTCCGAAGTGTTCGGTACTGTTCAAGCGCTCTGGAAGAGTGTGTGCGTCTGTGCAGCCGGTGTAACGCGTCACGGTGAGACATCATTTGTTTAATGTCATCGGTCAGCCATGGAGAAGGAGGTCGGGAGACTTTGGCCGTACGCTTAGGTGCATGTTTATCAAGGAGACCAAGTATAAGTGAACTTAAAGTTTCAACTTTCTTATCGATACCGTTTATATTTTTACGTCATCCCAAGGACTATTCAAGGCGTCAACTCTCAGATGATCTAAGTTTATATGTTTAATGTCCCAGAATGTGATGTATCTGGACTTATACTTCGGTACTTTGAGCGAGTAAGATAAGTATATTAAGTCATGTGTCGATATGCTAGGGGTAGGAATTTGTCCATGTGATACTATTTTCTGTGGGTTGTTAGTGACCATTAAGTCAATTAGTGTATGTGAAGATGAGGTATGATTTGTCGGTTTTAGTGGAAGTATTGTCATGTCACACGTCTGGAAAATACTTAAGAGTTGCTTCGTATCTCCAGCCTGTTCCAGTAAATTAGTATTGAAGTCTCCAAATATTAAAATATGTTCATAAGCAGGTGATAATCTCTGCAGGATGTCTTCAATGTCTGAGAGGTGACCTACCCGTGGTGGCCGATAAACAACTCCTATTAGGGCTTTAACTGTTGTCACAGTTATCTCGGCAAAAATGAACTCATGTCTCGGGTCAGGACAGTGGGCAGATGTGCATACGATTTTACATTTAATATCATCTCTACAGTACAAGGCTACTCCTCCACCTCTTTTATCTATTCGGTCATGCCTGTAAATATTATAGCCCGTTATGTGTACCATACTACTAGGGATAGTTGCGCGTAACCAACTCTCACTGATACAAGCTACGTGTACATTACTCTTTTCAAGGAGAGCTGTTAGCTCCTCATGGTGAGCAGGTAGGGATTGAGAATTTAAATGAATGCAGTTCAATGAACGTGCGTTGGCCTGAAATACTTTCGCTAATGAGCCTTGGTAGCGGGGTGTCTCCGTTCTCGGATAGGAGAGGTTAGGAGTAGCGGGACAGTCAGGTCCACAGCTGGTAGTGGTTATAATAGTACTCATCACACAAAGCAGAATACCAAGAAGAATACATGCTTCTTACCTGCGTATTTCCTCTGATATCGCGCCGGCTTTTCATGCACTCAATCACATTCACACTCAATAATAAAACACTATAATACAAACTTAAACTAATCCACATTGCCGTTACTTCACACTGTTTCACCCCCTAGCTGCTTGAATAACATTGTTAAGGTCAGCTCGTGTGGTCACTTGAATTTTCTTCCCATCAGAGCTTAGAATAATGATACGTCCATCCTTAGTCCATACAGATTTCTGACCGAAGTGGTCACGCGCGGCATTTAGTATGGCCTTTCTCGTTGCTGTTAGCGATTCTGTTATCAGCATACCCGATCCCTTCAGCGATTTCTTTGCACGCCAGATACGGTCACGTTCGTGATATCGCGTGAACTTTATTATGATGGGCCTCTTCCCTCCCGTCACTACCTCAGCTGTTGTTCTCCTTGGTTTCCCAATCCTGTGACAGCGATCTAAATTGTCCAATGTCAAGTCTATTCCTAGGAGGGATTTCACAACACCGAACACCTTGTCATAGACGTCCTCGTTCGGAGCTTCTGCCACCCCGTGGAGTAATAGGCAGTTTCTCCTGCTGTACTGCTCTGCTTCGTCGATTAGGTCGTCCTGTTTGGAGATCTGGTTGTGCATTTGGATAAGTTTGGACTTCACCTCCTTGAGCTGCTCGGTGACAGCAGCTCTGAAAGACTGGAACTCAAGGGTGAGTGCGTCTAGGGAAACATCGCCGGGGTTGGTAGCACTGTTGTTGGCGGCGCGCGTTGCTTTCTCGAAGCGAGCTTGGATGTCGTTTAGCTTTTCTTCGAATGAAGAAATCCGCTTGTTCAATGACTTTAGAGACATTGTGAATGAATGTATGTAGCCACTGAGTGTTATTTAGTTATGAAACTTGACCTAGTATACACGAATTGCAGTTAAACTTGCTGATTTGCTAGGTGGTTTACGGAGCTCTCTCACATGCACTTCTTCACTGCCGCCATTCTGACCATCCATCCATACCTTACATCACAGCCTGTACACTTACTAGGTATCTTTCTCTGACCATCCATCCATACCTTACATCACAGCCTGTACACTTACTAGTTATCTTTCTCTGACCATCCATCCATACCTTACATCACAGCCTGAACACTTACTAGGTATCTTTGTCTGACCATCCATTAATACCTTACATCACAGCCTGTACGGTTACTAGGTAACATTGTCTGACTATCCATTCTTACCTTACATCACAGCCGGCACGCTTGCTGCGTAACTCTGCCTGGTCATCCATCTATACCGTACACAGCCTTCACGGTTACTAGGTAACATTGTCTCGTCATCCATCAATCTTAAATCACAGCCTGCACGGTTATTAGCAAACATCGTCTGACCATCCATCCATACCTAACATCACAGCCTGTACGCATACTAGGTATCATTGTCTGACCATCCATCCATACTTTACATTACAGCCTGAACACTTACTAGGTATCTTTGTCTGACCATCCATCCATACCTTATATCACAGCATGCACGGTTACAAGGTAACGTTGTCTGGTCATCTATCTATACCTTACATCACAGCATGCACGGTTACTAAGTAACATTGTCTGGTCTGCACGGTTACCAGGTAACATTGTCTGGTCATCTATCTATACCTTACATCACAAAATGCACGGTTACTGGGTAACATTGTCTGGTCATCTATCTATACCTTACATCACAGCATGCACGGTTACTAGGTAACATTGTCTGGTCATCCATCTATACCTTACATCACAGCATGCACGGTTACTAGGTAACATTGTCTGGTCATCTATGTATACCTTACATCACAGCATGCACGGTTACTAGGTAACATTGTCTGGTCATCTATCTATACCTTACATCACAGCATGCACGGTTACTAGGTAACATTGTCTGGTCATCCATCTATACCTTACATCACAGCATGCACGGTTACTAGGTAACATTGTCTGGTCTGCACGGTTACCAGGTAACATTGTCTGGTCATCCATCTATACCTTACATCACAGCATGCACGGTTACTGGGTAACATTGTCTGGTCATCTATCTATACCTTACATCACAGCATGCACGGTTACTAGGTAACATTGTCTGGTCATCTATGTATACCTTACATCACAGCATGCACGGTTACTAGGTAACATTGTCTGGTCATCTATGTATACCTTACATCACAGCATGCACGGTTACTAGGTAACATTGTCTGGTCATCTATGTATACCTTACATCACAGCATGCATGGTTACCAGGTAACATTGTCTGGTCATCTATGTATACCTTACATCACAGCATGCACGGTTACTAGGTAACATTGTCTGGTCATCTATGTATACCTTACATCACAGCATGCACGGTTACTAGGTAACATTGTCTGGTCTGCACGGTTACCAGGTAACATTGTCTGGTCATCTATGTATACCTTACATCACAGCATGCACGGTTACTGGGTAACATTGTCTGGTCATCTATGTATACCTTACATCACAAAATGCACGGTTACTAGGTAACATTGTCTGGTCTGCACGGTTACCAGGTAACATTGTCTGGTCATCTATGTATACCTTACATCACAGCATGCACGGTTACTGGGTAACATTGTCTGGTCATCTATGTATACCTTACATCACAAAATGCACGGTTACTAGGTAACATTGTCTGGTCTGCACGGTTACCAGGTAACATTGTCTGGTCATCTATCTATACCTTACATCACAGCATGCACGGTTACTAGGTAACATTGTCTGGTCATCTATGTATACCTTACATCACAGCATGCACGGTTACTAGGTAACATTGTCTGGTCTGCACGGTTACCAGGTAACATTGTCTGGTCATCTATGTATACCTTACATCACAGCATGCATGGTTACCAGGTAACATTGTCTGGTCATCTATGTATACCTTACATCACAGCATGCACGGTTACTAGGTAACATTGTCTGGTCTGCACGGTTACCAGGTAACATTGTCTGGTCATCTATCTATACCTTACATCACAAAATGCACGGTTACTGGGTAACATTGTCTGGTCATCCATCTATACCTTACATCACAGCATGCACGGTTACTGGGTAACATTGTCTGGTCATCTATCTATACCTTACATCACAGCATGCACGGTTACTGGGTAACATTGTCTGGTCATCTATCTATACCTTACATCACAGCATGCATGGTTACCAGGTAACATTGTCTGGTCATCTATGTATACCTTACATCACAGCATGCACGGTTACTGGGTAACATTGTCTGGTCATCTATCTATACCTTACATCACAGCATGCATGGTTACCAGGTAACATTGTCTGGTCATCTATGTATACCTTACATCACAGCATGCACGGTTACTAGGTAACATTGTCTGGTCTGCACGGTTACCAGGTAACATTGTCTGGTCTGCACGGTTACCAGGTAACATTGTCTGGTCATCTATGTATACCTTACATCACAGCATGCACGGTTACTGGGTAACATTGTCTGGTCATCTATCTATACCTTACATCACAGCATGCACGGTTACTAGGTAACATTGTCTGGTCTGCACGGTTACCAGGTAACATTGTCTGGTCATCTATCTATACCTTACATCACAGCATGCACGGTTACTAGGTAACATTGTCTGGTCTGCACGGTTACCAGGTAACATTGTCTGGTCATCTATGTATACCTTACGGTTACTAGGTAACATTGTCTGGTCATCTATCTATACCTTACATCACAAAATGCACGGTTACTAGGTAACATTGTCTGGTCTGCACGGTTACCAGGTAACATTGTCTGGTCATCTATCTATACCTTACATCACAGCATGCACGGTTACTAGGTAACATTGTCTGGTCTGCACGGTTACCAGGTAACATTGTCTGGTCTGCACGGTTACCAGGTAACATTGTCTGGTCATCTATGTATACCTTACATCACAGCATGCACGGTTACTGGGTAACATTGTCTGGTCATCTATCTATACCTTACATCACAGCATGCACGGTTACTAGGTAACATTGTCTGGTCTGCACGGTTACCAGGTAACATTGTCTGGTCATCTATCTATACCTTACATCACAAAATGCACGGTTACTGGGTAACATTGTCTGGTCATCCATCTATACCTTACATCACAGCATGCACGGTTACTGGGTAACATTGTCTGGTCATCCATCTATACCTTACATCACAGCATGCACGGTTACCAGGTAACATTGTCTGGTCATCCATCTATACCTTACATCACAAAATGCACGGTTACCAGGTAACATTGTCTGGTCATCTATCTATACCTTACATCACAGCATACACGGTTACTAGGTAACATTGTCTGGTCTGCACGGTTACCAGGTAACATTGTCTGGTCATCTATCTATACCTTACGGTTACTAGGTAACTTTGTCTGGTCATCTATCTATACCTTACATCACAGCATGCATGGTTACTAGGTAACATTGTCTGGTCATCTATGTATACCTTACATCACAAAATGCACGGTTACCAGGTAACATTGTCTGGTCATCTCTTAATACCTTACGGTTACTAGGTAACATTGTCTGGTCATCTATGTATACCTTACGGTTACTAGGTAACATTGTCTGGTCATCTAACTATACCTTACATCACAAAATGCACGGTTACCAGGTAACATTGTCTGGTCATCTATTAATACCTTACGGTTACTAGGTAACATTGTCTGGTCATCTACCTATACCTTACATCACAAAATGCACGGTTACCAGGTAACATTGTCTGGTCATCTATTAATACCTTACGGTTACTAGGTAACATTGTCTGGTCATCTGTTAATACCTTACGGTTACTAGGTAACATTGTCTGGTCATCTATGTATACCTTACATCACAAAATGCACGGTTACCAGGTAACATTGTCTGGTCATCTATTAATACCTTACGGTTACTAGGTAACATTGTCTGGTCATCTATGTATACCTTACGGTTACTAGGTAACATTGTCTGGTCATCTAACTATACCTTACATCACAAAATGCACGGTTACCAGGTAACATTGTCTGGTCATCTATTAATACCTTACGGTTACTAGGTAACTTTGTCTGGTCATCTACCTATAACTTACATTACAGCACGCACGGTTACTAGGTAACATTGTCTGGTCATCTATGTACACCTTACATCAGAGCATGCACGGTTACTAGGTAACATTGTCTGGTCATCTATGTATACCTTACATCACAGCATGCATGGTTACTAGGTAACATTGTCTGGTCATCTATGTATACCTTACATCACAGCATGCATGGTTACTAGGTAACATTGTCTGGTCGTCAATCTGTACATTACATGACATCCTACATGGTTACTGCCTTATACTTCCATTGTACATTTTGTGATGGTAATTTTGCAAATAATACTCAGCCAAAAAAAGATATTTTTGTCAATGATAATGTTGATGTACTTAACAGTATTCATAGTCACCTAGGCGGAACAGCAAACATACATTTACCGTCGGATTCCATTGATGCTGTCATGGGAGTTACTGAACTATTTAACTGAATTTATTTGTGATATACCCAAACGGAATGCTACATCATAAGTTACAGTTGAAAGCTAGAGATAGTGTCATGCTACGCAGATATCTGGATAACGATAGAGGGCAAGTATTCTAATAAAATACCTCAATCCAAATGTAATTACTGCGGAGGAACTGACAGGCTCATCATCCGGCAATATAGTTTTAATTACCGACAATAACGTACCCCTTACTCTGAAATCAAAATTTCCCATTAAACTTGCTGCTGATCTCTACAATGCACAACTCCAAAGCCATAGAAGGAACAACAGGCGCAGCTCGCAAACCAGTTATGATAACAACTTACAATGGCACAAAATTTAGGGTTACCGAGCTCGATAGCTGCAGTCGCTTAAGTGCGGCCAGTATCTAGTATTAGGGAGATAGTAGGTTCGAACTCCACTGTCGGCAGCACTGAAAATGGTTTTCCGTGGTTTCCCATTTTCACACCAGGCAAATGTTCGGGCTGTACGTTAATTAAGGCTACGGCCGCCTCTCTCCCACTCCTAGCCCTCTCCTGTCCCATCGTGGCCATAACACATATCTGTGTCGGTGCGACGTAAAGCAACTAGCAAAAAAAAAATGGGGTTGACATGGTGAACAAAATGTGTGGCCAGTACGAGGTTGCTAGGAACTCTCGACGATGGCCACTAACTCTTTTCTTTCACATCATGAACGTTGAAGGGGTGAATACCCTTAATGTGTATAAATCTAACAAGAACAATGAAATGGTAAATCGTGGAAAATTCCTACAATCCCTGGCGTTGGACCTCATCAAACCTCATGACTCATCACTATGCATATGGCACCGAAAGAAATCAGACATAGTGGAAAGGTAATGCTGAAAATCGAATAAAATCCTGCTGAAGCACCGTCAGTTCAGGTAAATATTGGATGACGTCATCTGTGTGGCAGAGCAAGAAACAAAAGCTTCAGAAAACGCTGTTTCCCCTGCACCAAATGGGTCTGCCCTGAACATCAGATGAGTGTAAGCAATGCGTGTGTCGACTAAAAACAGCCAGGATCTAAGGTTGATTTGAGGTTACTAACAAGGACAAACAGGCATATATTCAATCATATTGTGTTTTTTGCTCTTATCCTAAACATTACTATATGAAAAAATTAAATTTGTATCATTTGTTAATTTTCTTTTCAAATTTTCAACTACGTAGCAATCATATGTAAATATAAGCTTAACTTTGTACTTTTGTTATATATAAAATTTAGAATCTTGATAACATTGTTGTTTATCCCAAAATTATGTCTCATATACACCCTTAAACCTAATAAATAATAATAAATAAGGAGAATAAAAAATAGTATTAAGAATACTATTTTAAAACGGATAACAATAGTAATACGCGCGACCACGTCTGCAGTGCTTATCACGATATGGATTGTCGTGAAGTGTACAATTATTTCCAGTAGTGTTATTATTTTGGAAGGACCCCTCTCCACCGCCCAGGGATATGCTGCAGGAATAGCATTACGTAGTTAGCAGAATCTAAGCCTGTCAGCTGAATTCAGCAAGATAAGGTGTTCAAAGAAGATTATTATTATTATTATTATTATTATTTATTTTCCTTAAATTGTACATGTACAATTTAGGGGTGGTAGATGGAGAAATGGCAAGCCCCACATACACGGAAGCGCCTCCATCTCCACATGTGTACATGTGAAGCTAATTAGTATAGGATATATACATTTATTTTCCATAAAATATCATGCTATTGATTTAATTCGCCTATTATAACAATATAATTATGGTACATGCAAATTAGTAATTTTGTTATTAGAGCAAGATCAATTATAGTGGTCAGAAAGTACCCCGCACCAACTCTCAATTTGCATCAAAGAGCGCCACCTGTCCAGGTTTAAGGTCACCAATGCCTTATAATACTATAATATCAATTACTTGTTTGTGCTGCCTTTCTAACGAGTTGAAAGGTGCGTAATGGAGCATTTCTCCAAACGTGTAAATTAAGTATTAATTAATTAATTAATTAATTAATTCTTCTTCTTCTTTTTCTACCGCTTTTTCCACACCTGTGGGGTAGCGGGTGCGAACTGTGTCGCATACGTGGATTTGGCCCTGTTTTACGGCAGGACGCCCTTCCTGACGCCAACCCTATATGGAGGGATGTAATCACTATTGCGCATTTCTGTGGTGGTTGGTAGTGTAGTGTGTTGTCTGAATATGTAGAGGAAAGTGTTGGAAGAAACACAAACACCCAGTCCCCAGGTCAGAAGAATTAATCAAACACGATTAAAATCCCCGGCCCAGCCAGGAATCGAACCCGGGACACTCTGAAACGAAAAACTCAAAAACATGTAAATTAATAAATAATCATCAGGGCAGTTCAACCATTTCATGATCCGGGGGCGGTCCTGATTCTTGGATGTGTAGTCGGGGCGCCGTTCGATTGAAATAAGAAGAAGAATATAGAAGTATGTAGGCTGATATATATCTAGAACACTGCTTCTTGTCACTTTACAATCCGAATTCAACTGGTCACTCCGCGAAAATACCTGTTCCACAGCAGATGATTTGTAAGAATATTGAGAAGGAGGGGCTTTTAAAATATTCAAAACGCGAAGGTGTTGTAACTGGTAAATTCATCAACATATTCACCTTATCACTCAGGCTTTCTCTATAACGCCTGGAACTCACACGAAGCAAGGATTAAAATGTATAGAGCTGTCACAGTTACATGGTGTACTGTACTTTTTTTTTCTGTTTGTTTTACGTCGCACCGACACGGATATGTCTTATGGCGACGATGGGACTGGAAAGGCCTAGGAATGGGAAGGAAGCGTCCGTGGCCTTAGTTAAGGTACAGCTCCAGTATTTGCTTGGTGTGAAAATGGGAAACCACGGAAAACCATCTTCAGGGCTGCCGACAGTGGGGTTCGAACCCACTATCTCCCGAATGCTGGATACTGACCGCACTTAAGCGACTGCAGCTATCGGTTACTGTACTTCTAAAGCATCTAACACCTGAGAGAATATTCTGATATATTAGTATGTTTTGTCAGTGAAATTAGTATATAGTTAAACACGGAATCACAATTGTTGGTTGCCAGGGAAATTTAACGATTATTTATACGTTAAAAATAATCCTAAATTAAACCTACATTTGGAGGGCGCTAAGAATGTATACTTCGGGCGATGGCACCCGTGGGCGCTGCCTTGGGCAGGCTTGATGTAGATTAACTATGTTCCAGTAAAAATAAATATTGACATGGCGAACCCATTAATAACTTGTTGTGTTTATTTTATGGTCTCAGTCAGTACGGACCAATATAGGACCAAAAAAGTGGTCAAATTTGTTAATTATTAGATCGGAAGTTGGTAGAGTAAATGATTTTTCCCGTATCACTTCTGCAGTTATTAATCAAATACCACCCCTCCTCTCTTCTGTCACATGGTTTACACGACCACTAACGCAAAGATTTTTCACCGTTTGAAAGTGCATTTTTTTAAAGTCAAATTCCTCCTCTTTATAGGCAGAAGAACGCAAGTAATTTCTTCATCGCACATAGCTGCCGCTTAACACTCTCTTCCATTTAATTACGAATCAATCCATGGAGCGGTACCACCAGTAAGATCTCTTGATGTACGCACGGTGCCTAAAAGAAATATTTTTAAAATGTGAATAACTTCAAATGGCCGCCCGTTATCAACGCACATATAATCACGACTTCCCTGTGGGCAGATCAGTAGCGACAATGTGCAAACTACACAAGGCCTGACTTCTCTGAACGCATGAATGTAACTTATTAGTAGACGAAGCAGTGAACGCGAACTTTAAAGGGAAAGTCTAAGGAAACAATGAACCTCGCATGGCATGCTGTGCAGATCCACATTCGCAGGATTGTTGTCCATCCTTAAAACAATATTCACAACCACCACCACCACAACTAGTTTGAAACTTCACTGGATTTAAATGTGATCCATTGACTACAACACACGTCCTCACAGCTTAGCATATAACTTAGAGAATTAATAAAAATGTTATTAATAATATTTTCCTCCATCGCTTTCCGGTCCGAAAGGGCCTCCGCCTACCAAGCGACCATTGTTCAGTCCGAAGACCTGCAGATTATGATGTGAAGCGTGGCCAGCGCGACAAATCCTCTCGGTCGTTATTCTTTGCTTTCTAGACCGCGGCCGTTATCTCACCGTCAGATAGCTCCTCAGTTGTAATCACGTAAGCAGAGTAGATCTCGACAGTTCGGGAATCAAACCCGCGGCCTCCGGGTAAGTATGACTCAATAATTATATGAAAATATCTCTCAAGTAGACAAATTTAATAATCTAGGTGAATGTACTGAATCAGCAGGGTTAAATCAGCAAGCTAACAAAGAAGAAATTAATTACAAAATTTCAAAATTACTTGGAACATATACAATAAAATAATATCTTAAAAGGCAAACACAGTATTTAAAACACAAGCATTTTGTGTATCCGGAACTATTATAATCGATTGGAAATCTCGAATAAAAATAATCGAAATACAAGAAAGAAAAAGCCTCAGGAAAAATCTTAAGGACCAAAATGCGAAAATGAAATTTTCGTGAACCAGAAATCACATGAAATCTATCAAGTTACAGAAAAATTCACAGATACAATCAGGAAACGGTGATTATAATTTTACGGTCGCTTATATAGAATGGATAATAACAGGTATACAAAGAATATTTTAAACTTAACCTTATCAATTAAAAATCACAATAATTCTCTAAAGGAAATCAGTGAAGACGTAAATGAAATTGTCATAAATGGAGAAACCATTCAAGATAGAATAAAATGCATAACCTTAATTCACAAACACAATTTTTTGTAAAGCCTACCCCACTAAACACCGGATGGGCTGAAGAACGTAAAAAGGAACACAGTGGGAGGATGGAGGAAAGATGAAAAACAAAAAAAAGTTAATAAACGTGCTACTTAGTTGGGCGTAACGAATCAACAACAACAATAATAATAATTTACAAATCTTTACTAAATTTTGTCATGACTTCACAAACCGACGTGATTAATTCCTTCGTATGAAGTTACACTTACACACACATAAACTCATCTTCACTTTGAACTTCAAGGATACGACTTCCGTTAGCCACACTTAAAATTTCAGTATAAAGTCCTCTGCTAGTCTAAACTGTAAAGATTCAAAAAGTGCAGTTATCCAGGAAGCATTAAGCACAAGTACAAGGCTTGAGCAATGCTTAAAGACTATGGTTAGAGTAATAGAGTAGAAGATATACTGCGAACTGGTAATGTCTTAGATACTGATGAGCTATTTCTATTCGTTGAGGGAGTGGTTTGAATCTCTTTCATCTGCCATTTGTCTGCGCTGAGGAGACTTTAAACATCGCTTGATTCATCTCCGGCGGATAATCCTCGCACGGACCTGTTCCCTCGCATCTCAACCTTCATATTTCTTTCAGCATAAAAGAAGTAGATTTATGGAACTTTTGTCACACTTCTCTCGAAAGATCTCTTTTTAACTTTTTCCCACCCTACTCTGAACCGCGAGAGAATGTGTCATCGTCATTTGCATGTTTCTGCTTTTCATTCAAAGTTCTCTCAGCTCGGTACGCTTAAGGAGAAAGTAATAGTTGCCGGATGATATTTATCCTAATTTATCTCTGGAGGGAGCTTTTGAATATGACTTACAGTAATGCGATCTTTGTTAAACACTGCATGACAAATGTGTGAAATACCAACTAATGTAGTGCCATGCTTCTCATTTACTACCTCTTCGCAGTCAGTTAATACTGTAATGTACCAGTTTATCCCACTTATGAAACAAGTTGTAACGCGAGCGCGGGTAGGTACATTAACACACAACACTGGTAGCGTTAAAGTCTATGACTAAGATTTATTAATTTTCTGACTATATTATCCGGCACTTTAATGATTGTTTACTTTTAGATATTTAATTGCCTGTTAATTGTATGTGAAGGCAATTTTTGTATATTTATTTGCTGTGACGTTGACTGATATTTTAAGAACTAATTTGTAGTTTCAGAGTTTAATTTCAAGTTTCATTTACAGATTGTTTTGTTTCTCGTTAATTGAAGTAATCTCAATTAGTTCTTATATTTTGTTCTCACTGGTACTTAAATGACATCCAGAGTATTACAATACACCTCAGCGGCTGTGGAAAATAGAATTTCACGCTAACATTGATCATTTTGAATTATTCTTGTATGTTATTCCCACCCCTGGGTTTGTTAGGGGTGTGTTTCCCCTCCAGTATCTCTTCGAGATAATAATTCCTATTTTTACGAAGTTTGCTTGAGAGATATTCTGGAAGATCCCGTACAGTACGCTGTAAAATCTCGGTCGTTTTGGTCACTTTCTCTTGCATACCTTTTACTTTTGATATTTGTATTTTTTAAATTACTTTTTATATTTTATTAATTTTGACGTTGATAGTTTATGAACTCTTGTGTATGTTTAGAAATAGTATTATGTGTGTAATTTTACGTTTTAAATTGAGATTATTAAGTTTCACATTAAAGTATTTCCTTGTGGCTGCCCAGATTGTCTGTGAAGGGGAAGTGGTTGATCCTTCCAAACAAATAATAAAAATAAGTTATACGCATCACATAACAGATATAATTTACACGATTCCAACTATCACAAGTGACTGCAAAAAATCTTTCACCCCTTCAGATTAACCATGCTGATGGGTACTGATCTTGGACTTAAACGACAAATGGAGTGTCACTATTCATCTCCGTGACCCCAAAAACTATGACCATTAACTTCAAGGAATCCGAAGTATATGTATTCAACCAAGCGACCCCGAAAACTATGGATTCGACAATAATGCTCGTCATTTTCCATTGTTTTTAATGGTATCCCCTCATCTGTGGTGTTATGCGTTTCTTACCCCGTGTTCATCAAGTTTAGTTGACAGCTATGCAGGAAAATAACATATATATCCATAATCTCGGCCATTCTGGACATTCCTTTTTTTATCCCTTCTCAACTTCCATTCCAACTGGGCCTGAACTATAACTTAAACGGTATCCAGAGTGTCACGGTGTTAGAGAAGTTTTGCCCCACAAGCGTTTTTCAGATAACTATAAAGACCTTAATCTGCCGAAATTAAATATTGAAAAAAGATACATTTAGAAACTACCTTAAAATAAACCGCATGATAACAGAATTCCTATACCTAAACAAGAAACAATTTTATGAAAGTTATAAGCTTGTAGTTCACGCAGAAAAGAAAATATGCTGTGTGAGGTCTTCCTTAAGAAATACACTGGATACATTTAGGCCCTTACCAATTAAATCAGTTATCAAACGCCTTTCTTCGATTTCAATAATCTACACTTAATCCCATAGAAGTCCAGTATGGTAGACATCTTTTCCCTCGGTACCCTTTAATATGCTTTCTCTATAACTTCGAAACATGAGTATAATTGTCTATTCCTCTCGTAGTATTTTTGAATTAGGTGGCGCTTACATAACATTTGATCCTGACAGCCCCTGTGGTGTCTGAAACCAGACATGTTTTCACCCAACTTTATCGCAACCACTGATCGCACCCTCCCTTCCAAGCGGCCAGTGAAAATTTTGCCTGGTATACTAATCAATGATGTACCTCGATAGTTGTTGCACGTACTCTTTCCAGTTCCCTTGCTGATAGATAGGTGAAATTACTGATTTTGTCCGATTGGAAGGTACCTTACCAACACTCCATGCTAATATTATTATTCTATGAAGCCATTTCCTTCCTGCCTTCCCACTATACTTCATCATTTCAGGTCTAATTTCACATATAGTGCTGCTTTATGACAATGGAGTTTATTTACCACCTTTTCCACTTTCTCAAGCGTAATTTCACCGACATCATTTTCCTCCTCCCCATGAGCTCGGTTGTTCGTGACACCACCAGGAAGAGTTCCATTACCATTTAGAAGATCTTCAAAATATTCCCTCCACCTGTCCTGTGATTCCCTGGGATCTACTACTATGAGTTCACTTGAATTACCCAAAATACTGTTCATTTCTTTTCTCCTCCCTTCCTGTCCAGAAAGTTTTCCCCGTTTTCTTGACCTAGACGTTCCAGGTAATTACCAAAGCCTTCCCACGACTTCATTTTCAATTCAACAATTATATGTTTCGCTCTGTATTTTTCATCTACGTACAATTCCCTGTCTGCATCAGCCCTTGTTTTAAGCCATTTCTTATAAGCCTGCTATTTACGTTTATAAGCTGCTATCACTTTATCGTTCCACCAAGATATTCTTTTTTCCCACCTTTACACACAGTTATTCCTAGGCATTTCCTTGCTGTTTCTACCACAGCATCCCTGTATGCCACCCGCTCTCTTTCTATATCCTGAACCTGCTTAGTGTCCACTGTTCCGAACTTCTCACTAGTCATATAAATGTACTTCTGTATAATTTCCTCGTCCTTGATATTTTCTAACCTTATTCGTTTTGAGACATATTTCACTTTCTTTATCCTATGTCTAGAGATACTTAGTTGACTACAGATCATATAGTTCTATGTTTCATCGAAAAATCCCAGAAAAAACCGTACATAACAGACTTTCTGAATTCGAAGTCTTCTAAGGTATAGTCTATTATGGATCTGATACCCCTACCTTCCCATGCTTGAAGAATGTATTCCTAACTGCTAAACACATACCAGCACAGAAGTACAGCAAACGTTTCCATTTGTATTATCTTCTATATCTTCCCCACATGTACTAATCACCCTTTAGTATCCTTCAGTTCTATTTCCAACTATCGCATTGAAATCGCCCATTACCATTATCCAACCCTTGTTGTTGACCCTGACTACGATGTCACTCAATGTTTCATAAAACTCGTCAACTTCATCCTCATCTGCACCTTCATATGGTGAATGCAATGAGACATTTCTCATCCTAATTCCTCCAACTGCTAAATCTACTCACATCATTCGCTCATTTACGTGCCTAACAGGAACTATGTGTCGTGCAATAGTATTCCTGATGAAAATCCCTACGCCACATACAGCCCTTCCCTTTCTAAAACCCGTAAAGTTCACTTTATAAACTCCTATCACTTCCTCTTTATCTCCCCTTACCCGAATAGCACATCCAGATGCATCATCTTTGTTGACTAAGCTACTCGTACTTTCTTTCTTCCATGAGCCCCATTAATATTGATATCTTCCCATCGAATTCCATTTCGTTCGCCAAGTTGTTTCCAAGGAGTCCTCCGCCTCTCTAATGGGAGTGGGACTCCCGTTACTCCCATACGTCCTAGGCTGGCTTAAAATGTTCTGAGCTCGGCAAATTCCTGAAGCAGGATGCTACCCTACTTGCAGATAGTCCAAATGAGGATCTCTCCTCTAACAGGTTAGGGATCACCGGTGCCTGAGCACAATGAGGACCATGACTCAGAATATCTCCAAATATCCAAGTGCCCATTTCCATTCCGTTGCAACTGGTATCCTGATTCTCAGGACCATTAACAACGCCACTCAGATGTTGCCCATGGTTCTCGAACTAGGACGTGACTACAGTAATCTACGCCATGAAACATCATCATAATAATATTAATAACAATAATAACAATACGGCCTCTGCTACCAAGGTGAAGTGATACCGTCTTGGTGGTTGGTTACATATGCTTGCTTCACTGGTGATCTTATGTTATTGTGTTCTCGTAGAGATTGAGTGATGTCTAGTTCACTTTGGTGCAATTCTTTTTTCTTTGTGTCTGTGAGCCTCCACAAGGAAAATACGGACATTTATAAAATTCACAATTATTTTCTGCCATCTCTCCAAGGAATTGTTAGTTCTTTTATAAAATTCACAATTATTTTCTGCCATCTCTCCAAGGAATTGTTAGTTCTTTGACATAATTAGCACAATTTATTCAATTTGCAGTGCGTCTGGGCAGGATTACCTGCTTCGGGATGAGCGCAACGACTCACTTAATTGGCCCAAGGGAGATCCTTTTGGTGGGTGCTCACTCGCCAGTAGTGAGGGACTGCCACTAAATCTAGCACACGCAGAGTCTATTGTACTGCCTAGGAGTGGCTGAAAATTGCGTCTATTCACCAGATGAAGAGTGATCTCATGTGGCATTTAGGTATAATATGCCTTTGGGTGTGGTGAACCCACCGTAACAAAGTGCATCAGGATGAGGAGAGGGTGGAAGTAAGATCTCCCACAATCACACACATCCCTCATTACTGGAATTTTCCCTTCAGAATGGAAGTGTACCATAACATGGTACTTAAAATTACAAGAGAATCCAAGAATCCCAGAAGACTTTCTACCAATTTGTACATCTACACTGCTTATAAGAAAACGTGTAACTAATTGGTGCACGGTTAACACCACACAATATGCTTGAAAATATCTTAAGAGGTAAGACATGAAAGGTGCACGTTTCGTCACCTTTTGGCCTTCCTCATCATTAAAAGACAAAATATAAACTTAAGAAACAAGCTATCACTAAAAACACAACATTAAAGTTATTCTTTTTTAAATATTTTTCTTGAAGGTTTCGTCGTCAGGAACATAACCAAAACGCACGTAGAGGGAAAATCCACAATTCAAAAAATTTTATGTTGAAAACATCCTAGGGATATGAGCTACGAACTTTAGGGAAATATAATGAAGTATGAGAATATATTCTTTCCTTTTGCCTAAAAATTACAATCCTTATATTAATCATCGTTATCCAGTCGATTAGATTAGCAGTTTACCTTTTCTACCACTACGCGCGCTAATGTGAGTCAATACATTGCTTCACTTAAGCACCACTAGGAGCGCTAAAGTGAGTCAATGCAGATTTTCGCTTAAGCCCTTATAACTGCATTCAGTGTAAACACTTTTCCAAAAATCAAAAACGCGTGGGGGTATTGAACCAAGGACTAGGATTTGAATCATAAAGAAAACGAGTAAAGAAATAAGCGATTTTAGGCTGTTTTCACGAACTGCATTTAGGCCGGAAGTAATTTTCGAAAATTGTTTTCTTATTTTGATACAGCTATCCAAGATTCATAATTTGAAATCCTTCCGGGTCCTTTAGATCTTCAACTTTCGGAACAATTGAGGAAATTGCTTCATTTTTCATTTTTCGTAGTATGGCGACCCCTATTTTGTCCGCTAAGCAATATTTCGAACATTAAAACACTCACTCTTGAAGCCTGCACGTATAAATGGCCTTTATTATATGTTCATATTTCAGTGGTTTTATATATATATACATATATGGCCTGTTACATCAGAAAAACAATCGTAACGTAAATTACTTTTTTGATGGAAATGTACAAAAAAAGGTTTAAATACGCATTGAATACGGAAACAAAACCTTGATGTTGAAGGTAGTATATTGTTCCAATTGAAAGTTACATATGAATATAGGGGAAAATGCCGAGAACAATTAATTAAATGGGGAGGAGTAAATTTAAGAGGAAAAGACATGTGACTCACTCCATGCGGTGTGTTGAAATCCGAGGGGAAAATATAAAACAAATGAAAGTTTAAAAATTATTAACTGATGGACTGCCTCAGAGTGAATGTTTGGTTATGGTTTTGACGACAATAACTTGAAGAATGACTTTTCAGAAAGGCTGTTTTTATATTATATTTTAACTGTTATTTCATTTACTTGATTTTTTAAATTATATTTTGTTTTTAAGGCTGAAGAAAGTCCAAAGTGGACAATATATGTACCCTTTGGTCTTAAATCTTGAAATCTTTCAGACATATTGTGTATTCGTGATTCCGAACTATCCACAGCAACACCACTACAGCACTGCTGAAAGTTACCAATTGCATTCAATTATAAACGGACAAATAAACGAATGACAATTCTCATACTGTTACACCTAAGCCACACATTTGACTGTGTAGACAGAAACGTATTACTGGCAAAATTTAGAGCTATCAGTTTTCCGCGACACCGTTATTTCGGGAGCAATCATACCTCACAGGGCGCCAACAGTGTGTGTCAGTAAGCAACAATATTTCAAACCGTGTACAAACCGAAATAGCCGTAACTCGGAGCAGTGTCCTAGCACCAGGTACCTAAATAACTTACCAGAAAAGAACTGAAATATTGTAAATAACATTTATATGCTGACTACATACATATACATACAGACCCATATGACATCAACCTGGCCATAAATTATGTGAACGAGGACTTGAACAGAATTCTTGACTGGACTGTTAAACATTTCTTAAAATTAACCCATCAAAATCACAAGGCATCATAGTAGGATCTAAAATTAACGACAATAAATTGGAGAGAACAAACATTCTTTCTATCAAGTTCTGGGGAACATTTTACATTCTTAAATATTATCGTTATTTTGTTATACTTCGTCTCTTATGCAACCCTCAAGGTTGGGAAGTGTTTGCTAAATTTATGTAGTAAATATTACGTATATTTCCTTCTGCGCTTACGGCCTGATTGGACGAATTCAGCCAATCATTTTCTGGTCTTCTTCTTCGATAGTTTTCTTTCGTAATGTTATCCATTAGCTTCTCATTTTATGTTGTTTTGTCTATTTTCGGTTTAAATCGTTTTTTCATGTTTTTCAGTTTCTTTAAATCTTCTGTTTCTTTTTTCTAATCGTCCGGAATTTATTCTGTTCCTCCATATTCTCTCTATTTCATTCATCCATCCTACTTGTTGCTTCTCATTCTAGATTTTCTCAACAATTTTTCTTGGTAATCCGTTTTCTGGTGTGCCCACAATGTGCCCAAAACGAGAGATTCTCTTGTTCCGTATAGTATACGTGATGCCAGTTCTTTGTATAACACTTCATTTATCACTATCCACCAATGTCCATCTTTGTGATATTCTTCATTTATGCGTTTTCCTAGATATTCTTCTCTCTACTTTTAGGATTTTGTCGATTGTGGTTCTCTGAGTGACTTTAAATAGAGTTTGACTTCAGTATGTCACCCCGGGTTGAACCACCATCTTGTAATATTTTAATTTTGTTTTGATCGATAGATACTTGAAAATTGAAAACGTTTCTTAGCAGACAAAATATGGGTCCCCATACTACGAAAAATGTAAAATTAAGCTATCTCCTAAATTGCGCCGAAAATTGAAGGGTTAAATGGCCCGGGAAGGTTTCAAATGGTGAGTCTCGGATAGCTCTATCAAACTCAAAAACCAACAAATTCCGAAAATCACATCCATCTTACATATAGTTCCGGAAAAATTCTTAAAATTGCTTGTTTCATTACTCGTCCTCTTTTTTTATAAACATCCTAGCAAATTAAGATATTTACTTAATTCTTTCTGTAATGCTTTCCCTGTTTCAATACCCTCAGGCATGTTCTAGATTTTGTTGAAAAATGTCTACACGGAATGTATTTGTAAGGGCTTAAGTGAAACTCTGCATTGACTCATATTAGAGTTCGTTGTGGTGCTTACATGAAACAATGAAGTGACTCACATTAGCACTCATAGTGCGTAAATACGTCCCCAAACATACATTCCTATAGTACGGTAAGTGTCATTTTCCTTTAAATATTCACATATGGAAATGACCACAACGGAAATTGTTCTGACGGACTACATATATCAGTCTGTGGCTGGGAGGCGTGATCAGTCTTAAGGGAAATTGTGGAGAGGAAGAGCATTGAGAGTTACAAGGTTTTCTTAGTAAGCCAACGATATATTACTGCGGATAACTGATGCAGGATATGACAGCAATGTTTGAGTGCGCTATTCAGATGATTTTACACAAAAAATTGCACGAAGGTACAATAATGCGAAAGTAAAAAAATCAGATTATAAGTTTTACAAAGAGAAGAATTCCTCTCAGTTTTAATTACTGTATTGATGGGATTACTGTGAGAACCTAGGTAAGAGAGATCTTCATTGTGAAATCACATAAACGGGACTGTAAATAAAGGTTACATATATATTTATACTGTTATGATGGTATTTAGGGGTTGTAGTAAAACTGTAATAGAGAGAGGGTATAATTCAGTGGTACGACCGCAATTAGAGTGTGGTTCTAGTACAGGGGGTCCTCGCCAGAATTATTTAATATGATAACTGCTAAATATTCAGAGGAAAGAAACTGGATTTGATCGGGGTTATTTTCAGCGATAGAGCAGTGTTTCGAATATATCTCAAACTTTGGGCTGGGAAGACTTGGAAGTAAGGAGACAAGCTGCTCGACTAAGCAGTATATTTCGAGCTGTCAGTGGAGAGATGGCGTGGAACGACATTAGTTGACGGACAAGCTTAAGTAGAGTGTTTAAAACTGGGAAAAATCATAAAATGAAAATAAAGTTGGAATTCAAGAGGACAGATCAAGGCAAATATTCGTTTTTAGGAATAGAAGTTACGGATTGGAATACTTTACCAAGGGAGAAGTCTGATACATTTCCAACTTCTTGGAAATCATTTAAGAGCAGACGAGGTAAAGAAATTGTTTCTTTATTATTTGCTCTTCGTCGCACCGACATAGTGATGTTTTTGGTGATGATGCGATGGAAAAGGGATAGGAATCGGATGCAAGTGACCGAGGTGACAAATAAGGTATAGCCTCAGAATTTGCCTGATCCAAAGATGAGAATCCATGGAAACCAATATTCGGGGCTGACAGAGGGGTTCGCACCGATTACCTCTCAAATGGAAGGTGATAAATACGTGACCCTAACCACGCAGCCACTTGTCCGCTGTGTTAGGAACTGGTAGGGAATCTACTATCTGCGTAGTAAATGAACATCAATGATCCGTGATTGAAGCTTCCGTACAAAAATCTATATTTTTGCACGAATTACAGCTGTTCAGTTGAAGTCCCCGGTTTACGACATACGAGCTGAACAGTCTCTGAAAATATATTCCCGAGGAAATCCTATTCCTTATTTCGGATATTTCCTTAACTTTTTCATTTCATATTTACATACGAATTGAGATTGAGTTCCATGGAAATTTGATCTTTTTTTCTTAATGGTGCAACTTGTAATCCGACTAAAGGCGATACTTCTTCTAAAAATGTCTACCCACGTTTAATACATTAAAGTACTCGGAGTTTAATGATAATAAACAAATGTGAATTCTTTCTGCATGAGGTTGTAGAGATGAGGAAATCTCATGTGAGGATTATTCATCGTCATTAGCCGTTATGCCCATAGCTGGGCGTCCTGACCTCATTTTATATTGAGAGGTACAAATACGGAAGAGTAGTCACGCAGTGGAATAAATCTGGATATAGGAGCATGGAAAACCTGCATCCGCAACGCTGGCTAAATATAGGTGGATATTCTAGAAGAACTCATTCTGCTAATGGAACTAGGATATATCATCTACTGGAGTCTAATCACATTTGTATAATTCAGATGTTCCCCATATGTAATTTGCTTAAAATCTTCTCACAAAACATTCGTGCAGACTCGGCCGTGGCCGTACGTAGCTTTTGGAATTCATACTCCAACTCGAGAGATGCAAACAGTATTTATTACTGTAATTTATTTCAGTTATCTCTCAGGGTTTAATATATCTGGTGGGGACAAACGTCCGTTCGTATCGCTATTTAAACCGCCTGGAAGGTATGCATAGCCCCTTAACGGCATGGATGGACAAGTTGCCGGCCTACCTCCTAGCAATATAAATGCAAGGTCACGGTATTATCACTGCTGTAGAGTGGGCTGTAGCCTCCCAAGGCTGAATATTCCTGCTGTATGGATTAAAATGTGAACCAGATAGACTGGAAAGCCCAGTTGCTACCGTGCTTCACATCAGCATCTAGGAAGAAGCGGAGAATTTCCTTCATTTATTTTTCAAAAATAAGTTTTGTTCCGGAAGGGAGTTTCTATCTGATGCTGGTAGTGATTCTTACAGTTAGGAAAACACAATGTCTTTGGTTCAGAAAAATATCTTTGAAAACGTTTTGAATAATAATAATAATAATAATAATAATTTATTTCCGATAGGTCCATATATACGTTGCCCCCAACTTGGACCCTATGTATTATTCCTCATTGTAAAGGGCTCTATGTAAATAGTTCAATGTTATCTTGATTTCAACGAGGCTAGTTCCATTTATGTGTAGACGAGTCGTTTCTGAGAGTTTTTTCTTATGTACAGTGTATGTCCGGCCTCTCGGTGTATGGGGCAATCCGTCCGCCTGTCACCCGGTGGCCCCGGGTTCGATTTCCGGCCGCGTTACGGGATTTTAATTTTAATTATTAATATCCCTGGTCTGGGTGTTTGTGACGTCCTTAATGTTCCTTTCCTCACACACAACATTCCACCCTACCGCCATTCCAATTACACGCAGGTTCATACAATATGTTGCCAGTAGGGGCAAAAGATCCACATGGGTCGACGCCCCGAACAAATAGCATTTTAAAAATGTACAGTGTATGTATTGTATGATCGTAAACAATCAAAAATTAAGTTCGCGGAATGAAACTGTAAGTTAATTTCATTGATTGCAAATCAGTCGTGGAACTACCATCATTTCACCCCAATGTAGCAGACGACTCACCAGTTGGATTGCCACGCGACTGAAATGGCGTAAAGAGTTCTAATATTTTCAACATTATCAATCGATGATATTAAATTAAGGTTTAATTCTAGGACATACTCCCCCCTCCCACGTGCACCATCATTGCATTGTCCTACGTAGAGTTGTAGGCGTCTCAGTATCAGCTGATTCAGAGCAGGCTGCGGCCTACATGGGGCCACGGCTGGTCCCTAGTCCGACAACTCTGCACTCCGACCGGCCAAGTGAGCAGAGAACGGATGACTACGCCTCTACCGTAGCTCTACATCTCTTAATTTGTGAGACTGATGGGGGCTGGTTCCCACCGTCGGCCGTTCTAAAAATGGTTTTCCATGGTTTTCCATTCTCCTGCACTAAAGGGAATGTCTAGACAGTTCCTCACCTTCGCCAATTCAAATCTCCTTTATCTGAGATAAGGCATCACCTTCTAAGAGGCCCAACATACTCCTTCAGGGTACAGGCTCATGAGTTGGATTTCTGATGAGTGGTCGGCATTCCAGCTGATGAGCCTGTAGTACACACTCGGGCAAAACGCAGGTTAAAAAAAAGTAAAGAGCTTGAATGATCTAACAAATTCTTACAGTTTATGAGATGCACTAGGCTAAATCTGGGAACTCTAGACGACGATTTCTGCCATATGAATGGTTATAATACTATAATAATAATAATAATAATAATAATAATAATAATAATAATAATAATAATAATAATAATTTATTTCCGATAGGTCCATATATACGTTGCCCCCAACTTGGACCCTATGTTGTTACTAATGAACCAAACAAATATGCAGTTAAAATACACAAACATGTTTTGGTAAGTAAAGTAGATCCTCCACGCAGCGTCCATCGCCGGGTGTGGCCAAGAGTATTATGACCTCCGCACGGTGTTCACTGCGTTTTGGAATCAGGAGGTTAACGGGTAATCAGGGTTTGCCACTAATCGTGAGGCTGCTCACGGTATTGAAGGGATGAACAGAAATCAAATAAATAAGATGATAGGAATAATTGTCTGGAATCAAGAGTCTACTCACTATCCTGAAAGGATGAACAAAATAAAATAAAATAAGCAACACAACATTGTGCAAACAAATTTCTGGTTCTTACTCATCTGTTCTCTGCAAGGGGCCAGCAGACCTAGTATTACAATATACCACTGTCGCCTGGCCCCGATAGAACATGACCTTCTGCTGAGTGCGCAAACCTTTTCACTGCTGAAACTCGTCTGTCCTAGTTACCATTTAAATTCCGTTCTGGTTGATCACTTACATCATCACTATTTACAACTACGCAACATTCCAAACTCACTTTATTTTCACAAAGATTCCTCACAGCACTTATGGATTGTTCTATTCCTTTAATGTCAAAGCAATAACCCTTGGATTATCCTTGTGTCTACACACCATTATTTGTTTCTCTCTTAAAAACTTATTTCTCAGTTTCTCGGTTCTCTGACACTCAGATGTAGATCACCCGTCTTCTTTTCACATAAGATACATAATGAAGTGTCTTTCCTCCTAATCCATCCCTTATTCTTGAGCAGTCCCATTATCCACCAAATCAATCCCCGTTTACGTCTATTAATAACAACAACAACAATAATAATAATAATCATAATAATAATAATAATAATAATAATAATAATAATAATAATAATATCAACTGTATACATAAAGGTCGATAGGCCACAGCGCCAGCCCACGATTTCTTCGGATTCTCAGCCTTATATTATTATCAATAAGAGGGGAATTTCTCAAGGCAGTATGATTAGAGGTTTATGTTTTCTTATATGCATATGAATAATATGATTAAAAGCTGGAATCAGAGATAAGGTTTTTTCGGATGATGTTGTACTGTATAGAGTGATAAATAAGTTACCTCAAGAATGTTGCGGGGGTCAGCAGGCAACAATATAATAATAAACGGGGCTAAACATCAAGGTTGTGATTTTCACAAATAGGAAAAGTCCTCTCAGTTTTAATTACTGCGTTGATGGGATGAAATTTCCTTATGGGGTTCGTTTTAATTACGTAGGCATTAATATAAGGAAATATCTTCATTGGGGTAATCATACAAACGGAATTGTAAATGAAGGGTACAGATTACTGCACTTAAATATGAGGGTATCTAGGGGCTCTAGTAAGGATGTAAAGGAGAGGTCATGTAAGTCTCTGGTATGACATCAACTAGAGTATCCAGTGTATGGGAATCGCACCAGGATTATTTGACTTGAGAACTGAAACAAGAAAAGAAAATTTTTTTGCTAGGGGCTTTACGTCGCACCGACACAGATAGGTCTTATGGCGACGATGGGATAGGAAAGGCCTAGGAGTTGGAAGGAAGCGGCCGTGGCCTTTATTAAGGTACAGCCCCAGCATTTGCCTGGTGTGAAAATGGGAAACCACGGAAAACCATTTTCAGGGCTGCCGATAGTGGGATTCGAACCTACTATCTCCCGGATGCAAGCTCACAGCCGCGCGCCTCTACACGCACGGCCAACTCGCCCGGTAAGAAAATAAAAGCAGCTGGATTTGTTCTGATTTCCGACAAGAGAGTACGGTTACAAAAATGTTGCAATATTTGAGCTGGGAAGGCTTGGGATAAAGGAGACGAGCTGCTTGACTAAGTGGTATGTCCCGAGCTGTCAGTGGATATATGGCGTGGATTGACATTATTAGGCGAATAAGTTTTAGTGGTGTTTTTAAAAGTAGGAAAGATAGCGATATGACAATGAATTTAGAATTCAAGAGGACAAATTGGGGCAAATATTCGTTCATAGGAAGAGGAGTTAGGAATTGGAATAACTTACCAAGGGAGATGGTCAATACATTTTCAAATTCTTCGAAATCCTTTAAGAAGAGACTAGGTAAGCAACGGATAGCGAATCTGCCACCTCGGTGACAGCCCTAAACGTAGATCAGTGGTAACTGTTTGATTTATACTTGTGGGCTACATGAAAAGTACGGTCTATGCGACCAAAGTGGAGACAGATTAATATGTAGATAACAAGAAATCATTGGCAAACTATTAATTATTGTATCGTCGCATGTTCTACGAATGCTGGCCGAAGTCACTGTTAGCTCGCGCTCTGGATCGTAATTTACTAAGGTCGCTCTGAAGCTGGTCATTTACATTTCCGCATTCCAGAATGGAGATCGCGTGGAAAGAAATTGGAAACGACATCTCCGAACGCTCAGGTGAAAATAAAAAATTCTGTAAATTACATTTTATTCTACGATGCTTATTTGAGGGGAATATAGAGTCTATTTTGATAAGGATTATCTAATTAACTTTAAAATTTCCCTTTTTAAATTTGATGTTTTTTACTTACAAACTGTAATTTTAAATGTTATATTGGACTATATCTTAGATATATGCCGTCCCGGACTTTTTCGTAGAACTTCTTTATGCTGAACATTCCTTACCCTCAGGCTTTAACTGTTTCGCCAGAGTAAGTTGAAAAGGCGGATGATCTTTCTTCTTGGAAATGCTCCGCTAACATATTTTCTTCTCGGCTTCCTTTGGTTATAGATTAATATTTCTTCCTTCAGAAATAAACATGTCTGGGAAAATCGCAGCAAAATCCATCCAGTTGTTGTTGAGATTATTTCTTACAGACAAATAGACAGACGCTGAGACAGACAGGATCGAGGACTTTCGATTATACTAAGTACAGATATATAAATCGATGTGTGTGTGAATGTTTCACATATCCTCCTAAACTACTGGAGCAATTTCAACTAAACTTGGTACATATAAGGCTTACTATCAGGATAAAATACGCTGTGGAGGTAATACACCGCCAGCACCCACACGGGTTGGGGTGAAGTGTGGATGACATATAAGAAACAACCGAAAACGACCAATATCAGTGTTGAACCCCATATTCTTCGAGGTCGATGAGATGAATGGGGAACACTTCGGATGCCGCTTAACAAGTTCATCCCTCAGAGGAATGGTGGAGTGAGAAGGGCTGAGGAAGAACATGTCTGCTCATTGCTTTACGTCGCTTTACGTTGCTTTACGATGGGACAGGAAAGGTCTAGGAGTGAGAAGGAAGCGGCCGTGGCCTTATTTAAGGTACAGCCCCGGCATTTGCCTGGAGTGAAAATGGGAAACCACGGAAAACCATCTTCAGGGCTGCCGACAGTGGGGTTTGAACCTACCATCTCCCGAATAATGGATACTGGCCGCACTTAAGTGACTGCAGCTATCGAGCTTGGTATCTGAAATTATCGAGATTATGGATGTATGTGTGTATGTTCCAGAATAGCTCTCAACCAAACATGATACACATATGACATACTATCTGAAAAATTTCTGTGGGGTTAAGACACCACTAGCAACCCTATGCCTGGGGACAGGGAGGGGATTACATCTACAATCATCTAAATCGGCCGAAATTAGTGTCGAATCCACTGTTTATGATATTACACTTCTTAAATTTAAAAACCGTTTATATTAGAATATTTTACTTCGAAACGAGTTTTCGGAAGCTTAGTTCTATTATTAGTGAATATTCAGAATTAAAGTATTAAAGTTTACGTATTTGTGTCGTTTTGATTTTGAAATGTAGAGGAGAGTTGTGGTGTAATGAAAATATTGAATCGAATAAGAAAGTTTACAGAACATTTAAAACCTAATGAATATGCTTTAAAGCATGCCTTATAATGACAGGAATTACCGAGCAGGCCGACTCATCTGTTACACGAAGACTGAACAACCTTCACAGCTCTGGCGAGAATGTGTATTAGCACTATATACTGTAATAATGATTATAACTTCATCTATGGCGTTACTGAGATGGATTTTGACACTCCGGATGCTTGAAATGGATGCCGTTTAAGTGTAAGTTAATAGGAATAAGAAGAAGAAGAAGAAGAAGAAGAAGAAGAAGAAGAATTGTATTGGCTTTACGCCCCACTAACTACTTTTACGGTTTCCAGAGACGCCGGAATTTCATCCAGCATGAGTTCTTTTAAGTGCCAGTAAATCTGCCGACACGAGGCTGACGTATTTGAGCACCTTCAGATACCACCGGACTGAGCCAGGATCGAACCTGCCAAGTTGGGGTCAGAAGACCAGCGCCTCAACCGTCTGAGCCACTCAGCCCGGCATGTGAGGTGAGAAGTGATGAAAAGGAAAATGACCGAATTAGTATTTATTCCACTGTTTTCTGTGACGCTAGGATGATTGGTGACAATCCTAATGACGGTTTGAATCGTGTACTCCCTACGTCATAGCGCAACCCGTAAATTCATGTACTTATCACTTAATTTTATCAGTTTTTTGAAAGGATCAAATATTTCCCAGACCGTCTGAGCTTCTGTAAGGATAAAGTTTTACTTAAAATTAAACACACATTAAAAACACAAAAGAGGTGGTAAAATTTCAAACAACGTCACATTAAATAAATATACGAAAATTCACTTCACGGATAATTAACAGGTAATAAAAATCCTAAACCTAAAAATTCAAAAATCGACCCGGTCAGTACCGGGTACTACTGCTAGTGTTCAAATAAAGAAACTCCCTTAATTTGGATGTATGGGATATATGTTACAGGGCCTAATAAATTAATATTATGGAAACCATTCAGCTTTGCTGGGTCATTCTTCATCAAAATATTTTTCAATTTAGACAACGTAATGGAATATAAACGTAAATTAAAAGTAAACTAACATGAAATAATAACCATTCGCGTCTTTAATTTCAGCTCGGTTTTTAATATCGTTATTACTTCTAATAAAATATGCTTTTCTTTCACTAATCTTTTCTGTTTTCAATTTAATTAACTTTATACTGTATTAGTTTTCCTTACCATCTATATTACTGGTGGCGTTTCTGTTGATCAATCGCGGTAAAATAGCGTAGAAAAATAACGTGAAATAATACCTGATGTAGCACGGAGAAGAAATTCTTCCTTTATGCTTGCAAGGGACTCGTCAACCTACCCCTAAAACTATCCTTAATATTATAGAAAAATGCGACAATTTTCTGCGTTCCTATCGCCCGGATTGAGCCAGCTGTAATGAACACATGTTTCACATTGTCTATTGTCCTATTCTGGTGTCTGGTCGTAAGGGCTGCCAACCTCAGTAACAATAAGAAAACTGTGTAGTTAGAATTTATGTGTCATGCGCCAGATAATATTCCTATTTGTCACATTGTAATTTTCGTCAGATTTTATCTGGACGCCAGGGTATGATAGAACGCTGTTGGTCTCTTCGGGTCACTGAACTGGGGACTTACATTCCTAGAAAAACCTCTGCTTGTCCAAAGCCAAACGTCTTGTCCAGACCATGTCGTTAACCTACTCAGACCAATGAACTTGTACCGATCATATCCTAACTTATTCAGACCAATGGTCTTGTCTAGACCATATCCTAACCTGTCCAGACCAATGGTCTTGTCCAGATCATATTCTAACATATTCAGACCAATGGCCTAGTTCAGGCAATATCCTAATCTGTTCAGACCAATAGTATAGACCAGACGATATCCAATGGATTTGTCTGGACCATATCTTAACCTACTCAGGCCTGTGGTCTTGTCCAGACCAGTCCAGACCATACCCAAACCTGTCAAGATCAATGGTCTCATCCAGACTATATCCTAACATATTCAGACCAATGGACTTGTCTAGACCATATCCTAACCTAATCAGACCAATAGATGTGTCTGGACAATATCGTAATCTACTCAGAACAATGGACATGTCTAGATCCTATCCTAACCTAATCAGCCCAATGGATTTGTTCAGACCATATCCTAACCTAATCAGACCAATAGATTTGTCTGGACAATATCCTAATCTACTCAGAACAATGGACTTGTCTAGACCATATCCTAACCTAATCAGACCAATAGATTTGTCCGGATCATATCCTAACCTACTCAGAAAAATGGACTTGTCTAGACCATATCGTAATCTATTCAGACCAAGGATCTAGACAATCTCCACTGTCGGTAGCACTGAAGATGGCTTTCCGTGTTTTCCCATTTTCACACCAGACACATTAAGGCCCCTGCCGCTTCCTTTACTCTCCTACCCCCTTCCTATCTCATCGCCATCATAATACCTATCCGTATCGGTGCGACATTAAAAATGTAATAGAATGTCTACATTATCGCAGGCAAGCGACTGAGGGTTCAGTGGAAGCTGCATTTTCCTCTGGCCTGTGTCAAGAGTCAGATGCAAATACACTACATATATCAAGAGATAAGCTGCAGGCGAAGACCATGATATGCATAATTGAAACTGTTCTGTAGTTTGCGTAATTTGCTTCAAATGGACCGTTTTGTCAACACTCGATTCATGCTCTTTGAGGCAGTGCATTTGCTGTTTGCATTGCTGATGGATACAATGAGGTTAGAATCCAAACTAACTAAAGAGCGTAACAAGTATAGTCTACCCTGCACAACGGTTATGTTATGAGCATTGCATGAACTTTAGAGGTACGCCCCAACAGAACCCCTACAATATATGTTACTCTCGCTAGATTACGGAAGAACGGCCTAGTCGACACTTCCTACTAACCAAATTGGTTTGCATTCAAACTTATATTACTGCCTAAAAATTCGGGCTCTCACAATGACGAAAGGAGGCTGAGTAAAAGTTTCATGGGTGATGATGTATGCGAACAATGCTGAGATGAATATTTGATCATGTTGTAGAGCTAAAAACAATCTTGAATGATGGAAAAAGTACCATTGAAGTGCAGACGAACGAGAATTATTCAGCTGAAAATAGAATATATTTGTTATGGAGGAAGTACTGTGCCAGTCAGGTAGGTATATTTACGAGAAATGTCCTAAAAATAGCAATCGAGTGCTTGAAAAAAGAAGCAGCAATCGGGAAAGAAGTGAGGCAAGGCTGCAGTTTGCCCCCTCCTTTTCAATCTCTATAAAGAGCAGGCAGTAAATGATATCAAAGAGAAATTTAGAAAGGGAATCAAAACCAAGATCTGGTGAAATTGCCGAATAGTATGGACAGAGGTTTGAGGAAAGAGTACAAAATGAAAATAAATAAGTCCAAAAAAAGTAATGGAGTACAGTCGTACGAAGTCAGGTGATGCAGTAAATATTAGATTAGGAAATGAAGTCTTCAAGAAAGTAGATTAATATCGTTACTTGGTACTAAAGTAAGTACCTAACGATCTCAGAAGTAAGGAGGACATAGGATTTAGACTGACTCAAGTCAGGTTCTTCTTAAGAAAATAAATTTACTCACTTCTAACATTGACATAGGAGTTAGAAATACGTTTTATAAGACTTTCATCTGGAACGTAGCTTTGTATGGAAGTGAAACGTGCGGTAACTATCTCAGAAAGAAAGTGAACAGAAGCCTTTGAAATGTGGTATTACAGAAGAATTCTGAATGTGAGATGGATAGATCTAATCACGAATGAATGTGTACTGAATCGAACTGGAGAGAAGAGAACGATTGGCTAAATGTGACCAGAAGAAGGGATAGAATGGTAGGGCACATCTTAAGACTTCCAGCACTTATTCAGTTGGTTCTGAGGGAAGTGCAGTCGGTAACAACGGTAAAAGTAGACCAAGATATGAATACGACAAGCAGATTAGAGCAGATGTAGGATGTAGTAGTTACGTAGAAATTGATAGCGTAGCATGGAGAGCTGTATCAAACCAGTCTATGCGCTGATGACTCAAACAACAACAATTTATAAATCTAAGTTACAGTCGAAGACACGTCTGGTGCTCTTTGCATTAAATTTTAAATAAATACGAATGTTTCTATTCCTATTCTATTATTTTCCATAAGTTAACTGAATTAATTGGTAATTAAATAATTAGTATTGTTGCCAGTCACAAATCTTTTATTAATTTGTATTCTACTACGCGTTTCAGAGCTTATGCTCCACCGTCGGGTGGTGAAGTGATGACATTCAATTTTTACTCTTATTTGGTACACAAATAGTAAGTAATAAAAAATTGTGACTGGTGACAGTATCAATTATTACATTACAAACAAGAATTTGTTTTACAAAATGATTGAGATATCTGTCCGAAAGTGAATTTTAATAATCGTATGGCTTTTACTTCCGGAATTGTTGAGGATATGTTCTGATCACCTTCCCATGGGCGACCTGCGCATCTTGATATGCAGGCAGTGAAAGGGTGAAATGCTGTGTCGGCACATGGCCTAGACGTCTGGAATAGCACCAAAGGGTCTGCTCAAGGCTTAACGTCTCCATCCGACGAACGGATCATCATCAACAAAGTCATACGCCCTCACTCCATTTGAACACCGTAGAAAAGTTTCGAGTTGAATCCAGGCTTTTGGTGCGCAATCTAGTGATTAGAAATTGTATATAACCACTTCTCCTACCCTACCGGTCCACATTCTGATGGCAAAACTTTCTTCCGCCAACGGGACACGAGTCGGGTAAGAGCGGTGTCAGGCGCTTTGACGATCATGGCCTCCAAAAGAGCTTGACGTTAAATACTGTTGGCTGTCTATTGTTGTCGTCAGTCTTTATAGAATACTAGATTTAGTCGTTGACGGTACAATCAAAGTTATCTAACTTCCCGGCTATTTTCCGCCAATATTCAGGCATTTGTTTTACTGGGGACGCAGCAGTAATCCCACCCACCGGACATGCGTGGCAGCAGAGGAGACCAATAACTTCAAAACAATGGCCAGTGAATATTATTGTTGATCACTTTTATGAACTTTCTGTAGGATAACGTGGTACATTTTAGATCAAAATTTAATTAATCGTGCACTCAAACTTCATTTGCGGTACTATGAACATTATTTTATATTGGTGCTGAAGTAGCCTTTTTAACCATTGACACGCATTATCAATAACAGCATTTCAATAATCACTCATTGTAAAAATTGTACGAAGCAGAAGATCTTGTCTTTGGTCGCGATTGTGCCGCTGGTGGTCCAGTTCTGATCACACAAAGTACAATTTGGATCACACACATTTTCCATGCACAAAATATATCTTTCCTTTTTCCCAACACATATTTCATGATACCACGCAATGCAGTCCTGGCATTGAATCCACGGATTTTTATCTCGTAATTCTCACAGTTATAATTCAAATGACAAAATCCACAGTGGTCATATTTGGAATGCTATCGTTGAAATGTATTATTTTGAAGATTAGTTGTGCTTGGCATGCCGGTTATCTTTTGATTTATGTTTGCACTATTGTCATTCCTCAAACGAGATTTTTTGAACTTAACAATCTGAAAATTTTGACCTAGTATTAAAAGATATTGTGGATTCCTTTACAGGTGATGGTAAGATATTTCTCATACATTCGTCGGGTGATACATTGCTTGTAACATTAAAAGTCGTTATTGAAGCATTCCCATAATGGTTGAATTATCTGGTACTGAATATCAGTAATTCATTATATTCGGCGACAGGATGATGATTCATTTTGGGTTGACTGTTTGAAGGAGTCTCAGGAATTTTAGACAAGGGTATTGCGTCTTCGAAAACCAAATGATTGAAGGTTAATAAAGTTCATATAAACATTCTTCTCTGACCTTCGGTGTGCCACCTGCAGTGAGAAAAATGCAATATCTCTGATCGAAATTGTACCACATGTACCTCAACAATGGATCCAACAACTAGTTACAGAAAAATAGAAGAGATAGTGCTTGCAGTAACATATTCCCTTCCTGAGGTTCGTAGAGATTTAGCATTGTTAAAAATAGCACCTTACACTTCAGTGAAAGGTCCCACAGCTTAGCTAAGACAGCTTCAAATTTATAACAACGTAAGTGCAATGAGGCATCGCTCACCTTGCAATGTAACATCGGCAGTTTCTTGCGAACTAATAGAAACAGATGTATTATTTTTCACGTTCACAAAGGAGCTGCTTCACTCTCGGTCACACGTAAGTGGTGCTGACATTGATGAATGAAATATAGCGGATTTTCTAAACTTGATCAAAATTATACCACTCTATTTTATAGTAGGTCTTCGCATTTAGTTTTCTTCCGACTCTGTGATGCTAGGGCATCTAATGTAAAGAGAGTCCGTCCTTTCTTATGACTCGCTTATGTTTTATTCTTCAAGCGATTGCTCCTTTACGATTTTTCCCTCATTTTTATAACATCTTCACAATTTTTTATTGAGCATATGGACTGATTACCATGCAGTTTTACAACTTAACACAATCTTGATCCAAAAAAACATCGTTAGCTAACAAGATAGCACAATATTTCCATATTATCAATGCTCGACGTCGATAGGGACTAAACAACAAAAGTCTAAATTAATGAATTCTGTTATCATGGTCCGGATCACGTAGCAATCAGCTTGTATTCGGGAGATGGTGAATTGGAACCGCAAAGACGGCAGCCCTGAAGACGGTTTCCCTTGGTTCCCCATTTTCACATCAGGCAAATACTGGGGTTGTACCATAATAAAGGCGACGTAAAGCAGATCGTAGAAAAAGTTCAAAGTCGGTATGATAAAACTTTATAAGAAATAAATGATCATAAATAGTATTCTCTATAACTCTCGTTATGTAGTAGACCTACTTTTCGACAGGACCAATAACATAGGTTTTTAAACATTAAATTTTAGCCCCCTACCCTTAAACTACCGTTTAATCCAGGGTGAACATGACAGTAGTGCCTTACTCTCTGATTTTACATACCGATATTCATTAAATTCTATTCATCCATTTTTTCGTGGTTTAGCATTGATATGGACTTAGCAACAAAAATCAAATTTCCTGAATATGTCTGTTACCGTAGCCGATACGTTAAAAATGTATAAGATATAAATGATCGATAATTCAATTCTATATAAATTCAGTTATATACTGCTTATCGATAGGACAACAAAAATATAGATATTTGAGAATTAAGTTGTAATTTAATTTCACTCAGCGTGAATAACATAATTTATAGCCTAGATTGTACTACCTTATTCGCAGAAATTATATACCTATTTTCATTAAATTCTTCTCATCCGTTTTCTCGTTGTTCGCAATTGATACGGACATAGCAACGAAAACCGAAATTCATGAATATCACTGTTATGATAGCCGGTAAGGTTAAAAATGTTAATTATCGGAAATGTAATTCTATGTAACTTTAGATATGTAGTATTTGTCGATAGGAGCACAAGTAGCATGGATGTTTGAGGATTAAATTTTAGGCCTTCCCCTAAACTACCGCTTCACTCAGTGTGAATACAATTATTTGTAGCCTAGACTGTATTTCCCCATTCCCGAATTTACTTACCGATTTTCATTAAATTCTCTTCAGAAATTTTCACGTGATGCGCGTATATACACACATACAGACGTAAATGACAGAAAATTAAAAAGTACACAATCCTTGTTACTGTGGATATAACCGAAACACAAAAAAGTTCCGAGCAATATCCTGACACAACTTTTATTGTATATACAGAGTATCTCGCGGAATGTCATTCCTAGAATACCTAGTAATTGCCACTGAACCTAAGGTAATATTCCGCTAAGGCTGTAAGTCTCAATGAGTCTGGTAGGCAGAGCTAGCAACTTCTGGGTCACCGCGTGGTGTATTAACGATAGTGCTCGGGGCACTTGCAATCTTCCTTCATATTTCATCGAGTCATTAGCAGTGCAAACAGCGGACAAAACATGAACCACACATGTACTCAATACTGTTGTGAATTTTGGAAGCAGTAGTGAACGCAGCGCTTTATTATACATGAAGTACAGAGTTCACAGGAGAGAGCTTCACCTTGCAGCACACTTGACGGGAGGCTGAAGAACTTTCTAAAATAAATGAAATTTAAGGGGATTTCTAACTTGCGGATGAACAAGAGAGATCGCAGCTATTCAATTTAAACTGTCGAAGGTTAAACTACTTCAGAAACAAAAAAGATGCCTGTCCGAAAGTTAGTCCCATTGTTTTAAGAAGGAAATATGCCTTTAAATGTAACAACTTGTATTTGCGTTTATTATTATTACTTTTTTAACTTTTGGCCTTATGGCTACGATGGGATGGAAAAGGGCTAGGAGTAGGAAGGAAGCGGCTGTGGCCTTAATTAAGGTACAGTCTCAGCATTTGCATGATGTGAAAATGGGGAAAACACGGGAAATGATCTTCAGGGCTGCCCACAGTGGGATTTGAACCCACTATCTCCGAATGTAAGCTGATAGCTGCGCGACCACTGTCTCGGTCACTATTCTTCTTCTTCTTGTTCATCATCATCATCATTATCATCATCATCATATTATTATTATTATTATTATTATTATTATTATTATTATTATTATTATTATTATATGTCCGGCTCCATGGCTAAATGTTAAGCGTGCTGGCCTTTGGACAAGCGAGTCCTGGGTTGACATCCGGCCAGGTCATTGAATAATTTTGATGGCTAGGGATCTAGGTCTTTATCATTAGAATTCATCATAGGTAGGGCTGCATCCTCACCGATTCGCAAGACTCCTAGACGGCAACAACTAGAAAGACCTGCACCAGGACCCTTCGGTGGCCACACGCTATGACGATAATGAAGATCTGTCCAGGTGGCCTCACCTGCTATGTTCAACAGGGGCCTTGGGGGGAATGTGAAGTTTGGAAGGGATAGGTAAGGAAGAGGAAAGGAGGCGGCCATGGCCTTAAGTTAGGTACCATACCAGCGTTTTCCTGGAGAAGAATTGGGAATTCACGGAAAACCACTCCGAGGATAGCTGATGTGGGAATCGAACCCTCCTCTACACAGTTCACCTCCCGAAGGTGAGTTGACTTCGTTCCGGTTCTAGTTCTCGTACCACTTTTCAAATTTCATGGCAGCCCCGGAATCGAACCCGGGCCTCCGGGGTCGGCAAGTAATCACGCTAACCTGTACACCACAGAGGCGTATTTTATTATTATTATTACTCATTCACCTTCGCTAATCGGCAAAGTAGGGACCACTATAAGCCTCACTTTACATTCTGGCATTTGTCCATTTTTCGCTTGATCCACATCGTTTTCATTAGCTCACTGTGTTTAGCACAACGTCCATTTCGCACCAGTTGCCCGTTATTATGATTATGATTATGATTATGATTATGATTATGATTATGATTATGATTATGATTATGATTATGATTATGATTATGATTATGATTATGATTATGATTATGATAATTATTATTATTATTATTATTATTATTATTATTATTATTATTATTATTATTAAATCTCCAAGTCATAAATAATCCTACTGCAAAATCACGTATGTTAGGATTATGGCTTCAAAATAAGTAATTATTCTTAATTCTAGAAATAATTATGAAGGACTTCACAAAATATGACCAAAATTTCTCTCTCCTTCTCTACCTCTCTCTCTCCCCCTCTGTCTCTCTCTCTCTCTCTCCCGCCGGGCTGAGTAGCTCAGACGGTTGAGGCGCTGGCCTTCTGACCCCAACTTGGCAGGTTCGATCCAGGTTCAGTCCGGTGATATTTGAAGGTGCTCAAATATGTCAGCCTCGTGTCAGTAGATTTACTGGCACGTAAAACAACTCCTGCGGGACAAAATTCCGGCACTTCGGCGTCTCCGAAGACCGTAAAAGTAGTTAGTGGGACGTAAAGCAAGTATTATTATTATTAATATTATTATTATTATTATTATTATCTCTCTCTCTCTCTCTCTCTCTCTCTCTCTCTCTCTCTCGCTCTTATGTCCGCCTGCTCCTTGTATAAATCTATACCGTTTCACCAATCAGAACCAAATATTGTATACTTCCCTTTTAGGACCGTTCTGGTAACACTATCTGCAAGAAATTTATAGAGGCCTCTTCATTCTCTAGATGTAGATGCCTTAGGCACATTAGCATAGACTAATCTATGAGAAATATAGAAACTGTCATACAAAAAAAATATTTTAGAAGCTACAATACATTAGATGAGCTACACGGTATTCACCTCTTATTGTCATTTCTCGCCGTGCTCTTTGTGTTCTGTGAATTTCACGTTACTGATGGTCTCGCCCTTTTATTGGCAGTACATTGAACTCCTTTTGTATCTGTGTTTACTCGGTATCGAAGACGTTCCATTCAACAAACATAGGAGTAAATGACATCGTCAAACAGTATATCTATGTGAGACGGGGAGGAGGATGCTGTTGCTCCTCGTCGAGACTGCCACGCGACAGGCGGTCGCTTCGCTACTAACACATGATAATCAGGGTGTTATCTCAAATGAAGTTTCTCTACCCTACAAGGTTTTTGTACGTTGGCATTTTGAAGCACGGTGGATGGGTGCTTAAAATGCGTTAACTCCAAATAAAAGGCTGAAATTGAGTTATCAAGTGCACCTTGCGAGATGCACGCATTTAAAGAGCTCTAACTCCAATCACGAATAGAATCGAAGATATGACGTTGTGATTTCTGTGCTGATTAGCGAAATTCATGGTTGCGGGTGTTTATAAGAGAATTCACAGAAGTCCTACGCCACAATACAAAAATTAATTTAATTAAAATCAATTAGTGCATGTTTCGTCCTTATATCGTGGACATCATCACCTATAGCTTAAATATCAATTTAAAACCAAAAGGTAAAAGTATCACAAACAGAAGATAAGGATAAAATTATATAAAGGGTAAAACATCAAGTCCTTGTTGTCTAGAAGTCTTTCGCTGATTGTAATATGCGGCACCAACTTGGCTCTTCTTAAAATGGATCATGCTGATTTCCATGTTGATGATGTCCTCGATATAAGGACGAAATATATACTAATTGATTTTATTTAAATTAATGTTTTTATTTTAAGTTGGAACCACTGTAAACCCCCTTACAATGACAATACGGAAACGTTATGAAGTTTAGTTGTAGCTGTGTACGGAGCGTTATGTCAGGCACGTTCTGATTAAAACTATTTTAATAATAATAATGTTATTTGTTTTACGTCCTACTAACTTCTTAGATGGTTTTCGGAGACGCCGAGGTGCCGAAATTTCGCTCCGCAGGAGTTCTTTTACGTGCCAGTAAATCTACCGACACGAGGCTGACGTATTCGAGCACCTTCAAATACCATCGGACTGAGCCAGAATCGAACCTGCCGAGTTGGGGTCAGAAGGCCAGCGCCTCAACCGTCTGAGCCACTCAGCCCGGCTAAAACTATTTTCACCACTGTAAATATTTTATGCGTGCGTAAAGAGCGTTATCCATAGGAGTTAACGCACTTTTCACAACGATCATAAGAAATACGCTAGTGCAAAATGTATTAATTCCTTAGACAATAAATATAGCTTTATTAATAAAACATTAATATACCTAACAACACTCATGGTATTCCCAACAATGCGAAATATTATTTCAGCCACTTTGACACATATAAAGGTAGCCATTCATAGTCAAAGAAATGCAAGGAAATGAGTTCTTTGACCTCTCCTCACTATAGAGAGGCATTCTACCACATCAAATCACTTTATATCGTGAGTATATATGTACGATATTGTTTCTGTGTGATACATTCAAACAAACTTAAAATCAATAGTAAGAAAAGCAAAATGTTATTTATGAGCAAATATGGCAGGGAAATTAAATATAAAATTGCAAATTAGAACAAGTGCAATATTGCTGTTACCTAGGAAGCATTATAATTGAAGTCAATAGATTCACAAAGGAAATCAAAAAGACAATAGCTCTTGATAAACAGGCGTTAAAAGAATAACAAATACCCATATAAGTCTAGAAAGAAGAAAGTCTTTTGTAACATTCTTTGTCATGAGTGTTGTAGTATTGGAAAAAAAAAAAAGAGATTCAGTGGAAGCAACTGAAATATACCTCGCTCTGGAGGCGTCAGGAAGAAAAAAACGAGGACATGGTGGACTGAAAAGAAAAGACGGATCAAGATGTTCTAAGGGTAATCAATGAACAACGGAGACTGGTAAAGGATATAGACAGAAGGATGATAAAACATGTAGGTCATGTCCTGAGACACAATGACTTCCTAGTAAAATACTAGGAAAGAAAGGAAGAAGAAGACCAAGGAAGACAAGGATGTGAGAAAATTGATGGGATGTAAAAACTACAAAAAAAGTGGAGAGAACAGCAGGATTGAGAGGAGAATGCAGCCTGAAGGGCCATGACCTACCAAGTGAGCGCTACTCAGCCCGAAGTCCAGCAGATTACGAGATGTCGTGTTGTAAACACGATGAATCCCCTCGGCCGTTATTCTAGGCATTCTAGACCGGGTCCACTATCTCACCGTCAGATAGCTCCTCAATTCTGATTACGTAGGCTGAGTGTACCTCCGTCCGTCTCTGTGGTGTAGTGGTTAGTGTAATTACCTGCTACCCCCGGAGGTCCAAGTTCGATTCCCGGCTCTGCCACGAAATTTGAAAAGTTGTACGAGGGTTGGAACAGGGTCCACTCAGCCTCGTGAGCTCAACTGAGTAGAGGTGGGTTCGATTCCAACCTCAGCCATCCTTGAAGTTGTTTTCCGTGGTTTCCCACTTCTCCTCCAAGTAAATGCAGGGGTGGTAACTAACTTAAGGCCACGGCCGCTTCCTTCCCTCTTCCTTGTCTATCCCTTCCAATCTTCCCATCCCCTGCAAGGCCCCTGCTCAGCATAGGAGGAGGTGGTCCTCCTCCCCGGTTGTATCCCTGACCCAGTGTCTGACGCCCGAGGACAATGCTCTTGAGGCGGTAGAGGTGAAATCCTTCGCTCAGTCCGACGGAAAAACCAACCCTGGGGGATAAACAGATAAAAAAAAAGAAGACGAAGAAGAGTAGACCTCAAACCAGTCCTTAGATCCAGGTAAAGATCCTTGACCTGGCCGGGAATCGAACCCGGGGCCTCCGCGTAAGACGCAGGCACGCTACCCCTACACCACGACGCCGGCCTGTGATAGAGGTTTACGTTGAGTAGACATATCAATGATTATGATTTGGTGAATATATGAACAAGTATTAACTAATAATGATTATGTAGTCCTCAGCTGTTAACTTATTAACTTACAGTATGTAAGCTGCAGTTGGACTCCAGTCCAGAACCAATGTTGCTGATTAGCAGCGGATACGAATAAGTACAGAAACATTTCTATAAGTTAATAAGGTGACAGTTGAGGAATACTGCAATCATTATTTGTTATTTTAATGTTGAAAATATTTTTAGTAGACAACGTGTGGGTCCCCATATTAAGACAAACGTAAAAAAAATCAATGTCCTCAATTGTGCCGAAAGTGTAAGAGCTAAAGAGCCCAGGAAGGCTGGATGTCTCTATCAGACTAAAAAAGAAAATATCGAAGAATCACTACCGGTCTAAATGCAGTTCCGTAAAAGCAGCCTAACATCACTTATTCTTTTACTCGTTTCTTTTTTTACTGAAATCTTAGCCAAATGAACTTATTTACATAGTTCCTTCTGTACTGTGTTGCTTGGTTCAATACCCTCAGACATTTATTGATTTTTGGAAAATGTGCACACCGAATGGGAGGGCTTTATTGAAATTCTGCATTGACTCACATTAGCGCTCGTAGTGGTAGAAAAAGGAAAACTGCTAATCTAATCGACCGGATAAGGATGATTTTTAGGAATAAATAAAGAATAAATTCTCATGCTTTATGATATTTTATTTATCTAAAATTCGTAGCTCATATCCCTAGCATGTTTTCAACATTGAGTTGCTTCCCTAAAGGGCTATACGGTGGATTTCTTGATCATATTATCACTAAATCAAAATACTGTATATATCGACCGCCGAAAACAAAAGCGTTACAATTCAAAATACATTATTTTTGAGGAGAAGAGTTCAAAATTTTTGAAATTTTACACCATTGATCCTCAAAACACACTTGTCACGCATCTTTTCATGAAAATTGGTGACTACGTAGTTCGTGCATTATTTATTACAATTTGTAAAATTGTTACAACTCAAAATACACACTTTCGAATTAAGCAAAGCGAACACAGTTAGAAGTTCTTCCTGGCATGAATACATTAGATATTGTGTTTTAACACATTTTGCTGGTTGTAGAAGCCTAAATAAACTGTACATTTCCGGTAAAATTTAAAAAATGCACTTATTTTGGAGCTGTAAACCTTTCGTTCACAGCCATCGACATATCTTCATCATTTAAAGTGATTTGATGGAATCTGATGTTCTTGCATAACGAAACATGTCATTCTTTGCAAAATAGTGTATTTCTTTGCTTGTATGCTATAGGGTTAGTCTTTGAATTTCTTAATCTCTTTACCCCGCAGGGTTGGTTTATCCCCCAGACTCAGGGAGGGATCCCACCTCTACCAACTCAAGGGCAGTGCACTGGTGCGTGAGGTATTTAACCGGGATGAAACTGTACAGGAGGACCAGTACTTTACCCAGGAGGCCTCACTTGCTTGTGGAGGTATGGGAAGAGTGGAAGGGAAAGTCAAGGAATAGGGAAGGAAGTGGCCGTGGCCTTAAGTTATGTACCATCCCGGCATTCGCCTGGAGAAGAAGTGGGAAACAACGAAATACCACTTCGAGGATGGCTGAGATGGGAATTAAAACCCCTCCACTCAGTTGACCTCCCGAGACTCAGCTGACCCCGTTCCAGCCCACATACGATTTTTCAAATTTCGCGGCAGAGCCGGGAATCGAACCCGGCACTCCGCGGGTGGCAGCTAATCACACTAACCACTACATCACAGAGGCGTAGTATAGTATTATACGTGTTCTCGTAATTAGTGATTTCGACACACTGCAAATCTTTATATGTACATGTAGCAGTTGGGTGACCAGATGCAAATAGATAAAAAAGACAAAGAGGACAAAACTATTTAAAAAGCAGAATGGCGAAAAAAGAGGACACAAAAATCCTTCATTGAGAGTCTGGATGTAGACATATATTCTGATATTCAGATGAAGAAACAACATTTATCCATTTACATATTATGCAGTAAATTCTTACTAAACTTAAACAATGAAACTAATTTGCACGCCTTGCTGGTAATTTCCTGAAGATTCAGGTGCCTTCAGGAGTTTTGGTGTGTCTAAATCTATACTAATATTATAAAGAGGAAAAATGTGTAAATTTGTTTGTAACGAATAGACCCAAAAACTACTGAACCGATTTTAAAAATTACTTCACCTATAGAAAGCTACATTGCCAGGGAGCTATTTGCTTTACGTCGCACCGACACAGATATGTCTTACGGCGACGATGGGACAGGGAAGGGGTAGGAATTGGAAGGAAGCGGCCGTGGCCTTAATTAAGGTACAGCCCCGGCATTTGCCTGGTGTGAAAATGGGAAACCACGGAAAACCATCTTCAGGGCTGCCGACAGTGGGGCTCGAACCCACGATCTCCCGATTACTGGATACTGGCCGCACTTAAGCGACTGCAGCTATCGAGCTCGGTTTGCCAGGGAGCAACATGGGCGTATTTTATTTTCAAAACAATTCCAGGGTGGAGCGACGCGGGGAGATACAGAAATATAAAAATAATAGGCTAATATAGACGAAATCGAATTTGTCGTAGAAGGACGACACAAAGTTTAATTTAAGCCCCTTGACGCAAAGAACAAAACTCGGTAAGCCCTACGGAGGTTTGCACAGTGGTGTGCGCCCCGCCCACCACTTCGTGGAGAAAACATTACATTCTTATTCCATTTTAACCACCTGGAACTATTTTATTTATTTATTTATTTAGTTAGTTAGTTGTTTATTTATTCCTGACTTACATTTGTGGCGAAGTTAGGGCTCACATCCCTCTCTTACACTTAACCACTATTTTTTTTTTTTTTTTTTTTTGCTAGGGGCTTTACGTCGCACCGAGACAGATAGGTCTTATGGCGACGATGGGATAGGGAAGGCCTAGGAGTTGGAAGGAAGCGGCCGTGGCCTTAATTAAGGCACAGCCCCAGCATTTGTCTGGTGTGAAAATGGGAAACCACGGAAAACCATTTTCAGGACTGCCGATAGTGGGATTCGAACCTACTATCTCGCGGATGCAAGCTCACAGCCGCGCGCCCTTACGCGCACGGCCAACTCGCCCGGTAACCACTATAAACAGAATTTAAAAATGTAAACATGAAAGTAAGACATAGAAATTCTAAAAAGAAATAATACTACAGACAGATAATTCTAAGATTATCTGTAAGTTAGGCCTATGCCTACATATCAGTACAGCAATTAATGTGACAATACTAATACTAATACTAATAATAATAATAATAATAATAATAATAATAATAATAATAAATGAAGCAAACCCATTCACACAACATACACACAATCCAGTTTTATGTTACAAGGAAAATACTTCTGCAGGCATATTTGAATTTATGAGAGGAAGTAAGGTGCCGAATGTCCATTGGGAGTGTATTCCAGAGTGTCGATGCGGCAACTAAAAAGGAATGATTGTAGGAATTCGTTCGACTTAGAAATTATTAATACAATCAATTTGTACAAGCCCTGTTGTCTTATCAGTTAATGATTTCCTTTAATTATTAACACAATTACTAGCGTAAATACGCAAAAAAGAATTCATTCGTAGCAGCTGACCTATTTGTATTGCACCACAGCAAGTAATCGATTATTTGCATGAGCTGTGAGGAAGTGTATCAGGGGTATATTTTCTGCCCAGGTCATGGACACTGAGGTATGATTCACCCGCTTGCCACACGCATTCGTCAGCTTGGCAGTCCCTTTAGTGTCTGTTAGTTTCTTAGTGTGTACTCAAATACTAAATGTGTTTTAATTGTATAATCACTGAATACTTCTATTTAATTGCAATACGGATGTGAGATCCATTAAGGAAATGAATCATCCGTCCTCCAATGAGGGCGACCATTCGGATCCGGAATACAGTTACAATTTCAATGGAGTTTAAAGATATCAAAAGGTGGAAATTTAAACGTTAATGCCGTTATCTTTTTTTCCCCAGTGTTAGAAGGTGAGGAATGCTAGTCACGTTCTCAGGTAGAGATGGAAGAGAATAATTTGTAGAGAATCCCTGTATTACTATTTTTTCTATTACGCAGAATGGAAATTTCAAATTTTGTAGCAAGCTCGATGTCTGACTAGGGAGAGTGCCTCTTGCTCCGAATAGCAGGCCTCTGACAGTCCACCGATCGATAGGTATTTTATACTTTGTTGACGGGTAAGGCAAGCACGGAACATAAATAGCTTGCTTTTCTAGGTCCACATCCCGAGCCTGATTTAGGTCTCTTTCAAAGCGAATGGTGGGATCTAAGTCCATTTCTTTAATTTCCTTTCTGTTGATGGCTCTGATTTTCGCCCTCCGATTAGAGTCATCGGTAGAGATGCAGTGAACCTCCTCGTGATGTATGTTTTATTGTATAGTATTGAATCAACATCTCCAAAAACCACTATTAAAGCACTGTCAACCTTTACCTCAGTCCAAATTCGCTCAGAGAACATCAAAAACTTACCACTTTGAACATTTTATTTTTCCCCTTCACCTTTGATGTATATTTCCAACCTCTGCTAGCTATATCTACACAAACCCGGGTAATTTTTGTTGTCTGAGCATGTTTTGCCCCACCCGCCGCTTCTGATTCCAAATCTATATATCGATACGATATCGATGATACCGTCGCGATATTAAGAATACTTGTAAGAACGAAGTCGTAAAACATATTACCCCAAAATAAGCAGATTCACTAAAAAGAATGGAGGACATTTCGGTTTCTTTAAATAAGGTAAGTCTTTAGCAGAACTCTCCAGATGGAACTGTCTTGAGCAGTTCTCTGTCAGGTAGCCATCGGTCTGGCGATCTACTTCCAGGCTTCTGATGATCCGTCGGTCTCCGTTCTAACACTAGCTTCGTACATCTGTCATCTTCCCTTCGACGAGAAATATGTTCAGCCCATTGCCATTTTAAGGCGACTATTCTCTCAAGAATGTCATTAATTTTAGTGACTGGTCTGATGACATCTGCCCTCTTCTTATCTCTACTTGTAAAACCCCGCATTGACCTTTCCATGCTTCTCTGTGCTGTCCTAAGTTTCGCTTTCGTAAATTCGTTCAGTGTCCAGGTCTCACAACCATAAGTCATCACAGGAGAATGCACTGATCATAAACTAGTTTCTTCAGATTTACCGGCATATTTAATCTGAATGGAGTTGATATTCTTTCATACGTCTGCCACCCTAGCTTAATGCGTCGAAAAATTCCTGGTCTTATATTACCTTTCATATTCATCAACTGGCTCAGATAGATATACTCATTGACTTTCTCTAACGGCGTATTGTTGATGGTCACATTTCCTGCTGTGACCCAGTTGTTGGACATGGCATTTGTTTTGGAAAGCGGATTGACTCACATTCCATGGCATGATCAGTAACTAATGTCTGGAGTTCGTCATTGTCGTTTTCCAGTAATGCAATGTCATCACCAAATCTCAAGTTGTTAAGCCTTCTGCCATTCAATCTTATACCATTTTCTTGCCAATTTAATTTCAACATTTCCATCTCCAGAAGAGCTGAGAACAGCTATGGAGAGACTGGATCACCTTGTTTAATACCTCTTTTGATAGAGAATCCTGAAGTTGCTTCACTGACATTAACAAAGGCTGAGCAGGTCTTGTAGATGTTATTGAGAACTCTGATATAAGCCACTTCAACACCCTGCTCATCTAAGGCTTGTAAGATAGCTGAATGGCTGATTGAATCAAATGCCTTCGTATAATGTTTTATATTCCGTGCTGTCAATAGGCAAGCTGTATTTGTTATTGTACTGAATAAACATCAACTACCAGCAAATTTATTGGCACGAGTTCAGCGTATCTGATCGCCTTCAATCACCACCGGACTACACAAGGCTCGAAACCACTAACGTCGGGTCATATGGCCTGCAGAACACCACCTCAGCCTTGCATCTGGGCGAAGAAAAGACACGTGACGTACATTTATTATTATTATTATTATTATTATTATTATTATTGTTATTATTATTATTATTATTATTATTATTATTATTATTATTAATTATATACAGTCGTATCAGCACACACTTTATTAAAACATAACCGGTTTTCGGACACTAAGGTCCATCATCAGTGTTAAAATTAAAATTTAATTTCACATAAGTGTGTCGTCAAAATGGTTAAATGAGTTTAAAATGTAGCCCTGTTGACATCAACTGTAAAATAATAAAAAGAAAAAACAAATGTAAAAATATGAAAATATTACATTTAAACTTATAATGTTGTACCATAGGAAGGACTGGCTTTTCCTCGTGCTCAAGCTGTTGGTCGAGTACTGACAAACGTTCAGCTTTATGTACGCAACCGCGCTACAAGCACATGATGTTACGTCACCTCAAGGTTTCGTTGCAAGCACCTGATGTTACGTCAACTCAAGATTGTAAAGAAAATGTTGCTTGCGACTGTTTCATTTAAAATTTTATCTGGTTCTCTTGTCTACGCCAAAAATATCTCCAGGTTTTCACGTGTATTTAATTCAAATCCATAATTACCCTTAAAGATTAACTTCATGTCCTTTTCGATCTGAAGATGGACCTTAGTGTCCGAAAACCGGTCATGTTTTAATAAAGTATGTCCTGATAAAACTGTATATAATTAATAATAATAATAATAAAATTAACTACATCAGCACTGTAAATAAGAAAATGGCTTTGATATTGTATAATGATTATAATACGTGACGTATATTCACAATCACCAGGTGGCTTCAATTCAAAATGGTCGTCGAGGAAGAGAAAGGTATAAATGGTAACGTTGCCAGTTAGAACCACTCACAAGTGGTGAAAAAGTGTGGAAAGTAGAAATTTCACGGAGTTTAAACAGCAGTTCTGTGAACGAGGAGTGAAATGAGTGAGCAAGTTCAACAAGTGGAAACCGGTGTGAGAATGCTTAAAGTTGTTAAAGAGCATTAGATTCAGACAATTAACTTCGATATCTCAAGTTCAGAAAGAATTTTAAAGTAGCCTTACTCACACCGTTAGTACTTACTTGTGAAAGTACGGAGGCCTACTCATTTACTGCCTTACTTAGTTACTTGCTGAGTCCGGCTCTGTGGTGTACTTACTAGTGTGATTAGCTGCCACCCCCGGAGGGCCTGGTTCGTTTTCCAACTCTGCCACGAAATTTGAAAAGTGATACGAAGACTGGAACGGGGTCCACTCAGCCTCGGGAGGTGTACTGCAAAATGATCTCGATAATGTTGGACAGCAGACAATGGTATGATGATAAACGGGGTTAAACGTGAGGTTGTGAGTTTCACAAATAGGAAAAGTCCTCTCAGTTTTAATTACTGAGTTGATGGAGTGAAAGTTCCTTATGGGGAGCGGTGTAAGTACCTAGAGTAGGTGTTAATATAAGGAACGATCTTCATTGGGGTAATCGCATAAATGGGATTGTGAATAAAGAGTACAGATCTCGGCACATGGTTATGAGGGTGTTTAGGGGTTGTAGTCATCATCATCATCATCATTATCTAAAGGCTTCGCCTTGTCGCTGCAGCCGTTGATCTCTTCTCTCTGCGATCCTTTTCATCTCTCCATAACCTTGGCATCCCATCATCTCAACTACCTCTTCAATGATCTTCTTCCGTGGTTTCCCTCTACCTTTCTTTCCCATCACCTTGCCTGCGAACAAGTTCTTTATGAAGCTATTATGCCGGAGAATGTGACCGAAAACTGACGCTTTTCTCCTTTTTCAAGGTTGTTATTAAATGTCTCTGGGTGTTTATTTCTCTAAGCACTGCTTCATTAGTTTTCTTCTCAATCCAGCTAGTTCTTGTCATCTTCCTCCATAGCCACATTTCCACTGCCTCTAGACGTTTCACGTCCTCCTTCGAGAGAGTCCATCCTTCATAGCCGTATAGCAGCACACTCCAAATGAACGTTTTGATAAATAATTTCTTTTGTTCAGTATTTAAGGATTTATTAGTTAAGAGCCGCTTCTTCTCCTCAAAGGCTTTCTTACACAGGGAAATCCTTCTTCTTATTTCCACAGTGCATCTGTTGTCATCGGTAATAACTGATCCTAAGTAGCAGAACTTGTGCACCTGTTTTATTACGATATTTCCAATTCTGAGCTGTTCCTCTGCCTTCATTTTAGATTTGCTTACAACCAGTGGTTTAGTTGGACCGGAACGGGCCGGAACGTCGTTCCGGAAAATATTTACCCGCTTTACAATGACGTAAGATTTTTACATTCAGTAAGAAAATTTTATAATCTATACATAGCACTGAAACGTCATGGGTGTACTCTAGCGGACTAATATCGAAACTTACGGTTTTATGTTCACAAGATAGGTTGATTTTACACTCCTGGGTGGTTTTGTGGTTCTCTAATGTTGGCTACACTGCTATTGGATTCGGTGAGCGGGAAGAGAGCACAACAACCTTCTTCCACTTTTTACGTTTGTGTGAATCCAAAATATTTACAATAAGATGGGTAGAATCGAGCCAGAAAACTGTAAAAGCTGTCTTGGAAAACTATAGTGCACTAGTAAAACATTTTTGTGAGCCCAAAAATGACCACCAGAGAGACTCCAAAGAAAGGGCAATATTCCAAGGCCTAGAAAATATGTCAAATATGCAATCAAGCACACTACAAAAGTGTTTGAATCTATGTGTAACTCAGATCCTTGAGAATACTACAGAACAGTTCTTAAAGCAGCAGAAAACAAAACGTTTAGAAACATAGGATTACATGATTCTAAAAAAAAGTTGTAAAATTTGACAGAAAGCAGTTTTTCAGAAGTCTTGTTAACAATTTAAACAACAGGCTTATGGAAAATGTGTCCAGATCATCTCATCTTGGTTCCAGCTCTAGTCAGCGGAGACATGAGAGAATGACAAAAGGTATCAGTGATTCAAAGGTACTATACAAAAATTACTGGCCCTCCGCTCCTACTTTGGATATATACTATGGTGATGAGAGTGTTGGCAACCTTTGTGAACGTGCCAGACAAGACGAGGTACATTAATGCTTTCAGAAAGTATGTCAAGACCAAGGAAATTCCAGTGGAGCTGATGCCTTTAATCAAGACTGTACAGACCATCCCCATCCCTTCAACAGAAGCTGAAGGAGCTTTCAGTACCATGAATGACATCCTCACCGAAAAGAGAAATAGGCTGCTGGATGAAAGATCAAGCGGACTTATTTTCATAAGCAGCGTTGGACCTCCTGTGCATATATTTAACCCATATCCATATGTCAAGTCATGGCTACGAAAGGGGAGACGTTCAGCTGATGAAACAACTTGTCGGAAACATGAGGCCGCTGATTTTGACACCCAATACGAGTCCATTAGTAAATTGCTAAGGTGAGTTCCTGTAAATATTTCGTTCCAAGTAAATCACTGCTTACAACCATAACATTAGTTTTATTTACATCAATGTTAAGTTGTAGTAAGGATGTAAATAAGACTCCGTGGTTCAAATCGCTGTCACTCCATGTGAGATTTGTGCTGGATAAAGCTGAGGCGGTACAGGATTTTTTGCGGGTACTCCGTTTTTCCCTGCCATGCTTCATTCCAGCAACACTCTCCATTATCACTTAATTTCATCTGTTAGCCATTAATCATTGTCCCAGAGGAGTGCGAGAGGCCTCGGCAGCCGGCACAATTCCTATGCCCACGCAATATCCGGTCAATAACAGGTTTTCATTTTCAATAAGGATGTAAAGGAGAGGGCATATAAGTCTCTGGTAAGACCCCAACTAGAATATGGTTCCAGTGCATCGGACCCTCACCAGGATTAATTGATTCGAGAACGGGAAAAAAATCAAAGCAAAACAGCTCGACGTGTTCTTGGTGATCTCCGACCAAAGAGTAGCGTTGCGAAAATGTTACAAAGTTTGGACTGGGAAGACTTGGGAGAAAGGAGGCGAGCTGGTCGTCTAAGTGGTTTGTTCCGAGCTGTCGGCGGAGAGATGGCGTGGAATGATATTAGTAGACAAATAAGTTTGAGTGGTGTATTCAAAAGTAGGAAAGATCACAATATAAAGATAAAATTGGAATTGAAGAGGATAAATTTGCACAATTTGGATGGGCAGTTAGGGATTGGAATATCTTACCAAGGGAGATGTTCAATAAATTTCCAATTTATTTGAAATGATTTAAGAAAAGGCTAAGAAAACAACAGATAGAGAATCTGCCACCTGGACGACTGCCCTAAATGCAGATCAGGATTGATTGATTGATTGATTGATTGATTGATTGATTGATTGATTGATTGATTGATTGATTGATTGATTGATTGATTGATTGATTGATTGATTGATTGATTGATTGATTGATTGATTGATTGATTGATTGATTGATTGATTGATTGATTGATTGATTATGTCTGGATTTTTTACGTTTACTCTGAATAAGAGGAGAGAGAAAATTCTACCAAGCAATTTGCAAGAGAACTCCCTGTAACCCGCAAATGTTCTAGCACTATTTCATCCCTGAAACCGTGTTAATCCCTCTTAGAAGCACATCCCTTTCTCAGCCTCAAACTCAGGCGAAGCGGAATAAGGGCTCCCGAAATGTACCATAGAGAGCGCTAAAGGCACACAAGAGTAAGAAGCACTCACAGAGGCAGTCGTGATGGACATGGCTTGGCTTTTCGTGCCCCTTTGTTCTTGAGGCCGCTGTTCCATTAATCTGCCTGGCGGCTCGCTAATTTATCCCGCAGATGTCATTCTCGCTCTCTTGTCCTGTTCAGATCAATGTGGGACGTCGCCTGCCCTGTTGCTCATAGCAACGGGACTTCCCCGATTCGCGAGGACTACCGTCAATAGATGCAGAGTGGGTCTTGGCCCATAAGTGGCCACGGCTGGTCAGCGGTCCAACAGCTCTGCACTCTGACCGGTCAACAAAGCAGAGGAGGGGTGACCACAAGCTCTACCGTGGCTCTACGTCTCTGCACTCAGGAGACGGGACAGGGCTGGACCTCACATCTGCCCCAACCGTCGGCTATCTTGAGAATGGTTTCCTGTGTTTTTCCATTCTCCTGCACTAAGACCTATACCGCGACAGTTCCTAGTACAGGCTACGGCCGCCAACCCACTCACCTTCTCCGAACATCTCCTTCACCGTAACAAATCTTCCGGCCTGAGGGACGACGCCACCATCTAAGAGGCCCGCCTCCTCTTTCAGGGGAGGAAACATAACATTTTTGTAGTAGTGAGGCCTCTATTGCCCTTTCTTAAGCATCAAAACCATCTATTTTTGTCCTGCACTAGCGAACCATGCAACGAAATATCAATAAATCTCCTTCCCTTTCTTAGTTTGTAAGATCAAACCCGTTGAGGGCCGGATTTTTGAAGCAGTTATATACCCCACAAATTAGGCTTTTGCACACTCATAACAAAACCCGTTTATTTTTTAATGTACAGACACGTAATACATTATGTTTTAAAAAATGGCTAATTCTTACATGAAAAAGTGAAAATCACGAAATCACACTATTTTCATGATTGATGATAATTTTAATATTAACGACATTTCTTAGCAGAAAAGCTTAAAATTAGGCAATTTCCTCAAATGTTCCGAAAGTTGAAGAGCCCGGAAAGGTTTCAAATTGTGAGCCTAGGATAGCTCTATCGAACTAAGAAGACACGTTTTGAAAATTACTTCCGGCCTAAATGCAGTTCCGGAAATACAGCCTAAAATCGCTTGTTTCTTTACTCGTCTTATTTTTTAATCAAAGCAAAATTAACTTATTTGCATAATCCTTTCTGCAATGTGTTCCTTGGTTCAACACCCTCAGGCATTTTATAATTTTTTGAAATATGTCCACACCGAATGTATTTATAAGAGCTTAAGTGAAACTCTGCATTGTCTCACATTAGCGCTCATAGTGGAAGAAAAAGGCAAACTGCTAATCTAATCGACAGGATAACGACGATTAAGAAAAGGATTGTAATTTTTAGGAATAAATAAAGAATATATTGCCATGCTTTATTATATTTTACTTACCTAAATTTCGTAGCTCGGATACCTAGGATGTGTTCAATATTGAGTTCCTTACCAGAAGGGCTAGAACTGTAGATTTTTGTGTGGGGTTTCAAAAATTGTCGGGGTGGACACTGATGTTGTTACAGTCTTTGCAGTAATATATGGTTATTTGGTTCTCCTTCGGGGATGATTTTGTTATTTTGAGGTAGGTAACTTGCATCATTGAAATGGAAACCCTGTAGAATTGGTTTATAATGAATGCAGAGCATGAGCCGAGAAAATATGGGAGTGTGGATGAATGGATCAGTAGACCGGCATTCTTATACTTCTTTCACAATTACATCAGCCCGTTCTTGTACTCAGGCTTAGAGAGGAGTAACCGGTAATTATTCTCCACGATCTGTGCACGATACAAGTTTCGCATCTCTCTGCATTCTTGCCAGTGTTCGTAAAACTCACGTAGCCATCAGCTTGCATTCGGTAAATAGTGGGTTTTGAGTGGTTTCCCATTTTCACACCACGCAAATGCTCCGACTATAAGATCAGCGGACAAAAAATTAGTCACCCCTGGAGTTATCATTACAAGCATCATTTAATGCCGTGCAATTGGTCTGGGACATAACTCCGCCTCTGTCTTGATAACCGCCTGGAAACGGTTAGGAAGTCAGTCCACAAGGTTGTGCAGGTACGTCATATCCAGGTTAAAGCACTTGCTGAGGATGTGATTGCGCAATTCAACCAAATTGCGGGGATGCTGATGTCAGCCATTTAGCCGCAGTTCCAGCATTTCTCACAGATTTTAAATTGGATTCAAATCAGGTGATTTTGCAGGCCAGTCGAGATGTAATAAGGTGAGGGTGTGTTAATATAACTAGTCACATATGCTCCCAGCGTAATGAATTTCGCAGTTGTGGGGTATCGATAGCATCGTCATCGTGCAGATGTTGAATTTAAGGCAACACGTGAACATCCAGAATGTTTAAACAAACACACTGGTTCATGTTAATGGTGACCTCAATGAGCGGGCCCAATCCATGAAACGAAAACATCCCCAAAACTTCACAGACTTACCTCCGATTTGAAGATGACCTTGTACAAATCCAGGATGGCATGCTTGATTTGGCCTTCGATGCACTCGACGACATGCAACCACATTACATTCCACCGGTTGCTACTGTCGTTGGTCTAGCCCATTGAAGAAGCACAGCTCTATGTGCCTGTGTGAGGAAAGACCTCTTGCGAGGTGACTGGCTCCAAATGTCCATTGCATGCAGTTCCCGTGGCAATGTTCTCTCGCTGAAAGGTTGGAAGCGATTTTGATTCAGAACCCGCGAGACGCGTCTCCGGTCCCTCTCAGTCAGGATCTTCCTCCGACCACAATCCTGACTTCGTGTTTGGTGGCCACGTGTAGTACACCACTGCTTGTAGACACGTTGAACAGTCCGCTGCCTCTTTTTGCAACTCTTACATCTACCCATGTCGATGTACTCTGTCCACTTGAAAATTCAATGTCTCACTGATTGCTACTCACGTAGAGTCAGTGAACGTGCGTTTGAACACGGAACTCGTTCGCTGCGCCATCTGTACAGGCTTAACGATCCATCTGTGCGTGCGACAAGGGTGAATGATTTCTTTGTCCGGTGAGCTTATTTAACAAGGGTTACGATTCAAGACTACGAGTGAGTACAGTCAGATTCCATAATACTCACCCATCCTTAATCAGTTATTCCGAGAAAGTCTCTGTACGATTTGGGTCACGAAGTGTATTCGGAAGATAGAGGGTTTTGCGTGGTTTCGCATTTTCACACCACGCAAATGCTGGGGCTGTACCTTAATCAAAGCCACGGTCGATCCCTTCCCACTCCTAGCCCCTTGCCATTCCATCGTCGCCATAAGAACTATGCTTGTAGGTTCGACGTAAAGCAAGTTGTTGAAAATTATCTATCAATAAACTTACACAAAACGTTGAAATTTCATACGCATATAAAATGGACTACTACTACTAAGAACGTTTTCATTCCACCTCTGAAGGAGGAGGCGGGACTCTTATACGGTAACGCCGTCTCTCAGGCCGGGAGATTTGTTACGGTGAAGGATATGCTCGGAGAAGGTGAGGGGTTTTGCGGCCGAGGCCTATACTAGGAACTACCCTGGCATTCGCCTTACTGCAGGAGAATGGAAAACCATGGAAAACTATTCTGAGGACAGCCGACGATTGGGGCCAGCCCTGAGGTCCAGCCGTGTCCCGTCTCCCGAATGCGGAGACGTAGAGCTACGGTAAAGCCGTGGACATCCCTTCCTCTGCTCGGTTGGCCGGTCAGAGTACAGAGCTGTTGGATCACGGACCAGCCGAGGTGACTTGCGGGCCGAGACAAACTCTGCATCTACGAAATAAAATTGATTCCCTAGAATCATATGATGTTCCTTAGGTATCGAAACACGTTACTGTGTTTTTTAACTGTTTTCTTTTCCGTGCATCTTTTAATGTTTCATAATCTCTCAATAATTTCGGCGGGTAGCAAATATTATATGTCAGCAAAGTCGAAACTAAAATGAAAATGTTTTTCTCTTTAACATATCCTAAAGTGTTATCTTCTCTTTTCATTTTATATAGATACAGTCCGGCTTCTTGGCTCTTCGGTTCAGAGGGGCCCGATTATATTCCCGGCTGGGTCGGAGAATTTAACCCATAAATGATTAATTCCTTTGGCTCCGGGACTGGGTGCTTGTACTGTCCTCAGCATCCCTGCAACTCGCAGATCACACAATAACTATGCCCCATTACATCAACACGATGTTTCCTATATGGAACAGACGCCGCCCACCCTCGTCGGGGGGTCTGCCTTACAAGGACTGCACAAGACTAGAAATATCCAAATGAATGTATTATTATTATTATTATTATTATTATTATTATTATTATTATTATTATTATTATTATTATTATTATTATTATTATTATTATTATTACCATGCTTTCGTGAAGCAGAAAAAGGTGAAAGAAGGTACTGGTGGGAATGGGTCTATCTACTATATGAAAGATTAAGTTAAACCTTAACATAGGTTATATTTATCTTTAAATCACAAACATAACAAACTTTTCACTTGGTGAAATAATAAAGTGACAGGTACAAAGAGCAATCTTGAAACAAGAATAGGAAAATCCAAGATTGGAGAATTTAACAGGTTTGGGCTTCAAGCTCCTAATTTCCACTTTACAATATCACCAATTAGTGTTTACATAGGCAAGGAGAAATCTCCCAAAACAAGAGCACTTTGCTCCAACAAATTTACAGCCTCCCAGAGGCACCTCTCAATATCACATTTGAATTTAGAAATCACAGAAAAGAGCTTACATGCTCTCCCACTTTAACCACGGAGACTGGGCTCCCAATTTCGTACAGCCTACTCAAGGCAACATTAGATCAAAACCTTATAATTCCTGGCCTCTCTAGGCCCATCTTATACCTGTACAATATTTACACAGGGGTAACAATTACCCAAACTACTGGGCATTCGTGGAAAGAAGAACAGGTGAAATTACTGGCCCGAACACAAAATGAAGGGAGGCGTAAACTTGCACTACTAGAAAATTAAAAATCCTAATTGGGTCCTCGGCCCAATGACGCAGAGGCTAATCCCAAGCTATTGAGGTGACTAGAATGGAGGTTAATTTAACACTTTAAAGAAGAGAGAAAAGGTTACAAAATCCTAGTCACCTCAAACTAAGTCGAAGGGGAACTCGAGAGGGTAACGCACTCTCTATCCCCGATTTACAGTTTAAGTCTTAATGAAATTTTACATTACTTGAAAGAAAGTTTACATGTTAAAAAACAGGAGGTTACATAGTTAGAAATTAGAACCTTCCCCTCGTGTAAGTCTGCGGAGGTACTACAGAAAAATAAGACAGGTGGCCATTACCTTGGCGGTTGAACTGCCTGGCGAAGAATTAGGCACCCCGCCTCCTGACTTAACACACTCCCTTCCAGAAATTCGGTGATCCAAAGACAAGGTAGCCTGAAAAGCCGCAGCTTATATACGCGAGGGGACGGTTCTAGAGGGTTCTGGACTAATCCCGACACACCCTCTCAATTTTATTGGCCGAATCGAAAGTTACACCCAAAAACCAACAAGAAGCCTGTGATAGGCTGAAAAATAATTACAGAAAATTAGTGATTGGTCGAATTCAAAAACTAGCGGAATGAGAAAGAAGTGTTGCAAGTCTTGACATAACAAAATAAATGAAAGTTAATTTTAGATGAGAAAACATAATAACACAAAACAACTTTAAATCACTAATTCTTTCACCTTGCACCAGAGTGCATGACCTCAGTTTTTTTGTAATGACATCTATGGGGAAATGTCCAAACTTCTTGATGTACACCAAACCCAAACAAAATAAGTCAAATCAGTTTAGGAAACATAGAAATGACAAACTTCTCAATCATTCAGTAAAGACATCTTCTGATTAAGGTCCCAACTTCATGCAGTAGAAGTTTCACGTTTGTTTGATAGATAGAGTCCTTTAATGTGCTTTTCTGAATGTGCGGAATTGAAGTGTACCTCGCGGTACACTTATTATTATTAGTAGTAGTAGTGGAGCCTCCGTGGCTCAGACGGCAGCGCGTCGGCCTCTCACCGCTGGATAACGTGGTTCAAATCCCGGTCATTCCATGTGAGATTTGTGCTGGACAAAGCGGAGGCGGGACAGGTTTTTCTCCGGGTACTCCGGTTTTCCCTGTCATCTTTCATTCCAGCAACACTCTCCATTCTCATTTCGTAGCATCTATCATTCATTAATATATATCACTTTGGGAGTGGCGACCCCATCGTAATAACAGCCTATATATGATTCATTCATTACATCCCTGACCCGGTCACTGACTGGAAAACAGGTTGTAGGTTTTCATTTTCAGTAGTAGTAGTATTGTTGTTCTTATTGTTATTATTCTTGTGCTCCCACGGTGCGTTGGACCACTGTAGTCAATATCAGTCAGGTTTTCTATGATGCTTTATATTTTTTCTTCCTGTTCTTCCAGTATTTCTTCATTCTATCTGATTTTCGTTGCCGTTCTTCTTCTGAAAGTGCCCTTTGAGTTGTTTCTCTTTTATCGCATTTCGGTAGGATTCTAATTTTACTATTCTTCGATTTATTTACTTTGTTTGATTTATTATTTAAATCCTTCCAAAGTTGTGTCTAATTATTTCATGTCTTCTTTATTTCTTTTATCCAGACAGGTTGTTGTTTTTGTTTCCAAAGTTTCCCCCTAATTCTGCGTATTAACCTGTCTTGAGGTGTTCTCAACAGATGACTAAAGAATGATATTCTCTTCTTTCTTATGAAATACGTTATAGGTTCGATTTCCTGATATCCTGCTGCATTTGGGAAGATTCGCAATTCTCCATCTTCTTGCTACTTCTTATTATTGCATGACTTTACTATCCTTTCAATTATTATATATTTTTTAGTTTAATGTTGAAAACATTTCTTGTCAGAAAATGCAGAGTTACCCATAGATACTACGAAACATATAAAATTAATGAATTTTCTCAATGTGCCCAAAGTTGAAATTCTAATGGCCCGGACAGGTGTGTAGAATGCAGGGGTGTAGAGCCACGGTAGCCCGTGGTCAACCCTCCTCTGCATGGTTGGCCAGTCAGAGTGCCGAGCAGTTGGACCAAGGACCAGCCGTTTGGATAGCTCTACCAAACTAAAGAAACAAATTTTGAAAATCACTAAATATTGTTCCGAAAAAAAAAAACCCGCCTAAAATCGCCTGTTTCTTTACTCGTTTTCTTAATTCAAACCCTAGCCTAATTAACATATTTACATCATTCTTTCCGTAATGTATTCTTTGGTTCAATACCCTCAGGTACTCTCAGATTCCCTGGAAAATGTCCTCACCGAATGTAGTTATAAGGGCTTAAGTGAAACTCTGTGTTCACTCACATTGGGGCTCGTAACGGTGCTTAAGTGAAACTCTGTGTTCACTCACATTGGGGCTCGTAACGGTGCTTAAGTGAAACTCTGTATTCACTCACATTGGGGCTCGTAACGGTGCTTAAGTGAAACTCTGTATTCACTCACATTGGGGCTCGTAACGGTGCTTAAGTGAAACTCTGTGTTCACTCACATTGGGGCTCGTAACGGTGCTTAAGTGAAACTCTGTATTCACTCACATTGGGGCTCGTAACGGTGCTTAAGTGAAACTCTGTGTTCACTCACATTGGGGCTCGTAACGGTGCTTAAGTGAAACTCTGTATTCACTCACATTGGGGCTTGTAACGGTGCTTAAGTGAAACTCTGCATTCACTCACATTGGGGCCCGTAACGGTGCTTAAGTGAAACTCTGTATTCACTCACATTGGAGCTCGTAACGGTGCTTAAGTGAAACTCTGTATTCACTCACATTGGGGCCCGTAACGGTGCTTAAGTGAAACTCTGTGTTCACTCACATTGGGGCCCGTAACGGTGCTTAAGTGAAACTCTGTGTTCACTCACATTGGGGCTCGTAACGGTGCTTAAGTGAAACTCTGTGTTCACTCACATTGGGGCTCGTAACGGTGCTTAAGTGAAACTCTGTGTTCACTCACATTGGGGCTCGTAACGGTGCTTAAGTGAAACTCTGTGTTCACTCACATTGGGGCTCGTAACGGTGCCTAAGTGAAACTCTCACACACACTGGTGCTCGTAACGGTGCTTAAGTGAAACTCTGTATTCACTCACATTGGGGCCCGTAACGGTGCTTAAGTGAAACAATGCAATAACTCACATGCGCCCTCGTAGTGGTAGAAAAAGGCAAACTGCTAATCTATTCAGATAACGTTGATTAATACAATGATTTAAATTTTTTCTCATAATTTGTTATATTATATTTACCTAAAATTCGTAGCCCTTTCAGACCGTGTACGCACAATTGTGCGGGTCCGTATTTTATTTATGTCTGAGGTTATTTGACGTTTTCTTGGCGCTATACCGGTCTGCAGTGATTGTGCGGGACACGTAGCATGTACTTCAGTTGTTTTTATTTAGCGCTTGGCCACCAGGGGGCAGGAAGAAGAGTTTAAAAATGCAGTTCATTGGCAAGTTGGCGGGAAGCAGTAAAGCCTAAAGTAAATATTTATTTATCGCATTCATATTAAGCTAGAAAATTCACTGAATATCATACTGTAATCTATGAAGTGTGTAAATTGTTTAACAAACGTAAAATTGTGAACTTATAACATCGTACGTAATTATCATGAGGTTTTGAATGTTGATATGCACAATTGTGTGAGTGCTTTTTATCAGATGTTAATTTTCATTTTGTAGAATAAACTAAAAATATATGTATTTAAGAGCATTTTAGTCAGTTTTTGCCGTACAAACACAAATTTTGTAGAATAAACTAAAAATATATGTATTTAAGAGCATTTTAGTTAGTTTTGGACGTACAAACAAAAATTGTGTAGAATAAACTAAAAATATATGTATTTAAGAGCTTTTTAGTCAGTTTTGACGTACAAACAAAAATTTTATAGAACAAACTAAAAATTTATGTATTTAAGAGCATTTTAGTCAGTTTTGGACGTACAAACAAACATTTTGTAGAATAAACTAAAAATATATGTATTTAAAGCATTTTAGTCAGTTTTTGACGTATAAACAAAAATTCACACCGCCAGTTTCTTTTAGGTCTGAAAGGGGTAGCATATATTCCTAGGTTGTTTTCAACATTGAGTTGCTAGCCTGAAGAGCGAGAAATGTGGATTTTACTATTTTTTTGCAATTGGCTTTACGACACAGATAGATCTTATGACGACATTGGTCCAGGAAAGGGCTAAGAATGTGAAGGAAGCGGCCGTGGTCTTAATTAATATACAGCTGCAGTATTTGCCTGGTGTGAAAACGTGAAACCACGGATATCCATCTTCAACGTTACCGACAGGGTATCTGGAAATTATCACTGATTTCGTGAAGTGGCTACATTGTGAAGACGGGCTTATAATAAAGAAGGCCGTGTGTGGGGAAATAACTTTATTTCACAGGCCTAGTTTTTAAACGTCGAACTATTTAAATACTCCCATTTTTTATGGCAATAAACAAACACAATTTTGACCTCGCCTCATAACTTACCTGAGTTATTCTGGACAGAGAAATGAAAAGTTGAAATGCACTGCCCACTGACTGCTCAATTCCGGTGGACTGAATTTGAAACGAGGCAGATCACAGATGGAATGCTTCAGTTTAACATACGGTTTATTTGTTGAATAATGGTATTGGGTGGCGCATGAAAAGGTCGACCTGCTTCAATGAATTCATAATTTTTCAAAAATCCGTGTTCATTTTCCATACGTAATAATGATTAGTCGGGAGCCAATAAATATGGCAGATTAAAAATGGAAATCATTTGAACTGTCACTCAGTCAGAGCTTGTTGAACCCATCAACTGTATGCACGTTCTCACAGTTAAATTGCCGCTTTGAACTGTGCCATAAAAATGTTTTCCAGCTTGCTGCAAAAATTATTTTGTGGTCGATACGTGAGAATATATATTCACAATGATGTTCTGTGAGGACGGATGGCAGCAGCAGTGTGATTGGGAGGGCTTAATTACTAGGGGAGTAGCAACATGAATGCTTATGAAACACCAAGATGTGTTCCCATGAATAACGCATAGTGTAACACTTGTACCCAACAATTGTTTACATGCATAATCATGAGAGATAAGAGAATCCTCTTTCGTTCTTGGATAAGAGGATTACAGTAAGATTCTGAGCACTGCCCTTCAAGAAGAAGTGTGTGGTGAAACTGGGTCCCGAACTGAGATGAGCATCCCTTTCAAGTGCCTGTACTGGATTCTTCTCACCCTTCTTATACAATAGTTGTTGATAAAGACCCTTTTATAATAACCCAACTTCATTGTAAACGAAAAATGTGTGGCTCAGGTAGCATTCCGACCGTCATCTCGTCACCTAGGGGTCGATCTTCGATTGCTTCAAACAAAATCCTGCTTTGACCGTTTTAATGGAGTGTAAAGTTAACTGAGAAATAACAATAATAATAATAATAACTTCGCCTGCATTACCATTTGGTGGATTGCGTAGCCTAATGGTGCTCTTGCCGGTCTCAACCCCGGGTATAGAAGGAGGGTTGGCATAAGGAAGAATATTCCACCGTAAAACAAGTGCCAAGTGTATGAATTCCCTCTGGGGATAACAACAATAGTTGTACTATCGGGAAGATCTTTCTTCTACCCCAGAACCTAGGCACGTTTCCCAACTGATTACTTTCAAGCATGATAGACAAATCAAACGAAAAATTTACCCCAGGTGGTAACCAATCCTCCGTTCTTCTGCGTACCGCATGCAGACCAACGGATTCTGGGGAGTCTGCACAAACTTGCTCAAAGGGGAAGTCGGAGTCTCCTGAATTACTTGACTCACACAAATTCAGTTCCAAGCATTCAAATTTATTTGCAACCTTCAAAGCCAGTTCACTCCTTAAAGTAAGTAAACTCAAACATCTATGGGATGTATTCACGAAACATCGAATATTAATAGCTGTGATTCAAGAAACAGGTTACTCAGGTGATGTACCGTTTGAAACCCAATGTTTCGGAGTATTCAAAAGCAATTACTTGACACAAACAAATTCAGTTCTAAGCATTCAAATTTATTTGCACCCTTCAATGCCAATCCACTTCTTAACCAACAAATGGCAAATAAGCTAATATGGGAAGGACAGCTGACTCAGAAAGTGACGGAACCAACTAGAGGGGAAAATATCCTGGACGTGGTGCTGATAAAACCAGATGAGCTCTATAGAGAAACCGAAGTATTAGATGGTATTAGCGATCACGAAGCTGTTTCTGTCGTAGTTAAAAACGAATGTGATAAAAAGGAAGGTTTTTAAAGTAGGACTATTAGGCAGTGCCATATGGTTGATAAACCAGGCATGAGATAGTTTTAAAAAAGTAATTATTATCGGTGGAAAACGATAAATAAGAATTTAAACGGACTCTGGGATGGGTTTCAAGCAATTGTTGAAAAATGTGAAAACAGGTTTGTACATTTAAAGGTGGTAAGGAATGGTAAAGACCCACCTTATTATAACAGAAAAATAAAGAGACTAAGAAGGAGGTGCAGATTGAAAAGAAATAGAGTTAGAAATGACTGTGGAAATAAGGATAAATTGAAGGAACTTACTAGGAAATTGAATCTAGCAAAGAAGGCGGCTAAGGATAATATGATGGCAAGCATAATTGGCACTCATACAAATATTAGTGAAACATGGATGGTACTTTAAGGCAGAAACAGTTTCCAAGAAGGACATTCCAGGAATAATTAATGAACAAGGAGAGTGTGTATGTGAGGGTCTTCGAAAGGCAGAGATATTCAGTCAGCAGTATGTAAAGATTATTGATTATGAGGAAACTGTCCAGGTAGAGGAGGTGACTAATGCAGAAGAAGTATTAAAATTTACATATGATAACAATGATATTTGCAATAAGATACAAAAGCTGAAAATCAGAAAAGCGGCTGGAATTGATAAGATTTCTGGGGATATACTAAATACAATGAGTTGGGATAGAGTACAATATCTGAAGTACTTATTTGATTATTGTTTGGTTAAAGGAGCTATAACAAATGAATGGAGAGTTGGTATAGTAGCCCCTGTGTGTAAAGTAAAGGGTGATAGACATAAAGCTGAAAATTACAGGCCAGTAACTTTTACATGCGTTGCATGTAAGCTTTGGGAAGGCGTTCTTTCTGATTATATTAGACATGTTTGCGAAATTAATAACTGGTTCAATAGAAGGCAGGTCGGTTTTAGGAAAGGTTATTCCACTGAAGCTCAACTTGTTGGACTCCAGCAAGATATAGCAGATATCTTGGATTGAGGACGTCAAATGTACTGTATCGCGATTGACCTGTCTAAAGCATTTGATAGGGTGGATCATGGGAGACTACTGGCAAAAATTAGTACAATTGGACTAGAAAAAAAGAGTGACTGAATGGGTTGCTATATTTCTATAAAATAGATCTCAGAGAATTAGAGTAGATGAATCTTTATCTGACCCTGTAATAATTAAGAGGGGAATTCCTCAAGTCAGTATTATTGGGCCTTTATATTTTCGTGTATATATATATATATATAAATGATATGAGTAAAGGAGTGAAATCAGAGGTAAGGCTTTTTGCGGATGATGCTATTCTGCATAGAGTAATAAATAAGTTACAAGATTGTGAACAGCTGGAAAATGACCTCAATAATGTTGTGAGATGGACAATAGGCAATGGTATGATGATAAACGAGTTTAATATTCAGGTAGTGAGTTTTACAAATAGGAAAAGTTCTCTCAGTTTTAATTACTGAGTTGATGGGGTGAAATTTCCTTTTGGGGATCATTGTAAGTATCTGGGTGTTCGTATAAGAAAAGATGTTCATTGGGGATTTTTTTTTTTTTTTTTTTTTTTTTTTGCTAGTTGCTTTACGTCGCACCTACAGGGATAGGTCTTATAGTGACGATAGATTGGGGAATCACATAAAAGGGATTGTAAATAAAGGGTACAGATCTCTGCAACATGGTTATGAGGGTGATTAGGGATTGTAGTAAGGATGTAAAGGAGAGGGCATATAAGTCTCTGGTAAGATCCCAACTAGAGTATGATTGATTGATTGATTGATTGATTGATTGATTGATTGATTGATTGATTGATTGATTGATTGATTGATTGATTGATTGATTGATTGATTGATTGATTGATTGATTGATTGATTGATTGATTGATTGATTGATTGATTGATTGATTGATTGATTGATTGATTGATTGATTGATTGATTGATTGATTGATTGATTGATTGATTGATTGATTGATTGATTGATTGATTGATTGATTGATTGATTGATTGATTGATTGATTGATTCTCTCTTATCCCATGAAGGTGGGGTCGACATTTTTTAAGAGCCGTTTCCATCTTCATCGGTTCCACATATTATCTTATGTTAGTCGTAATATGCACGAATAATTCAGAAGTTATGACCGTTTCAGTCGGGGTGGGTTACTAAGAATTCCAAAAGTACCACCAAAAATGCATTAAATTCCTATAATTCTTCAAACGAGCAATATTTCTACCCATATAGTACATTTCGTTACTGCGATCTATATAACTACAGTAAAAGCGAAATAATAATAATAATAATAATAATAATAATAATAATAATAATAATAATAATAATAATAATAATAATAATAATAATAATAATAATAATAATAATAATAATAATAATAATAATAATAATAATAGGTCCCAGGAATTAACCTGGGAAGAGTCCATGTGGCTTTTGTCACCACTTGGCTCCGGGCAAATGGGAGTGAAACGCGTCGTTGCCTGTCATCTGCAACTATAACATATTGGGTTCAGCAAGAGAACCCAACTTAGCCTCTTTCACTCAACTCCAGCATGTAACCTACAAGAGGTGTCCCTGTTAAACCGAGCAACCCAGTGGAAGGTTGGGTAACCAATCCCAGCGGGAAACTGGGTCGGTGAGCCGATCAGTGCTGGTGGTTTCAAGGCTTACAACCTTGACAGTTCAAATCCCGTTACCTTTTAGGTAACCACCATTACGACTCTCGTAATACTCGAAACATGGAGACAAAGAATATTCAGAAATCGGATTCTGGGGAATCTGCACCTTCATGCTTCCCACTTCTATCTATTTCTGCTAAACGACAACCAAAGAGAAACATCGGGTACTTTGCTACAGTAAATATTAATTCCCTACTGAAGGTAGATAAACTCAACAATCGCTTGACGTGCTGGAAAAGTACAAGGTTATGATAGCAGCGCTACAAGAGACTCGGTTTACCGACGAGGATAGAATAGAGTCCGGAGTGTACAGAATCTACAAGGAGAAACCTGGTGAAAGAGTTATCAAGACACTTCAAAAATTTGGTACTGGGTTTGCGGTACACCACAAGATGGTTGACCATATTCTAGATTTCACTTCACCTAACGTAAGGACCTCCTCGTTATCCTTCAGGTCTCGTAATAGAGCATACACAATCATAAATTTCCACTCACCCACGAATGACACAAACCGTTCAAACCTGGAAAATGTAGAACAATGCTGGGCCACCTTAGAAGAAACTCTAGATAAGATCCCTTCCCACCATTACAGCATACTCATGGGAGACTTCAATGCACAAGTCGGTAAGGAGTGGAAGTACCGGAAGATAGTAGGCCATTATCCAACCCATAAGAGAACAAACAGAAATGGAGAACGTCTCATTGAACTCTGTGACAAGTACAACTTAGTCCTGAAATCAACAGCCTTCAAACGTCTACCTAGAAAGGCCAAAACCTGGAAGAGTCCAAATCCTATGCTTGCTGAATTCCAGTTAGATCATGTTGCTATAGCACGTCAACATCATACGGACATACAGAACGTCAAGGTATTACGAGGAGCCAATATAGATTCTGATCACTACCTTTCACTTGTCAAGATTAATATGCAACCCTTTAGAAAAGCACCAACTCTCCAAAGTAGTCATAAGATACCCAGGTTCAACACTCTGCGACTGAGCAATGAGGATTGAGATTTTCAGGATACCCTCAGGAAGAATACAGAGAAAGAAGGTTGGCCTGCCTTACAAAAGGCCTTGCTGTATGCTGCTCAAGAAACTATTTCTGCCTCATCAACCAAAGGCAAACACCCATGGTGGAGTTCAAAGTGTGATGAGGTTATAGAAGAAGGGCGTAAAGCCTGGACTAGCTGGAACCAGCATAAAATTGAAGCCAATTATGAAGCCTTCCTCATGCGAAGAAAAGCTACAGCTAACACCATCCGCAGTGCCAAGAGAAATTATCTCATGAGCCGAATGCAACAGGCTGAAGATAATTTTCAGGGAAATAACTCAAGAGACCTGCACAAAGGACTTAAGAAGCAAACGACCCAGTACAGAGCTCCTACCCTCATCCCCCACGGGCCAGATGGAAAACTTCAACTGAAGAATAAAGACTGCACCAAAACACTTGCAGATTATTTTCAGAAGCTACGAAATGCAGAGGAACCTAAAGAAAAGCTTATTTACCATGAGCCTTCACACAGGAACCCTCATTCTCAATCACCTACGAGAGAAGAAATAAAGGACATCATCGCTGGTCTCAAGAACAACAAGGCTTCAGGTGAAGACGGCATAGTTGCCGAGATGTGGAAACATGCAGATGACCAGTCTTTGCAGAGCATCCCTCAAATCATAAAGGACATATGGACAACAGAGTCCCTAGCCGAAGGATGGACGTCTGCTGTGATTCATCCCCTCCACAAGAAGGGACGTAAGACAGACCTCAACAATTATAGAGGTATTTCCTTGTTACAAATTACCTACAAGATCCTCTCTGTAGCCCTGCTCAGTATAGTCACCACACATATAGACTCACAGTTAGCTGAATACCAAGCTGGTTTCCGTACGACTAGATCTTGTCCAGAACAGATACACAATCTTAAGACAGTTCTCAATTACAAAAGCCGAGGTGGACATCCCGGGTGGTGGTCCTAGTAGATTTTCAGAAAGCTTATGACTCTGTGGACAGAGACACCCTTTTCTCCATACTATGGGAACTTGGTCTGAATGGGAAGAACCTACGATTGGTTCAACCCACTCTGAGGAACACGACGTCCAAGGTCAGGTTCAGAGGTAAACTAACCGAAAGCTTTCCAATCAGAACAGGAGTTAGATAGGGTGATAGTCTCTCCTGCATTCTCTTCAACTGTGTCCTGAAAAAGATAATTAGGGAATGGAGAACAATGCTACCTCGGGAGCTGGACTGAAGCTTGGGTACAAGAGGGACAACCTCATTGTCCCGTGCCTAGCCTTTGCCGATGACCTCATTCTACTGGCAAACAATATAGAGGAGGCTACCTACAACTTACAGAGTCTCTATAGTGTAGCGGTTAAAACTGGTCTGAAGATCAGCATCCAGAAGACTTAATTTATGACCAATATCAAGGAGACCCCTTCTACAATTCCTCTCACAGACGCTACCATACGAAAAGTACCTGCAGTTAAGTACTTGGGAGAATGGATCTCTGCGAATCAGAGCGAGAACCTAGCCATAGATGCCAGATGTACCAAGTTTGAAAGGGCTGATCACTCGTGTCGTAGTATCTGTTCATCTAAGTGCCTCTCGAAGAACCTCAAACTCAGACACTACAACTCGGTGGTCAAACCATCTGTTCTGTATGCTTCTGAGTGCCTTGTAATGGCTAGGAAGGGCCTACTCAGAAAGCTGGAGTTAGAAGAGAGGAAGATCCTGAGGAGGATATTAGGACCAATCAGAGAGGAAGGAGGCACTTACAGAATCCGTCATAATGATGAACTGTATGAACACCAGGAGGACATCGGCACGTCTATAAGGAAAAGGCGCCTGACCTTTTATGGACACTTGGCCCGTATGGATTCCGAAAGACTCACCAATAGGATATTCACAGTAACAGGAAGAGGCCAGGCTTCTAAGAACAAATGGATCACGTCAGTTAAGTCGGATATGAAACAACTATATATCCCACTGAGACAAACTCATGACCGACTACTGTTCCGTCAAGCCATCCGACACGGAGTTTTCCCAACGTCCCTTACAAGTAAGAAGACTACAGGAACTAAGTGGACAGAGGAGAGAAAGCTGGCTCATAGTCAGCAAATGAAGGAGTATTGGAAGAAGAAGAAGAAAGCAACAACTTTACCGAAGAGTAGATACGAGCCCCGTGGTCCTCAGTAGGCCTAAACGACAAATAATAATAATAATAATAATAATAATAATAATAATAATAATAATAATAATAATAATAGTCACTAAACGAAGTAATAAAAGAATTATGAGAACGTATTTGGCAACGTGTAAGAATGTATGAATGAAACTTCAATCTCTTCTTCTTTTTCTTCTTCTTTTTCATGTTTCTTCTTAAGATTGAAGAAAAAAAGAAATTATACAAAAATGTCTTAAAATACGCATTCCTCCTCTCCTCTTTTACTTCGTTAACTTCTTCTTCCTCTGCCTCTTCTTAAGGAAGACTTCAGAACAATAAAAGGAAGGTATAGGAGGGTCCTGAAATTCTCTTCCTGGCAACTTTTCTGTGGGACTCTGTTAGTTTATGTTGTCAATTCGGAACTCTACAGCATGTTGTTAAACTTGGCAAGTTTCTAAATATCTTCATATTTAGCAAATCTAAAACGAGAATAAAAACTGAAGACTAATATTTAAAATCTACGATGGCAGATGAGGATTTGAAATGCATAGGAAACAAATGTAACGCTTACGGCTTCCTCCATCAAGTCCCCAGCTTGTTTTCAGTCAACCACTTACTCTGCTCCTTTCTACGCTGTTTCTCTCATTTCCTTTACTAACGTAATCATCATCCCTTCTCACGACGTGCCCGGACCATTACAGCCTTCTCTCTTGAACTTTCTTCGTTCCACATTGACACTCCACACTGATTTTGTCAATTCCCGTGACTCCACTCAACAACCTCAACATTCTCATCCCTGCCATATCCATTTGTTTCTTTTCGTTTACTTTCTTGATCTTCCAAGTCGGCGCTCGGTCCAACATTGCGAGCCTTACCACAGATTTATACATTTTCCTTCAGTTATATATTCAGTCACAAATTACGTGCGACATCTTCCTCCAGTTCGACCAGCCAGTTTTGTTTCTATGCATCACCTCCTAGTCCGTCCCCCTCCGTAGCGTAACGGTTAGCCGTCCTCGGTGGCCCCGGTTCGATTATCGAAACTGCCAGAAATTTAAGAATGGCAGGAGGACTCGTATATGTTTGAAATGATACATGCAGCTCACCTCCATTGGGGTGCACCACCTCAAGATGAGGATGGGAGTATACTTTGTCCGACTCGTTGGCTAAATAGTTAGCGTGCTGGCACATAACATATCCTCCACCACAATAACACACAGTTCCCTACGCATGGTAGATGCCGCCCACCGACATCGAAGGGTCTGCCTTACAAAGGATGAACTCGGCTAGAAATAGCCACACGAAATTAATTACCTCCTAGCCCAAATGTCCCACTTCCTCTTCACTTTAGTAACATTAGAAGTGAAAGTAAATAATTTACATCAAGAACCAATGCAAACACAAACCAAATCTCCCTTTGTGAAAATCAATTGATCATAAATATGTCTTTCTCTCATGGCCATCCATCAAGGGTTATTAATATCAGACAACCAGCAGCCATAGAACATAGCCTGCACGGTTGCTAGGTAACATCGTACAGCCATCCATCCATATCTTACAATACATCAAAGCCTGTACGGTAACTAGGTAACATTGTAAGGTCATCCTTCCATACCTTACATCACAGCCTGCACGGTTGCTAGGTAACATTGTATGGCCATCCATCCATACCTTACATCACAGCCTGCACGGTTGCTAGGTAACATTGTATGACCATCCATCCATGCCTTACATCACAGCCTACACGGTTGCTTCCCCCCGTGGATGGTGGCGGTAAAAGCACACCCACTGTATATCCTGCCTGTCGTAAGAGACGACTAAAAGCGGCCCTAGGGGGCTCTGAATTTTGGAGCATGGCTTGGCAACATGGGGCCCTTAGCAGAGTCGTGGCATTCCTTCCACTTACGTGTGCCAGGCTCCTCACTTTCATGTAATCTATCCAACTTTCATTGGGCAACTCTTGTTCTTTTCCGACGCCGATGCTATTAGATTTCCGAGCGCTAGGGAGCCTTTCATGTCCACGCCCTTCCTGGCCCTTGTCTTTCTTTAGCCGGTAGCTCCGAAGTGTCGGATCCCTTCCATTTTTTTCTCTCCGATTAGTGTTATATAATGGATGGTTGCCTTGTTGTACTTCATCTTAAAACAATAATCACCACCACCACCTGGACGGTTGCTAAGTAACACTCCCTGACCATACATCCATACTTTACATCATAGCCTCCACGGTTGCTACGTATCATTGTCTGGTCATCTATCTTTTCTTAAAATCACAGCCTGCATGGTAGTAAGAGTTACACTTCTGTCACACTAACTTCCGTTACGCAAATTTTCGGCTGCCCCCAGCCATAGGCCTAAGATATATTGATGTCAAAAAGCAGAACCACCTCCGTACAGAGCATGAAGGCCCCGGGAAGGGTGGAAGGTAAAGACTTCAACTCTCCCTAACCTCTGCAAGTGGCGGAGTAGAGGAGTCACATCTGCTTCTAGGAATTTTTTTTTTTTTAATTTTGCTATTTGCTTTACGTCGCACCGACACAGATAGATCTTATGGCGACGATGGGATAGAAAAGGCCTAGGAATGGGAAGGAAGCGGCCGTGGCCTTAATTAAGGTACAGCGCCAGCATTTGCCTGGTGTGAAAATGGGAAACCACGGAAAACCATCTTCAGGGATGCCGGCAGTGGGGTTCGAACCCACTATATCCCAATAACTGGATATGGCCGCACTTAAGCGACTGCAGCTATCGAGCTCGGTCTTCTAGGAATTAATTAATTAAATAATTAATTAATTAATTTATTTATTTATTTATTTATTTATTTATTTATTTATTTATTTATTTATTTATTTATTTATTTATTTATTTATTTATTTATTTATTTATTTATTTATTTACTTTCTGTACTTGCTGCGTACTACAGGATTTCTAATCCCAATTAGAGTGGCAATAATTGTTTACATGTATTTATTTGTCAATGAGTTTAAAATTAGTCTAATAATCTAATATCTAATTTGTTCTATATTTACATTTTCTATGATAAAGAAACAATATTTCATATATAATCCAATTCAATCCTTAAATAAACAAGTAAATAGAAACATAATTTCGTATCTAAACTAGTCTAATAACCTAATGTGAACTATTATAATATTATATTTGAAACGAGAAAGAAACCTTCCATACATACTGTTTATGATAAATAAATAATGAATTAATTATTTTATGCTAGTTCTAACTCTTGTGTTTTTATTTATAAGATAGGGCTTAATGTAGATGGATTGAAATATATTTTATGGTCTCAAATCAGCATTGATAGTTATTTAGAGAATTTTCACGGAGAAGGTGAGTTGTTGTAGAAACAGGTCTAGAGGTACACAGAAGTCTCAAGAATTATTTTTTCTGAACTGCACTGTTGTAGACAGAAAAATAACTCAATAGTTGTAACCCTTAAGGTTTGAAAATTTTAATGAAAATGCAATACTCTTTCAACATACTTCCCTATACAAGTTCCAATCGACCAACGCGCAACCGGCATTCTCATCATGTGTCTGGTAGGCGCCTAATCTTACAACAACACTCTATCTTCCGTCGTCTCCCTGTAACTCACTATCCGATATTGACAAACACAAACATAAAAGATTACTTTGAAGTCCTCTACATGCTTCCATTTTCTTTTGCACTTCCAACCTATCACCTTTCTTCTTGTTAACTCTGTAACCGACCCTTGCCAGTTATCGTTCCATTCTTGTTACATTATTTTTGTTAATACTTGATATCGTTGTTTCTACAGATTGTGATCTTATTATATTTATTTAAATTTGTTATATTGAACCCATGATTCTACCTTGCTAGAAAAATTGCAACTGCAAGATGGAGTGCAACCATATTTTTTATTGCAAGCTCATCTCGCGTTCTGTGGAGTGATAACTCACAGTGGCGAGCGAGCCACCAAACATTAGAATGAGGTCGGAACCTTCCGTCAGACCTCGGGTAATTAACACGTTCGCGGCCGGTCGGATATCGGCAACCATTACCGTGGTACCGTAATACTTTTTTTGTTTAAAGGAGTTAATTTCTGTGTCCTTATGTATTCTAGATTATTATTTTAATTATTTCAATATTATTTATGGGCATAAGAGCCATGACGCACACGCTGCGTCAGCGGCACTACCGATGAGTTTTTCACCTTCGGTGCCGTTTGACGCAGCGTGTGCGTCATGACTGGTAATAAAGTGGAACGAGGAAAATAATGTTATGTTCGATTGTAGGACTTCTTTACAATAGAAAAATAAGTTTTTGAACATTTCACACAAAAATACTGTGCAGTAGAATCTTGTTATTGCTGTGTGAACAATGTATATTTACATTACTCCAAAAGCTGGACAATGTAACTAGTTAATACAGTGTGCTACAACAAACACAGGAAGACATGCCATTGTTTGTAGTCAGTTATTTCTGTCTCTTGTGGAATTCCACGAAACATTTCTCAAGGCACAAGCCTGGCTGTCCTGGACACTCGCTGCAGTAGAACATGCTGTCCCTGCGCCGCCCCTCTTCGTAACAGTGTTTGCACCGTTTCCTCAATCTACGTCCATTCTCCTTAGCCGCACATTTACTGGCAAAATGAGTCCCTGTAGGCGGTGTGAGAGATTTTGGGAGCCTACGAAAGGGTGGCCTGTAGTCAGCTGGTAATAACTCCTCAATTATCGCCAGTCGAAAGTCGTAGAGTGATACCTTCCTTACAGAGAACTTGTTATAGAGCATGTAGGAATTGTATAATATCATTTCAAACACATGAATTCCTAGTTTCCGATACCACTTCGTTGTTTTTCTAGTGAAAGGATAGTAGGAAATCATTTGGTCGTGGCGATCTGTGCCTGACATATGTCTATTATACTCCACTATTGCTTTAGGCTTCAGTTTTTTGGCCCCTCTCTTGTTGCTGACCTCCACCATGTCAAGCTCATATTCTGTGGAAATGAATCGTACCTCGCGCTTATCCCGCCACTTTCCCACGGCTATGCCGTTAGCATAAGGGCAGACAACTTCTCCAACTTTTAGTTTGCTCTCAACTACGCTGGCTGGTGTTTCCTTCCTGCCAACTCTGAGCGTACCAGTAGAATGTGTCCCATTACTGAGAAGAGTAGCAGATAAAGAATAGCTATTATAGAAATTGTCCATATAGAGTGCATGTCCTAAATTTAGCCGGCCTTGCATAAGATGGAGCACTACATTTGCAGCATGGCCTTTCCCACCTAAGTCGTCTGTTATCCCGGTGTAGACAGTAAAATTTATAACTGTTCCATCCGGCTCCGTGAGCATATACAGCTTTATGCCGTATTTATGTCTCTTATTCTTTATGTATTGACGAAACATCAGCCTACCACGCCACAACATCATAGATTCGTCAATACACAGCTCCCTACCAGGTTCATAAACCTCTTTCATTTTATCATTGAAGTACTCGATCATTGGTCGTATTTTATACAAACGATCTGTTGGTTTTGGATCTCCCTCAGCTGGGTTTCTTGCGAAATGGAGGCACTTCAGTAGAAGTAGGAACCTGTTTCTATTCATATAGTTCCTAAAACATGGAATGTTGAATAACCTGTGCGTTTTCCAGTAGTCCCTAATACGAGACACTTGCACAACACCCATGTGAAACATAAGTCCTAAAAATACACGGAACTCATCCACGGTGACATCGTACCAGTCAGTAATCCTTGACTTTTCAGTGATATTTCCTCGCAAAAATAACTCTTCTGCAAATGCATTACATTCAGTGACAATGCTATTCAGCAAGTTGTCATCTGCAAGCAAGCGAAAATAATCAATAGGTTTCGCGTCACTTGGCAGTGGAACCTTCATTCCTGGCCGACCAATAAAGTTTATTTGTTTCATTGAGGACGAATCTGAACTCCAAGAAATGACCCCTGAAATATTGCCCGTGTTATTTGGCGGGAGATTTATAGATGAGATATTACTTACGTCTTCCTCATCTTCTGTAATGTGAGAATTGGGAGTAGACGATCGACACACACATCCGTGATTAAAATTCTCACTCAGGTGGCTACAGTCACTGATCACACTGTCATCACTTTCATCACTGTCGTCACTATCAATGCTGTCACTGTCACTAGCGTTCAGGAGAGCTTCCAGGCTATCATCATTAATTGCAAATCGCCTGTTTATCCCGCCAAGACGGGGTTTCTTCCGGTGAGAAGATTCTGAAACTTCACTGTTCTTTCTTGACATCGCAGAAATGTACGCCGACTTTTAATGGCTACAGCGATTGTAACTAACAACTGATCTGATGCCCGGATGGCGCATATGTTTAATAACACCTTAACAATGCGCAGACAAGATGTCTGTTTGTTTACATACAAATTGGCGGAAATACGAGCTTTAATATTTGGCGCGGAGTGTGACGCACGTGTGTCGTCATCGGCACTGAGTGAACGTGGAGTCATGACGCATATGTGTCGTCATCGGCCGCGAACGTGTTAATAATGAAATTCTGGATAATTAACCCCTCATTGCGAGAGATTTCGGCACTGTCATTAACAAAGATATAAGTAATTAAGAATTTTGGGAATAATCTGATGAAGCTAAACTCCACATGGTGGAAATATATTTAATTATTTGAGAAAAGTAAGCATCCATAATGGCAGAGTAGTGACACGTGTCAAGGACATACTGTACAATGCACGGGAATTCTCCTGCAGGAAATTAATTATTTACGCCCGTTAAAGTAACAGGAAAGATCAGCAAACAACACAATCATGACTGGAAAATTAGTTGGATTCTCTGGGGTGAGCCTCGAAGAAATCGGTCCAGTGGTCTTCAATCGGAATGATTGCACCACAGTAGATAACTCCAAGCAGAGCATCCCTAAAAATGGCTTAAGAACCCCCTCCTCAACCAGGAGCGTCAGTCGTCATTCTATGTTCTGGGAAGGTGAACCTATGTCAGGCAACATTCAGAAGAACAATTAAAGTGAACGGAATAGACTTGTAGAATCTCTAAAGCCAGTTGGCTTGAGGGATGAATATTTTACCAATTGGTAAATGGTGAACGAAGACGAACGAGCCGAGATAATGCCACGATAAACGACTAAAATTACAGGTCTGTCTAAAATGTCAAAAACATATCAGATGTAAGGCTTATCAGGCGTTTACTCTATTAACCAGCGTTTCGTCTTAGGTCTGACACTAGACTCATCAGAGTGGGATGTGTCAGACCCTACCCACTGACGCTGGGGTGTATGCAGGTGATCTTATCAGAAGCCCTTATAAGAGGCACAGTCTCTATGAGAATTTAGAATTTTCCTTTAGGTCTGTCTAAGTTAAATATTATGTTTTGTAGTTAGAGATGTAAATGCTTATCTCTTTAAATTAATTAATAATTTAATAAATTATAACATCGCGTTGTGTACCTGGCGTGTGTAGTCAAGTATATTGCGATGATGAGGAAGTGTCTTACCGTAATTCTAGTGTGGAGGCGAATTGTATATTATTTATATCAGGGCGCGAGACTTTCGAATGTGTTTAAATTTCTTTCAAAAATTTCAAAGTGAAGTTAAATATTGCAATGAAAATCAATGAAATCATGTTCAGACCGGTAAAAGTTACAATCATGATAACGATAAAATAACCGTCATGTGTGCGTTGAAGTCAAATACCGATGTATCCAAAAATAGATAATAATACAAAAAAATAATAATATTCCCGTCAGGAGAAAATTTGAGATGATGCTAATTATGCGTTCAGCAGTAATGTCAAACGAGATTTGCGGTTTATATTGAAAACCAGTGAAGTATCATAAAGTTGTCATTTTTGGAGAAAGTTAAATTTTGTGACATCGTGTATTTGTGATACAGGTAATCACGGTATGCTATCTTGCTCCTGAGGTCAGGAAAAATTTCAAGAAGTTAACTGTGAGATCACTATAAAGTTGTTGAGCTATGGGATCACCTGTATTTGAAAGTTTCAAACAAGAGGAAATGGATTGTAATGAAAATGAAATATTATGAGAATACATGTATTTCATGAGTGATGTAGAATAAGCAGGATACCGAGGACAAAAGGCCCTGTATTACGACGGAGAGGAATTTTTGTGACATGGTGTATAGGTTGAGATGTAATATTTCTGTGACAGTCTGTGTAAGAGGAATGTCCTGTAGCAATCCAGATCGATGGATGAATGTAAAGGTTGTCAAATCCAACTGAGCGCGTTGTAATGTCTATTTTAATTGCAAGTTGATGTTCTCACATGATTACTATTTTATGTAATACCATAGGTAACGGCAATTAAGTCTAATTGACTGTTCTCTTTGATACCAGCGAAGTGCATTTTCTGATAGCCGAACTCACGAACAAAGTACATTCTGACACACGGTCAAGATAATACTCAATTATTGCATATTGAATTCTATTCTGTATATTTACGAGACGAAAATATCGCTGACTAGAAACATTGCGTGTGTGAAAGATAAATTTTATTAGAAGTTTAGCTTAGCTTGCGTAGATCGATGGCGAGTTACTTCACTAGACAGTTCATGGTGATACCTGTTTGGAGTGTTGAAATGGAAGGCCAGTTGGAGCCTCACACTCGAGTTATGCCGTGAATATCTTGATGGTAATGAATACTGTTTTCAGTGATATTAGGTAATATCAAGCGAACGTTGAGTTCATTTTCATTCAGCGAACTTCACTGCATGTGTTGAGATTGTATTGAGGAATAGATTAAACTATTCGGACATGTTGTTTAATTTCGATTTTACGCTTTATTGTAGAAAATAGACACAACAATTTCCAGGTTCGAGTTCATTTTTTGGAGCGAATTTCACTTCATGTGTTAGAGTTTCAACGAGGATCAGATTTAATTATCTGGACATTGTATTAAAGTTTCGATTTCGCCAGACAGTATGAATGATGTGTACATACCATAACGTTGGCACAAGGAGAGATTTAGGATGCTACGTGTATTATATTACTTAAGGATGAATAGACACTGTAACGTTGGGTCGACGACAGTATTAGGATGTCGTCTGTACTTAGTCAAGTCATAGGTTAGCCATTTTTGCGAATCATCTTGAACGACGTTAGTGTTTACAGTAGTGGATACGAATGTGAAAGGTATTAGCAGGTACAATTTAGGCCATGTTTCGGCATAATTTTTACCTGCCAGAAGGTGCTCCCATTATAGCGTTGTATCAGTAGCGGCAAGGTTGTAAGGGTTGCCCCACGTGGAAACCTAGCTAATGGAGACTGTTCCTTACTGCTTAGCCGCGCGTGTTCAAGTTCGATGAACTTTCGTTTTCCGTTTACTTTTCCTTTACTTTAAGATTTATTTTCGAGTGTCCGATCAATCAATCAATCAATATCAATCAATATCAATCAATCAATACTGATCTGCATTTAGGGCAGTCGCCCAGGTGGCAGATTCCCTATCTGTTGCTTTCCTAGCCTTTTCCGAAATGATTTCAAAGAAATTGGAAATTTATTGAACATCTCCCTTGGTAAGTTATTCCAATCCCTAACTCCCCTTCCTATAAATGAATATTTGCCCCAGTTTGTCCTCTTGAATTCCAACTTTATCTTCATATTGTGATCTTTCCTACTTTTATAGACGCCATTCAAACCTATTCGTCTACTAATGTCATTCCACGCCATCTCTCCGCTGACAGCTCGGAACATACCACTTAGTCGAGCAGCTCTTCTTCTTTCTCTCAATTCTTCCCAACCCAAACATTGCAACATTTTTGTAACGCTACTCTTTTGTCGGAAATCACCCAGAACAAATCGAGCTGCTTTTCTTTGGATTTTTTCCAGTTCTTGAATCAGGTAATCCTGGTGAGGGTCCCATACACTGGAACCATACTCTAGTTGGGGTCTTACCAGAGACTTATATGCACTCTCCTTTACATCCTTACTACAACCCCTAAACACCCTTATAACCATGTGCAGAGATCGGTACCCTTTATTTACAATCCCATTTATGTGATTACCCCAGTGAAGATCTTTCCTTATATTAACACCTAGATACTTACAATGATCCCCAAAAGGAACTTTCACCCCATCAACGCAGTAATTAAAACTGAGAGGACTTTTCCTATTTGTAAAACTCACAACCTGACTTTTAGCCCCGTTTATCAACATACCATCTGTCCATCTCACAATATTTTCGAGGTCACGTTGCAGTTGCTCACAATCTTGTAACTTACTTATCACTCTATAGAGAATAATATCATCCGCAAAAAGCCTTACCTCCGATTCCACTCCATTACTCATATCATTTATATATATAAGAAAACATAAAGGTCCGATAACACTGCCCTGAGGAACTCCCCTCTCAACCATTACAGGGTCAGACAAAGCTTCAACTACTTTAACTCTCTGAGATCTATTTTCTAGAAATATAGCAACCCATTCAGTCACTCTTTTTTCTAGTCCAATTGCACTCATTTTTGCCAGTAGTCTCCCATGATCCACCCTATCAAATGCTTTAGACATGTCAATCGCGATACAGTCCATTTGACCTCCAGAATCCAAGATATCTGCTATATCTTGCTGGAATCCTACAAGTTGAGCTTCAGTGGTATAACCTTTCCTAAAACCGAATTGCCTTCTATCGAACCAGTTATTAATTTCACAAACATGTCTAATATAATCAGAAAGAATGCCTTCCCAAAGCTTACATACAATGCATGTCAAACTTACTGGCCTGTAATTTTCAGCTTTATGTCTATCACCCTTTCCTTTATACACAGGGGCTACTATAGCAACTCTCCATTCATCTGGTATAGCTCCTTCGGCCAAACAATAATCAAATAAGTACTTCAGATATGGTACTATATCCCAACCCATTGTCTTTAGTATATCCCCAGAAATCTGATCAATTCCAGCCGCTTTTCTAGTTTTTTGTATCTTATTGTAAATATCATTGTTATCATACGTAAATTTTATTACTTCTTTGGCCTTAGTCTCTTCCTCTATCTCGACATTATCCTTGTAACCAACAATCTTTACATACTGCTGACTGAATACTTCTGCCTTTTGAAGATCCTCACATACACACTCCCCTTGTTCATTAATTATTCCTGGAATGTCCTTCTTGGAACCTGTTTCTGCCTTAAAATACCTATACATACCCTTCCATTTTTCACTAAAATTTGTATGACTGCCAATTATGCTTGCCATCATGTTATCCTTAGCTGCCTTCTTTTCTAGATTCAATTTTCTAGTAAGTTCCTTCAATTTCTCCTTACTTCCACAGCCATTTCTAACTCAATTTCTTTCCAGTCTGCACCTCCTTCCTAGTCTCTTTATTTCTCTATTATAATAAGGTGGGTCTTTACCATTCCTTACTACCCTTAAGGGTACAAACCTGTTTTCACATTCCTCAACAATTTCTTTAAACCCATCCCAGAGTCTGTTTACATTTTTATTTACCGTTTTCCACCGATCATAGTTACTTTTTAGAAACTGCCTCATACCTGCTTTATCAGCCATATGGTACTGCCTAACAGTCCTACTTTTAAGACCTTCCTTTCTATCACATTTATTTTTAACTACCACGAAAACAGCTTCATGATCACTAATACCATCTATTACTTCAGTTTCCCTATAGAGCTCATCTGGTTTTATCAGCACCACATCCAAAATATTTTTCCCTCTGGTTGGTTCCATCACTTTCTGAATCAGCTGTCCTTCCCATATTAACTTATTTGCCATTTGTTGGTCATGCTTCCTGTCGTTCGCATTTCCTTCCCAATTCACATCTGGCAAATTCAGATCTCCCGCTACAATCACATTTCTTTCCATGTCGTTTCCCACATAGCTGACTATCCTATCAAATAATTCCGAATCCGAATCAGTGCTACCCTTTCCCGATCTGTACACTCCAAATATATCAAGTTGCCTATTATCTTTAGAAATGAGCCTTACACCTAGAATTTCATGTGTCTCATCTTTAACTTTTTCGTAGCATACAAATTCTTCTTTCACCAGAATGAAAACTCCCCCTCCCACCTTTCCTATCCTATCTCTACGATACACACTCCAGTGCCGTGAGAAAATTTCTGCATCCATTATATCATTTCTCAGCCATGATTCAACTCCTATTACAATATCTGGTAAATATATATCTATTAAATTACTTAATTGTTAATATTATGATAATACCGTGTGTTGACACTTAGATGATTTATGTAGGATTTACACTACAAATGCCGTTTTGGATTCGTCAGCTGTTAATTTATATTATTTTCATTTTCCCCTTATTTACATTATTTATTTGAGACATTGATCTACCGACCACTTGTAGTTAATTTAATGGGACAAGTGTAGGTAGACATATTTCTAACTGTATTCGTAGTTATAGAAATTTCGAAAGATTTCCTTTTGCTTGTGTTATACTGTGGACATGTAATTTAACAAATTTACCGACGTAATTGTTTCATAACCTGAAAGTTTGTTTAGTAAGAACATTTTCAAGTGACTTATCACAGTTCTTTATTTTCAGTGTTAGGCATTTCTTCTAAATGCATAATGAATTAATGTTTTCCTGCATTTCGCAGTTTTCTTCCTTCAGAACGATGTAACGTAAGATCCCCTCGGATCTACCCTTGTTCGTTCCTTCTGAACATCTTTTTGGGGTGATACATGTTTCAGCATCGGGAATCCTCTGTAACTTAAGGGTGTCATGAGATGACGATACATGGTGGAATTTTATTTTTGATTGTGACAGGTGCTGTTAACTTGTAACAAACACCATTATTTCACGTAACATTTTGCAACCTATCCAAAGCAACTAATAGTCGATTTGGTTCGATTAAGGGTCCATTCGGGGGATGTTCCAATGTCCGATAGGATAGTAGACTGATGGATAACGTTAATTAAATTTAAATCTGGAATTCTACTTGTTGAAGGTCAGATTTTCCACGGATCGTGTGAATTAACTCCCAGTTGTCGTTTGGATCAATGGTGCCCGATTTTCAGATATTTCTCGTTTTTCTGGTTTTGCTTTCCCCGAATTTTATACTACGTTTCCATTCTTTGAAAGACAATTATACCCTAAACCATATCAATAACACATTACCACTCACGTTGGGCCTTTTGACTGCACTGAAACATGCTGTGAGAATTGTAAGTGACTTTCCTTATCAATTTAATAAATAAATTTTCGTGATTTAAATTGAATAAATATTTTAGTAAGCACATTTTTGCTCCTCATTTGAAGTAGTTATGCTCTCCTCTGAACCCTATCGTTTGGTCGATGAAGCGACAGAACAAAAAATCTCGCAACAACCCCAAGATCCAAGAGTATGATATTGCTCTACGGAAACAGCCGAGACACACGATCAACAATGGAACGGTAAGTTCAAGGGTTCAATATTATTACTATAAAATGGCCCTTCATAGGCTGTATCTAATAATTAAATACATAAATTAGTTTCAGCTACTCCAGTATTATGAGGAATCCTTCAACACCACAAGATAAATAGTGATAATATATCATAGCTTCATTGTGATTCAGAAATATCATTAGGCCATATGGCGTCGGTGGCCTGGAAAGGGTTACTTGTTTCTAGATATAATGTCGACACGAATAAACGCACGGGCATAGTAGGGAAATCTTCTCCATTGTTTGAGTAATAAAGGATGAGCGTATTAATCCACTTAGAATTTTAATTAGTTTTTTCAAGTACATTATTACTTAATGAAAAGTTTTGTGTCCATATTCCTTAGGTTTCATAATTACTTCCATTGTTCGCCAGAAGTTTCGCGTGTTGGCGGATATTAAAACTGAAATGTCGCCGTGCTATAAACAAGTTTGAAACTTTTGTGGTTCTTACTTCGTAAAAAGTAGAAAGTCTAACTTTTTAATTGCCTCTCTCTGTAACCTTGGATTGTAAGATACGGCGGCACATGCAAGCGTTGTGGATTATTTCGTTGCCTGGCGAAGATAACACGTTTCCGAGAAAGGCATAATAACAATAACATTAATTTAGCCACATGTCCATATATTTCTATTGGCTATTGTAAATAATCAACACATAATCTATATATAAAAGGAGTTTACTAAAAACATATTTGACAAATTCGTCCGTAAGTTGTACTGGACCGATTTGCCTCATTTCTGTTTTATTTTCTACGGAATTATCTCCCGGTGAATCATGAGACTTTGATAGGTCTCTAAGTTCAGCCAGCTTTGAGTAATCATAAAATCAAATCATTAAAAGATCACTCTAATTATTGCAGGCGAAGGATTATCCTAACCTGCAACACATTATGTACATAGCAGGTTGCTAAGCAACTAACACTTTCATTCATATTCTGATATAATTATGTGATGTTCATCCTTAGTAATGTTATTGCACGCAGCCATGTTTGATTTCTACCAGTCAAGCCAGGGAGTATACATTTCCTCTGATCATCGTAGAATATTATTATGTGCTATATACTCTTTGATTCTCTGATCTTCACCAGCTTGAGAGTGTACTCAACAGATGGCAGAACATTCCTATTAACTTACATGCTGCCAATAGAAAACTTCGGGAATATATCAAGTCGACTAGCTTTCTGTATGACCATTACAATTAATAAAGCGCAGGGACAAACTCCTGAACCAGTATTTAGCCACGGCCAATTGTATGTTGCTCTATTTCGGATAACGTCTTTTGAAAATATTAAGATCTAGATACGCCCGAATGATCGAAGACAGAGAATATTGTATGGAAAAAAGTGTTAGAAGCTGCATCAGTTATTGTGGACCTGTATTAAATTTTTATAAAACTATTCAAAAGGACAGGCAAAACTACATTTTTGCACCTTCCCCTTCTCACTCTGAGCAGATCCCATATCAAATTTAGGCAGTAAGTCACAATTGGTATGAGCTTGATGTTGAAGAGTTTAAACACCGTTTCTAGAGAAAGCTGGTTTAAGTGTGGAATGTCACTCATCGCATTAGTTGCAGCTGGAACCTTTTCTCGTACATATACTGCGAATATATTCCCGCGAGGCTGAAAGGTGACGCCAAGATATTTGAAATAGTTGATAATTGCAAACTTTGTTCTTTGGCAATATATACCATCGGTTGAGGATATTCGACCACACCGTCGAAATATCATTGCACCTGTCTCCCTTTCGTTTATTGTTAGGTCGTTTCTGCTCGTCCAACCTATTAATCGATTAAACGCTTACTGTAGTTCCCCATTGTATTGGGATATTAGAACCGTATGATCGGCATATTCATACACTTTCTCGTTATCTATCTTTACAGCTTCTACTTTATCGCGTGTGGCGATATTAAACATCATGGTGTTTATTAGATTCCCCCGCACCGTTTTCAAAAAGGCATAGCGCTACTTTATGAGAAGAGAAGACCTAAGGAATATATTTCAAGGAGATACTTCCAAATATTTTAACGTGCAGCAGCCCTGTGGCTCGCCAAGAATTTTTCAGCCCTCTTCCCCCTCTCGCCCTGGTAAGCGACACGAGAACAAATCATGCTGGAAAGGGTTGGTAATTTATTCGTCTTATACTATTATCGATTTAATACTGTGAAACGGACAAGTCTATGGTAAAAATTTATCTTTTAAGAAGTGGTCGCTAATCAGGAAACGAAACTCTCCGACTCCATGTTTTCACGAACTGAACAGGATTCGCCGCAGACGTTTGGAAAAGAGACGTTGTGCCTTATCCTGCCTTTGCCAAGCCTGCCCGAGGACGCTTTAAACCCGTAATAATGTAATTCTTCAGAGATTTCGAGAGCTTTTTCTCGGATAAGACGCCCACTCAAAGCCATGTTGTTACTACTAGTACGACAAAACTACTGCAGTGTTAAGTTGTCACCTTTCAAAACAAATGAAGTAGGAAATGATGGTTTAAGAGAAAGATTTTCATTCCGAGTCCAAAATTAAAAGATGTGTGACCTAAAAGTCACTGGTCTGTGTCTTTCCAGCAGCAAAATGCACGGTCATGTCTCAGACACTAAGGGCTAAGTTTCTATTTGTAGTTGATGTCGATTTATTTAACTACTTCATTTAAAGACAATCGTTTGCGTATCTGCGACATCGTAGCTTACGTGACAAGATAACCACTAAGAATACTATCCGCTACCTGCAGTTTTGAAAAGAAATGCATTCGCTAATAACATGACACAATGCTCGCTAGTTCGAATTAGTACCCATTATTGCGCCGAATTCCGGGAATTGCGACCTATTTCTTTTAGGTTCCCCGTTATTAAAAATATTTTATTGCGTTGGGTAGGTAGTTTTCAGTATCTGCATTCGTTATTAAGGGTATCCATTACTGTGAAGTAATGTTGCCTTATACCCGTAAATTTGTGCCAGAATTTGCGACAGATCTTCAGAAAAATCTGTGGTTTTCTGGAACGAAATGAGCCACACTGGGAGAAAATGTAACAATACTGGGAAAAGATCAACTCCCAACAGTGGAGAAAGTGTGTTCCTAAGTAGGCTCATTCGAAGAGATAAGAAGAAAAATAATTGTACAATCGCCAGATCTCACATTCCTGTAATCTGGTGTTTTATGTGTTGAAGGAGATTCTCCAAAAATAATTTTCTTCCCTCTGAACAAATTGGTTTTATCACGGGAAGATGTACCAGAAAACAGTACTGAGTAGAGATGGGAATTGCATATTTATCGTAACATGAAAACGTATCCAATTCCACCACAGTAGGCTTTTCCAGAAATATTATTTTCCACCGGAGACCCTAAAACAAAAGTAACTCTCTCAGAGGAACTTAGGGAAAGGTAGGGAGTTACTGATTTGTTGTTGTTAGTCGTTTAGTCGCTTTCGACTCTCCGTGACCCATAGACCAAAGTGCGCCATTTCTTCCTGTCGTATACTATTTTCCGAAGTCTTTGGAAGTTGAGAGCCATGGCTTCCTTGATGCCATCAATCCCCCTCATCCGTTGTCGCACTCTTCTCCTGTTACCATCAGTCTTCCCCAGCATTAAGGTCTTTTCCAGTGAATCATATTTTCTCATAACATGACCGAAGTACTTTAGTTTTTGTCTGAGTATTTGACCTTCCAATGAACAGTCTGGGCTGACTTCCTGTAATATGGACTTATTAGATCTCTTCGCAGTCCACGGAATTCTAAGGAGTTTTCTCCAACACCATAGTTCAAATGCGTCCATTCTTCGACGTAAAGCCTTTCTTACTGTCCAGGTCTCGCTTCCGTACATTGCTACTGGGAAGACCATAGCCTTCACTGTACGAATCTTCGTTCTTAAAGTTACCACTCTACTCTTGAAAATGTTATCAAAGTTAGCCATTTCCTTCCTCCCAAGGAGCATGCGTCTCCTATTTCATGGCTGCAATCGCCATCAGCAGTTATTTTGGAGCCCAAGTAGATGAAACTAGGAACAACCTCCATTGTTTCACCATTTATATGCCAGGAGGTGATAGGTTTAGTTGCCATGATCTTTGTTTTCTTGACATTCAAACTTAGTCCAGCTTTTTCACTTTCTTCTTTCGCCTTCATTAGTAGATACTAAAGTTGTTCTTCACTTTCTGCCAACGGGGTGGTGTCATCAGCATATCTAAGGTTATTTATATGGCTCACACCAATTTTAGCTCCAGTTTCTCTCTCTCTTAGTCCAACCCTTCGTAAGGGTGTAGTGGCATCACGCGACAATCCTTTTGGTGATCTTCCTCCAGGAGTCTCTGCTTTGGGCATGGTGACTTGCTTGCTGTAAGCTCATCCTGGTTAAGTTCTTGATCTGGTCCATCCATCGTAACGGCGCACGTCCTCTATTTCATCTAAAATGACATTCCTCATCACATACTCTGCGTATAAGTTGAATAAATAAGGTGACAATATGCAGCCTTGACCTACACCTTTCTCAATCTTGACCCATTCAGTTGTTCCATATAGGGTTCTCACCGTAGCTTCCTGATCAGAGTAGAGGTTTCTCATAAGGCAAATAAGATGATCTGGTACTCCCATAGTCTTGAGTACTTGCCACAATTTATTGTGCTCAACACAGTCAAAGGCTTGAGCTTAGTCAATAAAGCATGAGTATAGGTTTTTCTGGAATTCTCTTTCTTTCTCCATAATCCAGCGTATATTAGCAATTTGATCTCTGGTTCCTCTGCTTTTGCGGAAACCGGCTTGTTCTTCAGGTAGTTCTCGATCTACATACTGCCGAAGCCTATTTTGCAGGATCTTGAGCATAACCTTACTAGCATGCGATATAAGTGCGGTTGTTCGGTAGTTTGAACATTCTTTAGCACTGTCCTTCTTTGGAATTGGGATGAACACTGAGTTTTTCCAATCTTTTGGCCACTGCTTGTTTTTCCATATTTGCTGACATATTGAATGTAGCACTTTCACAGCATCCTCGCCTAGGATTTTGAACAGTTCTGCTGGGATTCCATCATAACCCCTTTGCCTTATTGTTTGCAATACTTTCTAGGGCCCACTTGACCTCACCTTCTAAGATATCTGGTTCTGGTTACTGATTGGCTAAAGGTAATTAGGAAACATAGCGGCTCGCTTTACGCGCGCACTCCTGAGCAGGGGCGAGTGATAATTTTGTAACACTTTAGGGACAGTACCGATATTTCTACCTGTTACTTGCTGGCTGGTTACAGATATTCTGTAGTTATTCGAAGTGCTTTGTATTAGATTATTGGCGGTACTACATACAGTAGCGCAGTTCCTCGAAACTTTTACGCGAGGTCTTCTCACTTCGCATCTCGTGTTTCGCTCCCTGTTCTGGACAAAAATCCCCGATATGATTTATGTGGGGAAAATCTACAGTTCTATCCCTTTTGGCAAGCAACTCAATGTTGAAAACATCCTAGGTATAAGAGCTAAGATTTTTAGGTAAGTAATATAACAGTAATGTATGAGAATATATTCTGTATATATTCTAAAAGTTACAATCCTTTTTCTTAATCATCGTTATCCGGTCAATTATATTAGTAGTTTTCCTTTTTCTACCACTATGAGCGTTAATGTCAATCAATGAAGAGTTTCACTTAAACCCTTACAACCACATTTGGTGTGGACATTTTCCAAAAAAAAAAACAATCTAAAATTGCCTGAGGGTATTGAACCAAGGAACACACGACAGAAAAAATTATGTAAATAAGTTAATTTGCCTAAATTTTAATAAAAAATAAAACGAGTAAAAAAACTAGAGATTTTAGGCTGCTTTTCCCAGAGATGCATTTAGACCGGAAATTATTTTCGAAATTAGTTTTTTAGTTTGATAGAGCTATCCAAGACTCACAATTTGAAACCTCTTCGGGCCCTTTATTTGAACTTTCGGCATAATTGATGAAATTGATTAATTTTACGTTTCTCATAGTATGGGGACCCCTAAATTGTCTAATAAGAAATATTTTCAAAATTAAAATTCAGTTACAGGGAAACAGTTTCTTAGAAACGCGTTAAGAGAAGGTACCAAATAATAATAATAATAATAATAATAATAATAATAATAATAATAATAATAATAATAATACTGTTTTGCTATCTTTACGTCCCACCGACTCAGACTGATCTTACGGTGAGGAAGGGACGGGAGAGAAATAGGATGGAAGCGACCGTGGCTGTAACTGACCGAGGAAGGGTCCCAGCATTTGCTTGGTGTGAAAACACCGAAAACCATCTTCAGGACTGCCGACAGTGGGGCTCGAAGCACTATATCCCTAATACAAGCTAACAGCCACGTGATCCAAACTCTGTAGCCAACTCGCTCTGTAAATCCAGTATTAAAGATTCCAAAATCTTCGTCTTGCGGTAAACAACCGTGTTAAGTGACCTGTCCAGCGAGTTTTTCTGTATTACTTCTCGCAATGTCAATGAGTCATTGCAAAATATTTCCCAACAATAGTTAAGAATGCGAGTGAAGAGCTGGCGAAAGGGACAGTGCGAGAGAGGAAAGCGAGATGGGGATTTAGTATTGTTATTCATAAGTACTTACTAACGTGCGGTTAAGGGCTACAAGAGACAACATGTATAGTGAATGTTCCTCCCAAAAGTTGACCTGCAACCTGATACTACACTGTAACGGATACACAGGAACACGATACTGGAAAGTAACCATTTGTCCCATCCCTAATACTAAGCATCAATAGTTTGAAGAAAAGAGCAGAGATTTCGCGCTCCCCCTGTTCACCTGTCCCAATCATCTCACACCAACTACAGGTACTCTTTTGTTGGACTGCTGGAACACTTCATTAAGATAAGTTCTAACTTTGAAGTGTTAAAAGGTAAAAGCAGAATTTACTAAACAATTTTTAAAGTGATTTAATATAATGTGATGATGTTCTTTCGAGATAAATATATCGTTCTTTGTTTAATAATATGTTCTTCGGGTATGTTTTAGTGTTATGTGTTATAATTAATATTTGACGGACTCAAAAGCTTTACATCTGCTCTATGGATTTTAAGAAAGCCTTTGACTATGTTCATTAGAAGAGAATGTGGCAAATACTATTGGAAATGGCAAGCCTCAATCATCTCACACTAACTATCGGCGACCTCTACTGACATATCCCGCACAAGCCATTGCTAATTGATTACAAATACGCACAGCAGTACTGTCACTGATCTGTACACAACGCAAGCTAACAGAGAGACGGACAGCCAGTTTGAACAGTAACGACACTGTCCCGTAAGATATATGGAGTACATATGAAAACAGGAACGGTATCAAAAAGGGTGAATTTAAAAACTAAAATGAAGGATACAGCAACTAAACCGGCAGGCCAAAAGCAGCCTGTTGAACTTTCTGAGGAAGGTACTGAAGCCGTTAACGTTCATTCAGTACTTTTGAAGTCTGCGTTATGGTACAAAAGAAGGAAACCAACTTTTCCCGTGTGAAATTCAAACGATCAAAAATATGCCCCTTGGTCATAGCCATCCATCAACGGCTGCTGACTGCAGATGTTAACCAGCCATAAAACAAAGCCTGAAGGTTTGTTAAGTCACTATCAGACCATCCATCCATACCTTACGTCGCAGCCTGCACGATTGCTAGGTAACATTGTATGGCCATCCATCCATACCTTACATCACAGCCTGCACGATTGCTAGGTAACATTGTCTGCCATACCTTACATCACAGCGTGCATGATTGTTAGGTAACATTGTCTGCCATATCTTAACCACAGCTTGCATGATTGTTAGATAACATTGTCTGGATATCCATCCATACCTTACATCATATCCTTCACGGTCGTTAGGTGACATTGTCTGCCATACTTTACATCATAGCCCTGCACGGTTGTTAGTAACAATGTCTGCCACAAGTTAAAACACAGCCTGCACGGTTGTTAGGTGACAATGTCTGTCATACCTTACATCATAGCCTGCACGCTTGTTAGGTTACATTGTCTGACATACCTTACGTCATAGCCTGCGTGGTTGCTAGATAACATTGTCTCGCCATCCATCAATACGTTACATCACAGCCTGCACGATAGTTAGGTAACATTTTATGGCCATCCTTCCATATCTTACATCACATCCTGCACGCTTGAAAGGTAATATTTTCCGGCCATCCATCCATACCATACATCAAAACCTGCATGGTTTCTAGGTAACATTGTCCGACTATCCATCCATACCTTACATCGCAGCCTGCACAACAGCTAGGAAACATTTTATAGCCATCCATACATACCTTATATCACAGCCTGCACGGTGACACTTCCGTCACTCATTTTGTGAGGCTAACTTCCGTAATGCAAATTCTCAGATGGCTCCCTGCCATAAGACGTGTTTAATTCAAAACTGTGATCTGAAATGTACACTGACTGACAGAGCAAATGCATAACCAAGAAGGAGTGGTCAGAACTTTATGCCAATTGCAGGGTAGACTGACGTCACTCAGGTATGCTCATGATGTGAAATGCGCCGCTGTACTGCGCAATTAGGGAACGATAAATGGGACACGACGTTGGCGAATGGCCCACTTCGTACCGTGATTTCTCAGCCGACAGTCATTGTAGAACGCGTTGTCGTGTGCCACAGGACACGTGTATAGCTAAGAATGCCAGGCCGCCGTCAACGGAGGCATTTCCAGCAGACAGACGACTTTACGAGGGGTATGGTGATCGGGCTGAGAAGGGCAGGTCGGTCGTTTCGTCAAATCGCAGCCGATACCCATAGGGATGTGCCCACGGTGCAGCGCCTGTGGCGAAGATGGTTGGCGCAGGGACATGTGGCACGTGCGAGGGGTCCAGGCGCAGCCCGAGTGACGTCAGCACGCGAGGATCAGCGCATCCGCCGCCAAGCGGTGGCAGCCCCGCACGCCACGTCAACCGCCATTCTTCAGCATGTGCAAGGCACCCTGGCTGTTCCAATATCGACCAGAACAATTTCCCGTCGATTGGTTGAAGGAGGCCTGCACTCCCGGCGTCCGCTCAGAAGACTACCATTGACTCCACAGCATAGACGTGCACGCCTGGCATGGTGCCGGGCTAGAGTGACTTGGATGAGGGAATGGCGGAACGTCGTGTTCTCCGATGAGTCACGCTTCTGTTCTGTCAGTGATAGTCACCGCAGACGCGTGTGGCGTCGGCGTGGAGAAAGGTCAAGTCCGGCAGTAACTGTGGAGCGCCCTACCGCTAGACAACGCGGCATCATGGTTTGGGGCGCTATTGCGTATGATTCCACGTCACCTCTAGTGCGTATTCAAGGCACGTTAAATGCCCACCGCTACGTGCAGCATGTGCAGCGGCCGGTGGCACTCCCGTACCTTCAGGGGCTGCCCAATGCTCTGTTTCAGCAGGATAATGCCCGCCCACACACTGCTCGCATCTCCCAACAGGCTCTACGAGGTGTACAGATGCTTCCGTGGCCAGCGTACTCTTCGGATCTCTCACCAATCGAACACGTGTGGGATCTCATTGGACGCCGTTTGCAAACTCTGCCCCAGCCTCGTACGGACGACCAACTGTGGCAACTGGTTGACAGAGAATGGAGAACCATCCCTCAGGACACTATCCGCACTCGTATTGACTCTGTACCTCGACGTGTTTCTGCGTGCATCGCCGCTCGCGGTGGTCCTACATCCTACTGAGTCGATGCCGTGCGCATTGTGTAACCTGCATATCGGTTTGAAATAAACATCAATTATTCGTCCGTGCCGTCTCTGTTTTTTCCCAACTTTCATCCCTTTCGAACCACTTCTCCTTGGTGTTGCATTTGCTCTGTCAGTCAGTGTATTTCACCAGGTCAGATGTGTGATGACTTAATGAAAAATTTAAACAGAACTTAAAATGCAAAGTGGCTCCCTACTCTTTCCAACGCTGTGTCTTCCTTTCACTCTCTATGCATTATTTATTTTTGATGTAGGCATAGTGTATGGCTTCGAAGCCTTATTTGGGCCGAAGAATGTGCCGCGAGCTATTTTCCTATTGCCTGGAAACAGGCAAATATTGTTCCACTTCTCAAATCAGGCAACAAATTTAATGTTTCATCTTACCGACCAATCTCTATTCTCCCCACACTATCCTTTATCTTTGAAAAAATTATACACCAGCGTCTCCTCGCATTCACTTTGCCGTATATCTCAACCAAGCAGCATGGTTTTCTACCAGGTGGCTCTTGTCTAACAAACCTGGCCACTCTGCATAGCTTTGCATCACACGCCATTGCAGTTAAGTCACAGCTGGATATCTGCTACGTAGACATTTCGAAAGCTTTCGATTCGGTTGACCATACTCTGTTGCTCCATAAACTCTCCGAACGATTTAATATACATGGTAGTCTTCTGACCCTTCTTGCTGGCTTCCTACATAACCGTTGGCAGAGAGTGGTAATATCAGGCACTTCATCCTCATGGTTACCAGTCACCTCCGGTGTCCCACAAGGCAGTACTCTTGGCCCCTTGCTGTTTTCTTTGTTTATGGACGATCTGCCGTCCGAACTCAACGAAACAGCGAATACCCTACTCTTTGCTGACGACTGCAAGATATTTAGGGAGATCAGGAATCCAGCAGATGCAGCTCTGCTACACTACGTAAATCTCCTCTACCGACATCATATTACCTACTCGACAAGCCCATCACCGTGGTTACGCAACAGCGTGACCTAGGTGTAATATTCGATACAAAATTACAATTTAAGACCCATATAGAAACATATACAACCAAGGCTATGAAATTACTAGGCATTCTCTATCGCTTCACAGAAATTTCTGACCCCATTGCTCCTCGTCACTTCTTCCTCACGATCGTTCAACCTCTCTTAAACTATTGCTCTCCGATTTGGACAACAGCCGCCCCCTCCAATACTAAGCAGTTAGAGAGAGCAGTGTCCTTCTTTACTGCAATTGTAAGGAACAGAAACCCCAAGCTCAGAAATCTGTCTACGCAGCAGGTATTAATGGCAATTAATGTGTCACCGCTGCACATCAGGCGACAGGTAGCTGACCTGAGTTTCCTCCACGAGATCTTAAATGGACATTACCGCTCGGAACATCTTGTTTCTCTCTTCTCTCTCCGTGTTCCTTCCCGCTCCACCAGAACCAAAGATCTTCTCCACATTCCCCACATTCAGCACTCAATACTTCCACGATTTTTCCTAATCCGCCTCCCAACACTCTTTAACAATATTAATAGGAGACAAGAGCTTGATATAGCATCAAATAAAAGTGTATTCGAGAGGTGTGTAAACAGTATCTTAAAGATAAGTTGATGTGAAGGGATTATACCGCCATCTTGACCCACGACGACTTGGCTATGAACATGGACATTCTCATGGTTTTCGATTTGGACAGTTATTAGTAGGATGTGTACCTGATCTTGTTATATTTTGTTATGTTTGTTATATTTTATTATGAAAGTTTACATTTGTTAAATAGTCTGTTGACAGTGCAAGTGAAATTTGCTCAGTGTAGCTGTATCTTGTGCTTCGTGAATAAATAAATAAATAAATAAAGAAAGAAAGAAAGAAAGAAACATGAAAGTTTTTACATCGGAATAATAATTTCTAAACAACTGTTTCGATTGATTAAGCAGTATTAGTGGATGTGCTGAGTGACTTCAGAACGTTGGGGTTTACACTGGAATTATATCCAGTGAGGATAGGACGTTGGCAGTGCAGGAGGAAGAAGAAATGTGTAACAAGATAAAGAGAGAGACAATAGGGAAAATGGCACTTCTGCTGCTGGTGGTGGTGGTGGTCGTTATGGTAGTGATGCTTACATTAGGTTTGTCGGCGTTAACCCAGGTCCTGGCCCAGTGGGAACCCTTGGGTGGGAAGGAATTGAGTTGACAAAAGACATGATAGGGGAGGCGTGTCAGACAGACCCAGAAAGGGAATGTTTGGGGATCAATCGGAGGAGTTAAAGGGCTTAAGGAAGTGAAAGGGATAAATGAAAAGTAGAGAGCAACGAGGAGGAGATAGCTAAACTGAAAACAGAAGTAGCTTAAGGAATCGATGAACAAAGGGAGAAGAATATTCGATATATGGAGTAGAGGAAGCTGTGAAAGAAGATAAAGTGACACTAGTATATAAGATGGTTGAGATGATACAGATAAAATTAAAGATAAATTTTAGTGAGGTGGATATCGATGAGGTTTTGAGATTGAGAAAGTTGAAAGGGAAAGGTGGTAGGCCAATTAAATTTACGTTAATATCTACCCTGATAGCAGATATATTCTTCTAATGAATGCACGGAACCTAAAAGAAGAGAAACAGAATATAGAATATAGAATATAGAATGAAACAATATAGGTAGTGAAGTTAGTAGAGACTTTAAAGTACTAAGAGGACATATGGGGAGAGCGAGGCAACAAGGGCTGAGAGCGTACAATAGAGACCAACAGCTGCTAGTTGGGATCGTAAATTGTCAAGAGAATGGTTTGCAGTTAAGTTGCAGGAAATGGACAAAATCTATCAACAGACTGAAATACAAACGGCAGGGGAAAGTGAAAGGAAAGACGAGAAGGGACTGGCTCATGATGATGGGGCAAAGGCTGAAGGTGATGAGGGGAGTAAAGTCCAGTAAAGTGTAAGAAGAGACCGTATAGAAGACCAGGAGGACGAGGAAGTGGCTGGTCTACGAGTGGCGAGAGGAGAGGCAGCAGAGCGACATCGGGAAGAGCTGTGGCGGAGGGAGAAGATAGAAGAGAAGGAGAGGTAATGAGCAGGGGTAGAAGTCTAAAGGATCTCTGGGAGAAGAAAAGCAAACGGCAGGAGGATAGGGGTGTGAAAGAGTACGTTAAAGCGTCAAAAAGGAAGAGAGCAGTGAGGAAATAAATGGAATGAGGAGAACTAGAAGCAAAACGACTAATACAGTTGATGAAAATAAAAATGAGGGAGAGAAAGAGGGGACAATATATGGCAGCAAATAACTAGGATGGAAGATAAGCTTTGTAAATATTGAAGGGGTAGTAAGTAATTTGAGCAATGAAGAAGTATGATGGTGGAGAGTTTCGATATAGTGGCCCTCCTCGAGACATGGCTCGAAGAAGGAAAAATATGACATGGCAGAGATTCGTGGTAAGAAATGTTACGGGAAAGAAACAGGGGAGACGGGGTAGGAATCCAGGGGTATGTCGTTATTAGTAATGCGATCTAATTTTAGAAATATATACTGAGATGGAAGAGGTGATGTTGAGGGAGGAGGGAGACGAATAAGGTGTGTTTGGGTTTTATATACGATCATCCGAGGGGTTCGATAAATGCCAATGTATACTTTTTAAGGGTTGATGGAGGAAATAAATATGATTAGCGAGAAGTACGACGAGGGTGAATTAATTCTTTTAGTGGATCTGAATGTGAAAATAGGGAGCTCTAGGCAATGTATAGCAAAGACGGAACGGGTTTAAAGACGGTGGTGGGGTTAAAGAGTGAATATAAAGGGAGAAACGGCAACGGGCAGAATTTGCGAGAACTATGTGGGGCGGGCAACTTGAGTGGCTGGTGGAAACGAGATAGGGAAGGAAAAATATTACGAAAGAGGGAGGAAGTGTTATAGATATGGTAATTATTTCGGAGGATATGTTAGATAGAATAAGCAAGATAGAGGTTTTGGATTGAGTGGAATAACACCATTCCCCAGTTTATGTAATTGTGAATAAGAAAGGGGAAGTGGTGGACAGGGGATTAGGGGAAGGAGAAAGGTTGAAGTGTTCCTAAGTGTATATGGACAGAAGAGGGCAAATCGAACTTAAATAACTAGCTTGAAGATGCAGAATTTCATATTATTAGGACAGAGCTTGATGCAGCTTTAGAGTGTAATAATATTGATAGGGTTTTAGAGTTGCTAGAATATCCTATTAGGAGAAAGGCGGTGGAAAAAGAATGTAGGAGGATTATTAGAGAAGAGGGAGAGGGTTGATACAATAAAGAGTGTAAGGATAAGAGAAAGGATGAAAGTTCTTGCTGAGTACAAGAAATATGGGGGGAGGGTGTTAAGGGAGGAGTTTTTCAGTTGAGGAAAGAATTTAAGAGAAAAATGCATGGCGAAAGGTGCAAACGGAAGCGATAAACAGGGAGTGTAAGGACAGGGAAGGAGAAAAGTTGTGGGAGAATGTAAATAAAATTAATAGGGGTGCGAGAAGAGCTTCAAATCCAAAAATTGAGAATGGAACATGGGTGAAGTATTTCTAGAAACTGTTAGGAGAGAAAGAAGAGTGGGGAAGGTCAGAAGGAGGATATGAGGATTGAAGGGAGTTAGAGATTGGAGGTCATGAGTTGGATAAAGGAATAACAGGTAATGAGTTTGTGGTAGTGATAAGTAAATTAAGGAACAGGACATCGGGAGTCGAACATGGGATAACAAATCTATATTGGAAGGAAGTAGCAAAAAAAATAGTCAGATGAGGGAGAGTTTGGTTAAATTTCCAACCAAGGTATTCGACGGGGTGAAATTTCCGAAAGAATGGCACAAAGAAATCATATGTTTAATTTATAAAAGTATAGGAGAGAGGACCAACCCCAGCAACTATACAGGTATAACCTTGCTGAACTCTCTGAGCAAGGTATACAAGGGTCTTTTACCTAACAGGATGAGGAAGTGGGAAGAAAGTTACTCTGTTTTATCAATATTCCAGAGCGGTTTTAGAAAAGGGAGGAGGATGACGGATAATTTAAACTTTGTTAGAACAATAATAGATAATTGCGTGGGAAAAGAAGGTAGGAAAGTGCTTATAGCAGCTATATACTTTCAGGAGGCATTCGATACGCTGAGCGGGGAGGATTTGTTTGAAACACTGGGGAGGGGAAGGTCTCTTGTAGCAGTAGGTTAGAGGATTGTGTGGTTAGTGGATTGACTGAATAGAAATTTGGTCTGAAACAGGGGGTGTAAATTGTCACAAATTACTTTCCTGTTGTTTATTAACGACTTATTAGGTGGCCACGGAAAGGAAAAATGTGCCTGTCCAGTTGTAGGGGTACAAGGAATCCCAGGGTTGATTTTTGTCGATGATGTATTATTGTTCACGTTGACAGCCTGAGGGCCTTCAAAGGAGTTTGAATGAGGCTGATAGTTTTGCGAATAAGTGGTAATTAAAGACTAACAGAAGCACGGCAAAGGTGATGGCATGTAGGAAAGTTAATAAAAGGAAACGCAGGAAGAAATGGATAATAAATGTGGAGTAAACAGGGATAGTAGATAAACTGGAGTATCTGGGCCTGGTAGAATTATTAGTTGGGTAGAACATTTTTAGGCGTGCCAAATGGAAAAGATCAGCAGCGCTGTCGGTAAAAAGGATATTGGAAAATAAATTGCGGGGCGTAGATTGTGGTATACAAAGAATGGTGCTTAACACAGGGCTGAAGAGTAGAATGCTATACGGGGCAGAGATTTGGAGCTTGGAAAAAGTGAGCGGGGTTTTGGAACAGATAAGTAGTAAGTTCAGCAAGATTGCTATGGAGTTACCGTTTTGCTCCGCTAGCGCAGGTGCAATTGTTATGTGTAAAGAGTTTATCAAGATAGGCCTTTTTAAAGTTTGCTTAGTTACTGGTGTATACTGAGAAAAGATGAAGGGGGGCCTAGTTCTGCAGTCGGCTTACCAGTATCAAAAAAGAGCAATTAATTATGGTGGTTGTAGGGTGGATATGGTGAAAAGTGCTTTAGAAAGGCTGGGCTTAGGGTACTTTTACGAGATATAATGGGAGAGCAGAAGTGGTGTATACTGGAGATATGTTATAAAGAGGTCAAGACATGTTGTAGAACAAGTGCTCGTGGCCGAATGCAGAAAAAGAACAACCCCAAAGATCAAAACGTTTCACGATTGAAAAAGCCTAAATGGTTTAAATAACCATAACCCTAAAAATGTTTATGAGGATAAATCAAGTACTGAATGTGAAAGTGGCTAATGTGAACCGGTTAGAGAGTAGAGGCTTAATATGGAGAATGTTAGGAATATATATATGAATAGGGGCTGTACTAAGTTAAATGATAATACGGCTTGTGAATTATGTACAGGGCCGGGAATCAATGACATGTCATCTTAATTGGTGCGTCATAGCAGTTGCTAAGTTATATACAAATCCTGTTCATGTTCCCCAGATTACAAAGAAGCGTATTTATTAAGTCATTTTTCGTCATTTTTTGAAGTATTTGATTTTATTGGTTATTTTTAAATAAGAATCCACGTTTTACGTCATCAACCAACCAGTTCCTATATCTTGATGTACTTGAAAGTTTACGTGAAAGTTCATCTTGTAAAGTTTCTGCACTCAGTTGTAAGCTGAGTACGTAGCTTTGTACATTGCTCACCTCTGTGTCTTAACAGGAGGTGAGAGCTAAGCTATTCTTGGGTAACCTTCAGACGAGGGCTAAGCCTTTATCAGTTCACCAGGGAAGTGTGTTCTCAGTGTGACGTCAGCAGTGAGGTATTTCTGCCAGTGTACTCTATTTCCTTGTTCCTTCAGATCAGTTTTAGTTGTACAGTTTGTAGATTTCAGTTGTGTGTAACCATTTCGAGTGCGTGTTAAAATACCAAAGGTAAAACCATCCAAGACAAATTGTCTCTGAATTCGGGGAAGATACCTTTTCTACAGATGGTGAAATACTATTCTGTAAAGTGTGTGAAGTGAAAGTGGCAGCAGCAAAAAGATTCACTGCTCAACAACACGTCAGTCGCGACAAACAGGTGCGCGGTATTCACAATATCAGCAGAAAGAAAAGTACTCAACAGTTACTCATGCAAAACGCATCATCAAGCAAAGGTACAACCTCAGCCTTTTTTAATGACCTGTGTGAGGTTTTTGTTTCAGCAAATATTCCTCTTCATAAACTAACTATTCCTAAATTAAGGCAGTTCCTAGCACGGTATACAGGTCATTCCATTCCGGACGAATCTATGCTAAGGAAAAATTACATACCGCTCTGCTATGAACAACACTTCAAACAATACGGGAAAGAACAAGCGGAAAGAAGATTTTTGTCTCAGTAGACGAAACTACTGATGTTGAAGGTCGTTACGTAGCTAATGTAATTGTAGGAACCCTGGAAATAGATAATCGCGGAGAAATATTTTTGCTAACTTCTGAAGTCTTGGAATCTGTCAATCATTCTACAATATGTCGAATGTTTGACAGGGCCATGGTTCTCTGTGGCCTGACGGTGTGAGGTACGATGACTTACTTTTCGTGACCGATGCCGCGCCTTACATAGTTAAAGCTGGTAAAGCTATCAAAGCTTTTTATTCAAGAATGGTGCATGTAACTTGTCTAGCACAGAGTGGCAGAAGACGTGAGGGAGAATTATCCTGACATTGATAGACTTGTGTCACAGGTAAAAAAAGTATTTGCCAAGGCCCCATCGCGCAGGAGACTCTTGAAGTCACTAGCTCCCGATATCCCACTACCTCCGCAGCCCGTAGTCACACGTTGGGGTACGTGGATCAATGCGTGCGAGTACTACAGCGACAACTTTTTAGCAGTGAAGCGAGTGATAAACTCTCTAGAAGCCCAAGACGCTATGGCTATCGAAATCGCCCAAGAGATGTTTTCAGCTGACGATGTGCAGGGTAAGTTGGCACACATTAAGGCAAATTTTGGCTCCCTGCCGTCAGCTATTACACGACTTTAGGAGAGAGGTGTGACAATCGAACAAGCGACAGCTTTGGTGAGAGCTACGCAGGAAACTTTGGAAAATGTGCGCGGTGAGGTTGGCGAGTCGGTATTTTGGGTACTAAAATCTGTTTTCGATAAAAATACAGGATACAAGATCTTGTGCTCAGTCGTCCGGGTACTCACTGGGGAAGATTTCAGTGTAGTGGATATTGAAGAGCTGTCACCAAGTGATTTAGCGCACTTCAAGTATGCACCCCTCGCTTCTGTGGACGTCGAAAGGAGGTTTTCGATGTCCAAGAACGTTTTGGCCGACAATCGACGTGTTTTTACCTTCGAGAATCTACGGATGGTCACAGTTATCTACTGCAACACGGTCTGAGGTAAATATTAAAACCTACATAATATGGCATTATATATAGCTTTACAGTTAAATCTGCAACCGACGGCGATTACGATTATCTTTATAGGAACGTTGTTTTCCTTTTCAGATCATTTCTCTTTATGGAATACCTGGTGTCAGAAGATCTTCGTACCGGCACATTTTTTCCTAAGGAAAACTGAGATTCCAAAACAAAGAACTGACATATCGCTATGTAAAAATTAGAGAAAATACCAATATTGTTCATATCTAAAAGTGTATGTAATTTAGTTTCAAACAATAAATACTTGTTATATTTAGGTCATTTTTGTTCGTTTTTAGGACATTATTTGATAATTTTAATGTCATTTTAAAGGTCATTTTTTAGCATTTTAGGTCAACAAAATCCGGGCCTTGATTATGTAGCGATAAAAGAGAGGATTTTCCTTTACTGGCAGTGTGCAAAGAAACGTATGAAAAGAGTCGTATATTTATGTCAGAGAAGTAGTTGGTAGTGCTATCTCAAAAGGGTAATGAAGAAAAAATGTAAAGTTTTGAGTGAAAGAATGAGTGTGTGCTGGTAATTTATGTAAGATTTTGGGTAGAATTAGGAATCAATATACAGCTGCAATAAAAGCAAAATCTCAGTCGTGTCAAGTGAATAGAGAGAACTAGGTACTGTGTGATTCTGATATGTAATCAAGGCATTTATGATGTGTCCCAGTGAGGACACGTTTTTAAGTCCCTCTCCACCACTTTTTTGGCCTGGCTAAACTGCCATTGAAATTAGTATCACTTCGGAATATTATTCCAACTCGGTTTTAATTTTATTTCCTGTGCGACTTATGTCGCTTACTGTAATCGGATCTTCTCCGTCCCGGAGTTATATTCCATCGTTATCTTTTAGTCCGGTGGTGGGCCAGGTGTGGGGCGAGTTTCTTCCGAGGCTGGCTGACTTTCCTCCCAGCCGTGCTTCGCGTTGCTTGTTGGCGAAGTCTTAGTCTATTGTCGCCCGCCCTTAACGTTGGGTCGCTTGACGAAGATGCAACGAAGGCGTGCTTGGTGTCTTCTCTGGGGCTTGAGTTTAGCCCAAATCGCGGACGTGGGTTAAATTCCCATTGAAAAGTTTATTTTCTCACCCTTACATCATCTGATCTTCTGTAATCGTCCTCCTAATTTGTATTTTATTTGCATCCTTCTGATAACTAACGTTGTGAGTATTGTATCCGGGAGCTAACGCGTCCCCATCAGTCTGCTGGAAAATGTAAGTTCCTTACCATTTACTTTGGAAGTGACCTTCAACATCTGGACTGTTGACTTCGGAAATCAAATTTTTACGGATTTTGGTGCAAGTTAATTCTCTCAAGTTTCGACTTCAGTGTTTCTCGGCATTTTCTTTAGTCTGTTTCACTTATCACCATTCTCGGGTTTCAATTGTTATATTGTGTTTGTTTCACACTACATGTACTGAACTTTAGAAAAATATTTCTACCTTGGTAAAATCAAATTATAATAATGATTATTATTATCATAATTAATTTGGTAAGAAGTTAAATGTATCCCATCTACGGTTTCAAAGGATTAAGCCTGTGTTGTTTTTAGGGCCAATGTGTGTTTTCACCAAGAAGTCCGAAGTTACATTACAACTTTTCATTTCTCATGGTTAAATTTTTCCTTTTTTAATTTTGGTTTTGAGGCTTGTGCCTTTCGGTAACGCCCTGGGTTTGGTATTATGTGGATTGGTTGTTTGTGGCATTCCTAGTTTGTCTACGTTGCCATGACAATACCATTGTACTGATGATTATTATTCTGCGGTTTTTTCCTGTGTTTTCTTGGGGTTGATTTGTGTCTTTATGATTATGCCCCTTACACCCGTTGAATTTCGGTTAGTTTGGCTCAACCCTTTACGTTATTTAATTAATCTTCCTCCTTTCTCGGGGTTGGTAATTCAGTCATTGCGACAGTTTTGTTTTCATTTTACGTTGACGTATGTACTTTGCGTCTGACACTCTTGGGGAAACTCACCGGATTACACCGTAGTAATTTGAAAAAGGTTGAAAGGTATTCATTTTAAGTGACCAAAGTATGCTAGTCTGTTATTCCTCTACGATCGTCATGTTATCAGAAACGTAGTATTGGTTCATTTTATTTGTATTTTTTAACTGAGCGGCTCACAACTACTTGATATTTGATCTTTATTTTAAAAGAATGATCGTTAAATCATTTAAAGTCTAATTTTGTTACGAGGACGATGTTACAGATCTACCATTTAATTTTATGGATTAAAATTTTCTCATTTTTCTTAAGGTAAAGGTGTTCTTTCTTTCACTCATTTTATGTGTTCTGATGCCCAGTGCAGTGGTTGGTTTTAAATATCCACGGTTTGTCGTGACACCTCTCCACTAGTTAAGGTAAGTTCTTGTTTATTTGTTGTTTTGGGTGGAGTGAAAGGTGTCTGTTTGTGCTTCCACTTGTTACTGATGAACTGGAGCAGTAGTGTAACTGCTAGTTCGTATATTGGACTGCCGTTACGGAACTAGTTGTGGTGTTTGACTACGTAACGGGTCAGATGGCATGGTATAAGAACTAGGACACTCAACTCAGAGCAGGTGAAGGAGGATTTCTCCACTGCTGGCTAATAGTGGGAGGGAAAGGAATAGGGTGTGAGTGCATGTGTTCCCAAGGTAAGGAAGGGGACCTGACCTACTCGTGAGATAGTTGTGGTAGGTGGGAGTGACAAGACAGGTGGCCCCTGTGGTGAATATACGCGGTGGGGAGTGGGATCATCTCTCACACGGCTGCCGTCGTTCGTTTGGCTAAGGCCCTGAAAGCCCTCATCCCTTCAGCTCCTATGGGCCGGGACCAGCACGAGGGGCAGTTCATCCTGTGGACCTTGTCCGCCTGGCCGCAGCTCGACCAGAGTCAACAAGCCTTCTTCTACACTCGAGCGTCCATGCTGTATGTGGCCTTAACACGGGGATGGCAATATGCCCTGCAGCCGGATTCCGCCATCGGGGACGACGTTCTCGTTCTGCCTGCCGGTTTTCAGTTCCAGACGCCACGGTCAGCCGCTCCACGTCTCGTCGGGGTAGAGGACGCGGCACTCGTGGAGCTCGGGGAGCTCATGCTACTGTAGCCACCTGATCACGGGGATGATCCGGTCTCTGCCACGGATCTCGTCTCCAAGTCGCCGCTGCATCCACCTGGTACTGACTGTGCATGGATATTGTGTATTCTCTTGTTTCTTGTTGCCTTCTCGGCATTACTGTTGTTCTTTTCTCATGTACTTCATATATACTCATAACCTGGCCGCAGACTTTTGTATTTGATAATATTGAATAAAGTACTTGAGAGGGTATCCTCGACAGTTACGGTGGTAACCCTCCGGATAGTGGTTTCCCTCGGAGTGGTAGACCGCCCGCGCTCTCGGGGGCACCCTGCCCGTCTGCTCTCTTCCTCGGCAGCCGCGGCTCTCGCCAGTGCTGTTCCACCTGTATACGCGCCCGCCGGTTGTCTAAATAAGCCGGCGGGTCCGCGGCCTGGCGAGCAGTCGGTGTGTGTGGGGTGGGGAGGGGGATCATCTCTCTACCGGGCATCCGTTGAAATAGCTAAGGATGATTGCTCTGGCTACATTGTCTCAGTGGTCAGGGCAGTTATAATGAGGGATAGTCATGCTGCCACTCGCTCAATAAGAATCATTTTCAGATGTAGCCAACCTTATATTTGTAATTTTGTTCTATTGTTATTTTATTTTTATTTCCTCCGAATATATGCATTAGGTGTTTTACTATACAGATCTGGAAAAAATAAAGGTTATTCATTCATTCATAATTTCTAAAAAGCATGTGTGACTGTAAAGTTCAATACATCGTTTTAAAGAGGACAGTCCAATGTATCCAGCAACAAGAGTCTGATGAGAGTATGATGTAATAGTGATGTCATCTTGAGGTACTAATGTCACCATGTCCCGTGCCTAGCAATTAGTGTAGTTCCGGACTCTGGCGTGGTGTTACGTGTGGTCTGATTTGTCTCCTCAGGTTCTGTACAAAAACAGTTCAAATAGTAAATATCTGAAAAATGATTGTGGTGCGAAGAAGTACGAAGGTTCTGCGTTCAACAATCTCAAGAGTTCCGAGCAGCGTATCGCAACCTGCTCTATATATTGAGGTGAAACGGCAATTCCACTCCATTCAACTGACAGCTTCATAACAGTCGAAGACAGCGTAATACTTGAGAATGCCGAACGTACTTTTCAGCGAAACGTCGGGAGTACCATTTGTGTCTGGACCACTGCCTATAAACACAACAAATACAGGTAAGGTACGGGGGAAAGGGAAAATTCCGTCCCCTCACATAATTTAGTTTCGTCCCCATAGCGATTTCCAGTTTGCATGGTTGGTACCTCATGTTTAGCCACACGCACACGCGTAGCCTTATACCATTGTCTTGTGTTCACCACGTTAAGTTTCCGTGCACAAGGAGGATTCATTTTTCATGCTGAGCTGAATTAATGCAGCATTCACATTAAGAGTCTGTTATTCCTAGAGTGAGCACTGATATGTATATGAAATACTGGACTACATTTCATTCATGTGGTGTAGTTCCTGGCGTGTAATCGCAACAGTGAAATGGTTGGCGGCCATAATAATAAATCAGGGAATGTGCATAATTTCGTCCCCCTTCACTTTATTTGTTATTTATGAAGCGTATTATTAGTTTCAAATGGGATAACGAAAGCAATGGGATAAGGAGGTTATGAAAGACAATATTAAGGCAGTGAGGGACAAGATAATGGGTTGAAAACGTACAAGCAAAGTGTTCAACATCCCACAAGCAAAGGTGAAGGACTATGTCAAAAACAATATCAAGAAAACATTTTTCATAACTTTCAAGTAATTCATTATATGGAAAGTATTTGGTAAGGTTAGAAAGGAAATGTATATTAAAATTAAGTATACTTTCCAGAAATTTTGTGGGAGACGAAAATACGAGCACATTTTTGGTAGTTTAGGTTTTGCAGTGTTTATATTTATGTCAAATATTGTGGGGGATAAGTGGGGGATATATTCGGTAATATAATATAATATATATATATAATATATATATTATATATAATATAATATATTCAGTAATATAAATACCAATTTGTAGCCTCGTCCGAAATGTTCCTGAATTTCTACATGTCCAGATCTACTACAGGGATGAAATATTGGCCCCCTACCGTATAGGTGATTACGCCTAACGGAAAATCTTCAATTGCTATACAGGTTAGCTTTGCTTTACCTTGCTTTGATGCCACCACACTGAAATATTTCAAAAGCGTACCATTCTCATTCCTTTGATTACTTTTAGAGCTTCGTACGATACGTATAGCTGTTCTCATCTCTACACCAATCTCCCTGCTAGCTTGACAATAAAATTCTGCTTTTATGGTCTCAATAGCTTTCAACGTTATGCAATATTTTAAATCCCCGTGTTGAGGTACAATCAGATAGACGAGTCTCACACACGCAGACAAATGAGAGTATATTAGGGTTATAGCCAGGAGCAGGTACTCATAGAGAGTGATTTTATCATTTGTGTTTTTATTTTTGATATCAGCGGAGACTGGTTGATGCTCTCGGCCCAGATGTATGAAAAGGAAAATGTAATTATTTTGGAACTGAGATAATTACTCGCCATTACCATGAATATCCATTCAACATTCTACGTTCACTGTTGTTGTTTGAGCCATCATTTCATAGAGTGGTTTGATGCAGTCCCTACCCTGTGATAACCTTTTCATTTCTACGTAACTGCTGCATCCTGCATCTGACCTAATCTGTTTGTCATATTCATAACTTGGTCTAACCCTACCGTTCTTACCGCCTTCACCACGCACTTAAAACAAATACACAAGCCCTGAGTGTCTTAAGATGTATCCCATCATTCTATCCCTTCCTCCGGTCAAACTTAGCTAAATCTATCTTCCCTCACCAATTCGATTCAGTATCACTTCATTAGTGATTCCGTCTATCTATCTCACCATCAGCATTCTTCTGTAATACCACTTTTCAAAAGCTTCTAGTCTATTTCTTTCTGAGATAGTTATCGTTCATGTTTCACTTCCATACAATGCCACACTCTATACGAAAGTCTTCAAAAACATCTTTCTAACTCCTATGTCAGGGTTCGAAGTGAGAAAATCCCTTTTCTTAGGAAAGACCTTCCTTGCTTGTGCTACTTTGTATCTTATGTCCTCCTAACTATTGTCACCGTTATTCATTATACTACCTGAGTAACAGTGTTTATCTACTTCCTTTAAGACTTCATTTCCTAGTCTAATAATTCCTGCATCACATCGTTCGATTGCACTCTGTTACTTTTGCTTTGGACTTATTTATTTTCATCTTGTACTCCTCACCCACGATTTCCTCTCTTTGAATTGTGATTACCTTCCCAAATTCCTCTTTGATTTCCTTTACTGCCTGATATATAAACACTGAAACGGAGCAGGAACAAACTGATTCATTACATCTTGGTAAAGGTGCGGCATATTAACCCTAGAACTACGGACCGTCTTTCTGGAAGACGGTGCACTGTTTCGTCAAGTGCAATCGTCTTTCTGAGAGACGGTGTCGTTCTTCCGCCGTAGGTTTGTAATTGGTCACCAGATGGCAATAATAAAGGTACCAGCTGAATACTTATACTTTTATCTTCAATATTGAAAGTCTTTGAAACACAAACATCGGTCGGGACAAGTTTATTTAGCTGCAGAAGTGAAAGTACTTTCACATGTTCTTAGAATCAAGATGGCAGCCCGCTTTGTTGACGATTCTGAAATCAAGCGCTCGATTTTCGAAGATCTTAGTGACAATACTGATGGTGACAGTGGTTATTGTTTTAATTCCGACGAGAAAATTATTCCTGAAAATAGTGAAAGTGACAGCGAAGTACAAGGTGCCTTGGAAGTAATGGGAATTTCCGATGACCGGTATGATGTTCAAGTCGGTGCAGGTTATGTTATTATTGGCAGTACGTCAATATTTGAAGAAACCAGCGAAGGGATAAGTGTGAACTGTTGATATTTTTGTAGATTGTTATAAGGAATTTGATTACAACACAGGAAAGAAGAAATTGACCTAAAGAAAACTAAGATAAGCTGTAGGTTCGAAATTTGTGAAAAGAACTCAAATTCGTTTCGATGAAAATTTGAGTTTTATTTGGCAAATGAAATGAAAAGTGGATAAATGTGGAGGAATACGTAATAAAATACTTGTTCGTTTCAGAATATCATGTTTCAGAAATAAAATATCTATCACAAATTCCTTTATTTGAGCAAAATATTTCAACAGTTTCCTTTGTCTAAAAAATTTTGAATTGCATTTTACGATAGTTAGAAATCGTGGCAATATTTTTCGTTATTTGTATTATCTTCATTTAGATCAGTCTTTAAGCTTTCTATTGGTATATAATATGGATTTCTTAGGATTAATATGTGATTACAGGCATGATTTTATTTTCATGGTGTATGTTGAGGAAAATAACTGCAGCATTTGACAGAAAATCCTGCAGCAGTTCTAGGGTTAAGGAGAAGTGATTAATTGCAGCCTACTACTGTAAATATTGCTGTGAGTTGATAGCATTACAATAGAATCCAGTTATTTGTATCTCACAATTAAGCAAGGAAATGCTTTTGACATTTGTGTTAATGTCAAAAACACTCACCCCCATCCCTTGACGTCACTTGGGTGTAAAATCTTGGGATCTGGAAAATATCCGAGGATGTAAACTTAGCCTGTATTGTTATCCAGCGTATATCTCTGAAACTGCGCAATACAAACCAGCTACTTTCACAATCTTTAGGTAGCCAAGTGTTTCATATCTGGGTACGTTTCTGGATATAACTTATATCCAATTGAACGACTAATCTTTATCCGGTAGCAAAGAGGGTTTAGAACATTTCAATGTGAAACACGCATTAAACGATACAATAGTGATAATTCACGATTGTGTTTATATTACTCCCCATTTCGTTATATCTCGCGATTGTTTTACCCACATTCCGTACTACAAATCAGAATCAACTGGTTCGTGAATATTAACAAAAATCAACTTTACCGGTACATCTAATATGCTGTGTTCATCGTTAAATGCAAAATTAATAGCCAGTAAATATATTATTGGTCCATAATAATGAAGTTACGAAATTAAACTTTCAAAGATGTGGTGAATGCATTGATCGGTCCGCACGACATCGTTTTTTGACGTAGTGAGATGGGTAATTTCCATCTTGTCTTGTGGTCCAACAGTAAAGCAATTCCTCAAACAGCGGTTTCCACCGAGTCGGCAGAAGATTCGGCGCTTCCTACTTAGCATTTAATCGGTGAAACCTCAAACAGCGGCAATACCCAACTCGTGGTGCTTATGCCGAATCTTACTACTGATGCACAGCGAGATGTTTTATTACTCCAAGCGGTTGCTCCATGTATTGAGTTCAATACCACCAATCATACATCGGTTTCAGATTCGACGCGTATGCTGAGCGTGTTTGGTATTTACCTCAGAGTTGTAACCAATTTCTCCTATGAGGGGCATCCTTGTTCCCATACGTCCAATAAAAAGGCACTGTCAGGGTCCATCAGCAACCATACTGCAGCTTGTTCACAGCTACGTGTGTTTTGGAAAGTGTTGAGGCGGAACCTGCCGCCGAATCTGCGAAAACCGTTGTGGGTCATTGCCTTCATCCTCTATAATCACCCTGTGCGACAGGTCCAGATATTCCCAGTCATTAAATGAAAACAAAACCTTAGTTATTTTTCTAGGATATAGAAGAAACTTATCAAATCTTTTCAACACGGACATTCCTCCAGTAATTGTAGACGTTTCTGTAGTCAAGTATCAGGAATGTGTTAAGAATTTAGATATTCTAATGGATAACACTCTGTCCTGGACCTGCCATGCCAAGCACTTGGTCAAGAAAGTGTCTGGCATATTGCATCAGTTTCGACGAAACTTGCCGTATCTTCCTTTCTCGGTGAGAAGGATGTTGATCCAAAGTATGGTATTTCCTATTTTAGCTTACGACGCTGTAATTTACAGCGATATGTCCGAGAAATATAACAGCAAACTCCAGCGTATTCAGAATGCCTGTGTTCGATTCGTCTTCAATATTCGTAAAGACTGTCACGTAACATCTTACTACAAAGCCGCAGAGTGGTTGAAACTCAGGTATAGACGATCATACTCAGGTGCTTGTTTACTTCTGAGAATTTTAAAATCTAATGCTCCCTCATATTTGACCAAGTCCTTTGTTCAGATGAGTCAAGTGCATGATCGGGACAATAGGTATACAGCTAACACCCTTCAGGTTCCACAGCATCGTACGGTAAAGTGCAGTAAGTCGTTCTTTGTCACTGCCTCTAAATTATACAACGATCTTAAGCTATATGAAATTCAGCAAAGTAGTGTCGGAACTCAGAAAAAATCTCTTAAATGCCGCTACCTTTCCACTTATTAAGCCATGTAAATGAATTTTCACCAAATTAATTAAATAGTACGAAATATCATAACCCCCAAGATACATTTTAGATGCTCAGTTTTACTCTTAATTCATCCTCGGTTTTAAAATTCTTAGGTCTCTCTTTCGTCTTCTCTTCCTTGTTAGTATAGTGTATGTTTATGAAATGTTAAAAGTATTATTGTAATCTCCTAGATTCTTATATCCTCAATAGGAAAATGTATCTTACGCTTTCTTTGTATTCTTTTATTAGATATTGTATGTTAGGTGATACATTTAAGTTAAAGTGGCAGTTAGTTACAGCCAAAGGGACCTCTGGTCCTACTTGTAATTAACTTTAAATAAATAATAATAATAATAATAATAATAATAATAATGCTATTTGCTTTACGTCCCACTAACTACTCTTTTACGGTTTTCGGAGACGCCGCGGTGCCGGAATTTTGTCCCGCAGGAGTTCTTTTACGTGCCAGTAAATCTACCGACACGAGGCTGACGTATTTGAGCACCTTCAAATACCACCGGACTGAGCTAGGATCGAACCTGCCAAGTTGGGGTCAGAAGGCCAGCGCCTCAACCGTCTGAGCCACTCAGCCCGGCTTTAAATAAATATATTTCTATTTCTATTTCATTCGGTTCTCCACTAACCAGTTGACATTCACCTCGGTTAGGCTTCATGGAACAATGTTCTCACCAACACGTTGCATCTTTAAATCGTCATGAAGGATGGAAAGTACAGAACCATGCGAAATGACTAGAGGGTTTACTCCATCATCTATGGACTGTCTGTGGTCTCGCCGGAACAATGAGCTAGCTCCAGCAATCATTTCTTCCGGTCTTGCCGAATGGAATCATCGTCCATTGAAAGGGAAATGCTTTCGCTAACCTTACACTAGGATCCGTGACATTGAATGCCCTCCATAGGCTTGGCCTGTCAATGTAATTATCTTAGTCACTTCACACAAAGCTGGATGTTTCTTCGCTTCTTGCAGTAGGGTCTGCTTACCACGTACACTCCATGGCATAATTTTTAGAGTTCTGGGGCTTCGTCAATGGGGTCCTGGGTTCGTTTCCCAATCGGGTCGGGGATATTAACTTTAAGTGGTTGATTCGTGGATGTGTGTGCAGCCTACATCATTAGAAATCATCTTAGGTAGGGCCCAATTCTTACAAGCAGGTCTCCTATAGGCCGTCTGCTAGATAAAGACCTGCACAAGGCCTCTTCAAAAGACATACGTCATTATTTAATTATTTATTTATTTATTTATTTATTCGTTATCCAGATTAAGAAGCACGATTGTCCTGGCCCGCGGTGTAGGGGGCTACGCGTGCGCCTGTCTCTCGGCGGCCCCGGGTTCGATTCCCGGCCGGGTTAGGGTTCGTTTAATTGTAATGATTAATATCCCTGGCCTGGGGACTGGGAGTTTGTGACGTCCTTAATCTTCCTTTCCTCACACACAACATTCCACACTACCGCCATTCCACTTGCATGCAGGTTCATACAATATGGTGCCAGTAGGGGCAAACGATCCACATGGGTCGACGCCCCGAACAATTAACATTTTAAAAAAGGGGCGCGATTGAACTAATTTGCTCACGTCTTTGACTTTTTCTCCTCCCTAAATCTCTTCATCTTCTCGCTGTGATGTTTCTTGCGATCTTCTGACCAGGTTTTATTGATGGTAGTGCTTGGATGAACTTAGATCTGTCTAACACAATCTCATCTGTGAAACCTATTTCTTGAAGATCTTTTCCAACTTCGAGCGGCCAATTTTTTTTTTTTTTTTTACTTTCATTGACAGGGCAAGGTTCAGAATTATTTTGGTCAATGTCTGATAACTCATTTTGAGAATATGTCCGTAAAGTTTCAAACGTATTTCCCTAAATGTGTCTGAGATATGTGAGTGTTGGAGCAGCTCATGAAATTTCCATATCATCCAGATTTCCCCTGTACAGACTGGTCCAAACATTTTCCTTAAGATTTTCCTTTCTTGCTTTCCTACATTTTTATCAATGATCTGCCACCAATGATCAGTGATTCAGATGCATATAGTTCTTAAGGCTTGATTACAGTGTTTTAATGCCTTAACTTTCCATTTCGGGTTATGGACTTCTTATTATATCAGTTCCAAGTGAGTCTGTATGCATTTTTCAGTTCATTATGATTATTATTATTATTATTATTATTATTATTATTATTATTATTATTATTATTATTATTATTATTATTATTATTTTTTTTTTTTTTGATTCGTTGTGCCCAGCTGTGGAGCGCGTTTGAACTTATTTTGCACAATGTTTCTTCTTCTTTTCTTCCCAATATCTCTTCATTTTTTCACTGTGTTCCTTTCTGCGTGTTTCTGTCCAGCCTGTATTTTTTCTTGTTGGTTTCTCTGCAAATTTATGTTTGTTTACTAAGCTTCTAAATTTCATTCTATCTTGAATGGTTTCGTCCTCGATACCCATTTCTTGTAGATCTTCATGTATTTCTGCTAACCAATTGTTGCGGATTTTCAGGGTTAGAGCTAGATTTAGAATTTTCTTTGTCAGCCTGTTGTTATCCATTCTGTGTAGGTGTCCGTAGAATTTTAGTCGTCTCTTTCTGATGGTATCTGTGATTTTTTCTGTGAATTGAAAAATTTCGTGTGGTTTCTTTTTCATCCAAATTCCATTTTCGAACTTTGGTCCTAGGATTTTTCGGAGAATTTTCCTCTCTTGTTTCTCAATGCTTTTCATTTGTGACCTGCCGCCAATGATCAGTGTTTCAGATGCATAAAGTGCCTCTGGTTTGATGACTGTATTGTAGTGTCGTAATTTTGCATTTTTTGATATACATCTTTTGTTGTATCTGTTCCATGTGATTTTGTAAGCCCTTTGCAGTTTAGCAGTTCTTTCTTTGTTAGCTTCCTGATTTAACCCTGCTGGCTGAATAATTTCACCTAGATACTTGAATTTGTCTACTTGGGAAATTATTCCACAATTGGTGATTAATGGTTGATTGTCGAATCTTGATTTAGTTCCTTCCATAAACTGCGTCTTTTCAAATGAAATTTGAAGTCCGGTTTTTGCGGCTATTTCATTCAATTTTTCTATGGATTGGATTGCTTCTTGTCTGTTGTTCGAAAGGATCGCAAGGTCATCTGCGAAAGCTAAGCAGTCAAGGTGAATTTTGTCTTTAAGAAGTCTGCCAATGTTTATACCTTTAGTTTCTTTTCTCCATTCACGAATCACTTTTTCCAAAACTAAATTGAATAGTAGTGGGGATAGTCCATCTCCCTGTCGGACGCCAGTTCTGATTTCGAACGGTTCAGAAATTTCTCCCAAGAACTTAACTTTTGATGTTGTGTTGGTCAGAGTTTGTTTAATCAATTCCCTCGTTTTCCTGTCGACTTGAAATTCCTCTAGTATGTTGAACAGGGTCTGCCGATCTATGGAATCATACGCTTTTTTGAAGTCAACAAAGGTGATTACTGTTTGTTTGGTTTTGCGAATCTGTAGTATGGTTTTTAGGTTTAGGATTTGTTCTGCGCAGGATCTCCCTTTTCGGAATCCAGCCTGATAATCTCCGATCAGGTGGTCTGTTTGTTTCTCTAATCTATTAAGTAGAGCTTTAGAGAAGATTTTATATACGAGTGAGAGGAGAGAAATTCCTCTGTAGTTATTAATATCTGATTTGTCTCCTTTCTTGTGAAGTGGGTGAATCAATGCACATTTCCAATCCTCCGGAATTTCTTCAGAAAACCAAATGTCCTGTAAGATTTTTTGAATACTCTGGGCCAGTTTGTCACCACCAATTTTCAACATTTCAGCGATTATTCCATCTTCTCCTGGTGCTTTGTTGTCTTTTAAATCTCTGATTATTTGTTTGACTTCTTGTAATGTGGGGGGTTCTGAATCTGGATTAGGTGTTGGTTTTTCATAGGTGAATTGTTCCTTTGGAGATTCACAGTTTAAAAGGTCCATGAAATGGTTTGCTAGGAGTTCACAATTTCCCTTATTACTTGTTTCTAAAGTCCCATCTGTACGTTTGAAACAGAGACTAGGTGCCTGGTAATTGGATAATTCTTCTCTGAATGTTCTGTAGAAGTTCCGTGTATTGTTTTTCTTGAAATCTTCTTCTATTTCTACCAGTCTGTTTTGATCATATTTTCGTTTTTCAGATCTGATGATTTTTGAGATTTGTTTCTGTGTTTTGAAGAATTCATCACGATTTTGATCAGTTTTATGGGAACTCCAGTTTAGCCAGGACCTAATTCTGACTTCTATGGCCTTGTCACAGGTGTCATTCCACCACCTGTGTTTGCGTTTCCTTGGGGGATTGCTGATGTTTTGTGAAGCTTTCAAGAGTGTGTCCTTGAGTTCTAGCCAGTTTGAAGGAGCATCGTTGCAGATATTCGCAAGGAAATTGTCTGAGTTCTGTGTCAGAAATTCAGGGTCGATTCTGGGGTTTCTGATTGTTTTGGTTTTCTTCCTGTTGGGTTGAAACTTTACTTTAACAAGAGATAGGTGGTGGTCGGAGTCAATAATTCCCTTTTTGACTTTAACGTTCATAATTTCTTTTTGGTTTTTCTTGGAAATAGCCACATGGTCTAGTTGAAATTCTCCTAAATGCATGTTCGGGGATCTCCATGTCATTTTCTTTTGTGGAAGTGCCAGGAAATGGGTTGACATCAATTTCAGATCGAAATTCTCGCAGAAGCCAATTAAACGTTCTCCATTTTTATTGGTTCTTTTGTGAGCAGGGTAAAGTCCTACAGTGGTCCTAAATTTCTTCTCTTTGCCAATTTGTGCATTGAAGTCCCCCAGCAGAATTTTGACATGATGTTTTGGAACTTTGGCTGTAGTTTCTTCTAGTAATTCCCAGAAGTCATCTACCTTCTGTGGGTCTTTTTGATTGTAATTGTTTGTAGGTGCATGTGCATTGATTAGTGTATTATTATTATTATTATTATTATTATTATTATTATTATTATTATTATTATTATTATTATTATTATTATTATTATTATTGTCTACAAATTACATTCTATCCGGTCGATTTACTTCATTCTTCTTTAACTGAAAGGTATTCATGCACAGATTTGTCATCAGGTACTATAAATCACATAACTTCCGGCTTCCCCAAATTATTTTATTTTTGAATTTTTTTTCTCTTTGAAGCAACCATATCTTTGGTTCTAATTGAGGTACGGACTTCGTTTTGGCTTAATAACACTCACTGGATCAAGCTCTTTCATTTCAGCTCTTAACTATTCAAATTAGTTGATCGTGAGGAAAGCTATGAGAGCACATTCAATTTGAGGTCTCATTTGTTCAACATTTTGTATCATTGAAGCAATCATATCTTTCGTTCTAATTGAGGTACGCAGTTCGTTTTGGTCTAAGAACACTCAGTGGATCACACTCTTTCTTTTGAGGTCATAACTACTTAACGTGATAGATTCTGAGAAAAGTTATGAGTACACTTGTCTCCATGACGAAGATCTTTGAAGGACTTTTAACAGTTCGGCGCGTAGTGTTGTTCCAAGGAATGGTTAATTCAATTTCTTTGTGTGATATATTTTCAAGTGTTTTGTTGACATGTGTAATACCGCAGCAGATCATGTGCTTTATTTCATTAACTCGAAACTTTGCAAATAGATCTGTGAGGATATTAACGAACAACACCATACTTTGTACATTGCGGGCGGAGCCAGCGGGAAACTGCTATTTTATTATTACTATTATTATTATTATTATTATTATTATTATTATTATTATTATTATTATTATTATTATTATTATTATTATTATTATTATTATTATTATTATTATTATTATTATTATTATTATTATGTACTCTTGAACATGCACCGGTACGGTACGTATTCTGCGTATCAAGCTATCAGTTATACTAACTGGCGGCCGGCTATGTAAAGTCGCACCGTTACTCCTGTGCAGCCGCAATCTATATAAATAAAATTGTAGGGGGTCCGCTGTCTGTAATTTCTTTTGTTTTGCCAATTTTTCAGATATTTATCCGTTTTAGGTCAACTCAAGACCGAATCGGTGGTTTTTACGTTTCGTGTCTGTTTGTCTGTTTGTCTGTTTGTCTGTCTGTTTGTCTGTTCCACCATCACGTCGAAACAGCTGGATAGATCTCAACCAAACTTCATATTTAGAGTATACTCATCCCGGGGAAGTTTTCGATATTCATATCATTTTAAAATCTTTGAAGAGACCGGGGGTTTATAGGAAAACCAGAATGTATTTTTCCACCATCGCTTCGAAACGGCTGGATAGATCTCAACCAAACTCCATATTTAGAGTATACTCATCCCGGGGAAGGTTTCGATATTCATATCATTTTAAAATCTTTGAAGAGACCGGGGGTTTATAGCAAAACCAGAATGGTTTTTCCACCATCACGTCAAAACGGCTGGATAGATCTCAACCAAACTCCATATTTAGAGTATACTCATCCCGGGGAAGGTTTCAATATGCATATCATTTTCAAATCATTGAATAGACGGGGTGTTTATAGGAAAACCAGAATGATTTTCCTCCATTTTCTCTTATACTATTGATTTTCTGTAAACTTAGTTTACCGTACGTGAAACGTCTCTTCATTATAAACAACTTTCGTTATGTTCATAATTTACCTTACTCTTCACATGACGGAGAAATTTACAATTTTCCGCTGGTATCATGCTCTGCACTGAGTGACTGACATACCGACAACGAACCTACAGGTTACCATGGCAACGTCTCTGACTGTATGCCAGCAGGGAAGTAACGTATTGCCATTTTCCTCATCATGCTTTTAAATTCGTGGTTGTTCCTTGGGTAGAAGGCAAGAGAGGCGTCAATCGGCCTATCTGCAGGATATTGGCGGAATATCGTTGGATTTTATAACCGCCCTCGAATAGATTAAGTAATAACACCATCAGTCATCTTCTTTTTATTTGTTTACCTAAGAATCACTGGACCTAAATTTCTCCTCTGTTACCGCTTTATTATATCCATAACTCACACTAGCATAATTTATTGAGGGGCATTTGATTTTCCAATACATTCACTTGGCATTTACATATTTGTCGTTATCCGGCTGTCCTCAGTTATAATCCATTTTCTATTACTTTCAACTTTCTTAACTGTATTATTTTCTTCCTTAATTAGGCCGTATGTACGCGAGTGCTACAAACTACTGGATGTATTTCCACCAATACTCATATTTAGAATACACCTGTCCTTGATAGGTTTTAGGGCAAATATTGTTTCTAAATCCCTGAACTGACTGGGGGTTTATACGAAACCCAAACAGTGATTTTGCACTTCCACAAAATATACACTAGCAAACTTAATGGAAATCTACCTACCTTGGTAGAAATTAATTTCTAAACCTTTTTTCTCATGTGCATCATTTCGATACGAGGATTAATAAGGAAGATATCATTAACGGAACGTTTTTCTGTACAAGTCCCATCGGACTTGACTCACGAGCGGGTGCGTGTAAAGCGTATTCCTTACAACTTGAAAACTACTGAAGACATTCGAACCAAAATTTATATTTAGCATCCACCTGTCCAAAGGTAGGTTTTAAACGTAAATAACATTTCATGTTCCGGAATGGTCTGGCGGTTTATAGGGAACACAAATGGTGATTTTACTCTTCCACAATATCTACAGAAGAAGACCAACCTGACTGGAAATCGACCAAACGTGATGGAATTCCACCTCTAAACCTTTTTTTCGTGTGCATTTTTTCGTCAGGAGGATTAATAAGGGAGATATCATGAATGGTCACTTTGTGACTTCCCCTCTCGGAGAACAATCATCAAACGAGAAATGCAACCAAGCAAGCAAAGGGCGCCAATCTTTAAGTTGAGGACTTAAAGATAAAATTTATAATCAAGCTTGGACAGACTCTTATCACAGGGGTGGGGTGATAGTGCACTAATCATTAAGCAGGAGAATTAAAAATCAAAAGGCTAATTAAGGCAGATTGATTAAAGTGAACTAGCAAAATACTATTTATTATATTTAATATAAATGACGACGGTTTAACGAGAACTGAAAAATAGAAAATGAATTTAACAAAAAATTGAATGACTCTACTTCGCGAAAACTTGCAATATCTTTAACTCGCTTGCTCACCATGTAGTCTTGTTCTGCTGGTCCTGGGAAAGCTTCCATCCTTGTAGCGGGAACATCATCGGTCGTCTTTGAGATCTCTTCATCTGCAGCTAAGTACCATTCCTGCCTTGCCAATTGCACCCACCACTAATTGGAAGATGACTTCAAAACTAACACTCCCTATTATGCTTTATCCCATATATTGGAGATAAGCCCTAAGTCATAGTTAGAAGAACCACCTTGGGTTATATGGAGAGGATACTCAATTAAGAATCCTTCCAACTTTACTGAAAATGTTCTCTGAAGTTTCATTTCTATCTAGATTAAAACTATCTATTGACTTAGACTGGTTCAAACCGGTCTTGTAGCCGTGCTGTACGTACTTCCTGATGAGAGTGGCTCTACACCCCTCATTCAGAATTTCTAAGTATCGAGACGAAGAATCAAGTAGAAGATCAATAAGAAAATCACGTAGAAGATGTAGAATAACTCGTAGAAGTCCAGTAGAAGATCAATAATAATGCAGAGAGAATGAAGCCAGGAGCTCCAACACGCCCTTTTATAACCTTCTCTCGCGCTAATTACAGGTCGCTACACATGGTCCAATCAGATGACACGTCTCTCCCCACTCCAGATATTAGAGTTGACGGGTCTTAACTATGATATCAACCGTTCTTCTATTCGTCCTTTCACTCAGTATCCATGGCAACATGACGCTCCTTTGAAAATATAGGCGGTGATCAGTTCGAATAATTCTGGTCGAAATACGGTAGCTTACATTACCACGCTTGAACACGTGCTCGCTTTTCTCAGAACTTGATGTCTAAATTTGTCCTTCCTTCCTCCTCGATGATGTGGCAAGATAGAGGAAATCTACTGCAAGTTAATTTTAACCGACTGTCGCAAGAATCTAAGTGAATATTAGGATATTCAGCCCTCGTTTACAAGTCGTAGTTACAAAGTAATGAAATGATAGTGAGCAAATGATTAAACATGAATTATAATACAATTACATACTAAGATAAATATCATGACGTTAAATTCCTGAATTAATTACACATAATAAAATTAACATAATTACACTGTAACGTCTGGAACGTTACGTACGCCCCCATGAGTTCTTAACAAATATTACATGAGTTGAGAACTCACACACTTACTCCCACATTGACTTGAAATACCTCTATTACCTGCCCATTACGAGCGACAGTATTTTCATACAATTAATTATATCTCACTCTTTCCATCTCTCTTAGACTGCTTACCATTGCGAATGTCTGTTATTTCAGTTCATCTTGAGGTTTAGATGCTAAATTATGCCCAACACAAGCAACTTTTCACTTTTGTAAAAAAAACAAGATTACCCTAGAGAATATCACATAATATATATACAATTCAGATTACAAACTCTGCCGAGTGTCTATTTGTCCTTTTTACTTCCCATCTCTCCGACATTCTTTGCTAGATAGCAGTAACACGGTCTCTTCCAATCTTTTACATTAAAACCATGGAAAACAAATGATACAAACAATTTACACTTTTATCACTCTTTCGAATGTTTCAACCTTATCTTGAAGCAGGATGTAATACACTTCACACAAATACACACGTAATTTAAGCTCACGGTAAAATTATTGCAAGTTAGAAATGCACATACGGGAAAATTAATTATTTGCCGTCGTCAGCTTTAATTAGCCTTCTGTAACATCTCAGAAAACAAATAATATAAAATTTCATGGCCTCACATACGGAAAACAGATGATCTATCGTCAATGAACGAGCGTAAATCTACCGCTACACACAAAACATCTCCCTTGTTTACAAACACAACTAGGAAATACCACCACAATTGAGACGTAACTCATACCGCTCGTAGTCTGACATAACAAGTAGCAACTTCCCCGAGTTACTGACCTATATCTCACAATCCGGTTCAGCCACCTCACACGACAGGTATCTCCGTAAACTACTAATGTTATATGAACCATTCATTACGCTCTCGCCATCCGCTAACTTGTAAGCACAGGGTCCTAGTTTTTTATGTACTTTATAAGGGCCTTGATATAAAAGAAAAATTTCTTCGTTACCTTATCCTCACTATTTGACAACATGGGAACTCTCACCAAAACCATATCACCTACCTCAAAGTTATCCATTACTTTACGTTTCTTCCTCTCCCTGCCATCAATACACAAACGTATTGATCCATCAGACTTAGGCACGACAATTAAGGGATTAACATATTGACTGTTTGATAATTCAATCACATCGTCTGCTAACATAGCTTGAATTTGATCCTCTACGGCTTTTGCATATTTGTGTGGTATCGGATACCGCGGTCCGCTGAATGGAGTCTTATCCAGCACAGAAAAAGAATGTTCATACAGATGGGTAACACCAGGTTTCTCGGAGAAAATCTCCACGTGTTCACATAACACTTCAAATAACTTGTCCTTCTGGATTTCATTTAACTCATTTCTACTTACGGCTTCTTTCAAGCCACATATTTTATCCTCCTTAATCCACAACTGACACAACTTCAGGCCCTCACTAGCCTCTTCATTTACTTTAGAAACCTCTCTCATTCTCCACACTGTACTAACTTCCGTTTTCCTCTGAATTTCCTCCTCAAACTTGACCTTGATATCCTCATTATTCCACCTCAAATTTAGCACTAGATCATTGTAATTTAACTGAGCCAATTTTAACGTTAACCAGTCAGATCCCAAGATAAGATCAAATATCAAATGCGGAATTACCAAACATATCTGAACGCTAATAAAATTATTAATACAGATCGGGACAGCTACTTGTTTACAAATTTGCTTAGACTTCTTTCCAACAGCCGTAATGATGAAAGTAGACTTAACAGGCATTTCCTCCAACTGAATACCCTGTTTCACTAATGACTCATACCACTGAGAACTAATACATGATATTTGGCTACCAGAATCAATCAAAACTTTAACCCACGCCCCCCAAACTTTCAATTTAACAACGGGATTGACTACTTTATTACTTGAATCTCCATTATTCTGCTCGGGTTCATACAACAAATCGTCTCTAACATCTAGGTCATATGACAACACTTTCATGGCAAGACACTTCGCTACCTTCGTACTAGGCTGGAATTCTGACCTAACATTACAGCCTCTAGTTAGTTTAAAGGTTCCCTTTGTGTATTGACGTTGGACTCATTAGTACATTGCTCTGGCCTCCGTTGGGAATTTCCTGTCCTATATTCAGGTGCTCCGCTCCTGCTGTTCTGCTGAGGTCTGAACTGATTGCGAGTTTCGTGATTCTGTGTTCTACCGTTATGTCTCATTCCGTTGTGATGACTAAAGTTCTGAATATTCTCCGTTCTACTCCTAAGGTTACCTAACGCATCAAAACTGCCTAGTAGGTTCTCCATCTCCTGAATAGTACCAACTTTTTGCATGCAGGCCGCTTCTCTCACCCTGTCCGGAAAATGTCTCAAAAGTAGTCTTACTACATCAGACCCCTCGGTTATACCATCTAAGTTCTGACAAATCATGACATGTGCCAGGAAGTACTCGGTCATAGTAACTCCTTCATGCTGTTTGTACCTCCCAAATACCACCCTTTCTCTCTCCCGAGCTTGTATCGCTTCATTCCAGAATTTCTCTCTAAACTTATTTCTGAATTCTTTCAGGTTCGTCATCGTCTGCCTATATACCATGAACCAAGACCGAGTTTCTCCTACAAAAGCATGGTCAATATTTTCCATAACGTCTTCCCAGTCCATAGACCCTTCCTCTAGACGCTTTTCAAACCGTTTTTCTATCATCTTAAGGAAATCTAGCGGGTTCGTTTGTTTCCCATTAAATTTAGGTAGTTCAATTTCCCTAATGTAGCTATTTCCTAGACATTGCCTTCCCGTGAAAACCTGTTTATCCTTTGCCACCTGTTTTAACTTATTTTCTGCTTTCTCCATCCGGCATTCTACATCTCTGTCTCTCCTATCAATTTCTCTCTCCAAATTAACCTGCTTCTCTTTCAATGTCCTAATTTCAATCTTATTCTCTTCAGCTATCGCAAACCTTTCTTCACTTGCCCGGGTCTCATCTTCTATTCTAAGCTTTACCGTGTCAATCTCTTGTTGGACGTGGTCTTTAAATATCCGTATTTCCCCTCTTTGAGTCTCAACTCTCTTATCAATACTAGTGACCTGCCTCATTACTTCCTCCCTAGTAGAGTTGTTTTCCTTCCCCATTAATTCCAGGAATTCACTTCTCTGTTCCGCAAACTTTTCTTCTACCTTTTTCCCTTGCCGTACATATTCACTTTCCTGGTCCTCTAATCGCTTATTAAAATGTTCATTTTTTACCACCAGATCGCGTAACTGCCTACTGTGTTCGTCCATTCTCCGATTCGCTTCCTCCTTATTTTCCCTCATCTCCCTGCTTAATTCAGCTTTAGTTTGTTCTAACTGTTCTTTAAGTTCAGATTTAGTTTGTTCTAATTCACCTTTAAGCTCAGATTTAGTTTGTTCTAAATCTGTTTTAATTTGTTCCAATTCACTTTTTATTTCAGTTTTACTGTCCTCTATCTTACTTAACATTAACTGCATCATTCCCATTAACTGATCATTATTATTACTTTCATTGTTAGTGTTTACTTCCGCTTCGCCCCCCATCCTACTATCATCTGACTCCATACTGACTTCTTTCTGTTTGCCTTCACTCTCCATACTACTTACACTTCTATCTTCAATTTCCTCTACAAGACTACACAACTCTTCCTCTGAACTCAATACATTATTGCCTTTTATCGCCCGTCCACTGCGCAACATCCTCTCCTCTTTCGTCTGATCAGCCATGACCCTTCCCACAATCAAACACTCTTAATGAAACGTGGATATCCAAATTTTGCCCATAATACGAATTCTGATATTGTTACTGTCATTAACTGCTCCGTACTTAATGATTTTCTCGCCACACGTTGGAGCGGCATTTATGTGACTTCCCCTCTCGGAGAACAATCATCAAACGAGAAATGCAACCAAGCAAGCAAAGGGCGCCAATCTTTAAGTTGAGGACTTAAAGATAAAATTTATAATCAAGCTTGGACAGACTCTTATCACAGGGGTGGGGTGATAGTGCACTAATCATTAAGCAGGAGAATTAAAAATCAAAAGGCTAATTAAGGCAGATTGATTAAAGTGAACTAGCAAAATACTATTTATTATATTTAATATAAATGACGACGGTTTAACGAGAACTGAAAAATAGAAAATGAATTTAACAAAAAATTGAATGACTCTACTTCGCGAAAACTTGCAATATCTTTAACTCGCTTGCTCACCATGTAGTCTTGTTCTGCTGGTCCTGGGAAAGCTTCCATCCTTGTAGCGGGAACATCATCGGTCGTCTTTGAGATCTCTTCATCTGCAGCTAAGTACCATTCCTGCCTTGCCAATTGCACCCACCACTAATTGGAAGATGACTTCAAAACTAACACTCCCTATTATGCTTTATCCCATATATTGGAGATAAGCCCTAAGTCATAGTTAGAAGAACCACCTTGGGTTATATGGAGAGGATACTCAATTAAGAATCCTTCCAACTTTACTGAAAATGTTCTCTGAAGTTTCATTTCTGTCTAGATTAAAACTATCTATTGACTTAGACTGGTTCAAACCGGTCTTGTAGCCGTGCTGTACGTACTTCCTGATGAGAGTGGCTCTACACCCCTCATTCAGAATTTCTAAGTATCGAGACGAAGAATCAAGTAGAAGATCAATAAGAAAATCACATAGAAGATGTAGAATAACTCGTAGAAGTCCAGTAGAAGATCAATAATAATGCAGAGAGAATGAAGCCAGGAGCTCCAACACGCCCTTTTATAACCTTCTCTCGCGCTAATTACAGGTCGCTACACATGGTCCAATCAGATGACACGTCTCTCCCCACTCCAGATATTAGAGTTGACGGGTCTTAACTATGATATCAACCGTTCTTCTATTCGTCCTTTCACTCAGTATCCATGGCAACATGACGCTCCTTTGAAAATATAGGCGGTGATCAGTTCGAATAATTCTGGTCGAAATACGGTAGCTTACATTACCACGCTTGAACACGTGCTCGCTTTTCTCAGAACTTGATGTCTAAATTTGTCCTTCCTTCCTCCTCGGTGATGTGGCAAGATAGAGGAAATCTACTGCAAGTTAATTTTAACCGACTGTCGCAAGAATCTAAGTGAATATTAGGATATTCAGCCCTCGTTTACAAGTCGTAGTTGCAAAGTAATGAAATGATAGTGAGCAAATGATTAAACATGAATTATAATACAATTACATACTAAGATAAATATCATGACGTTAAATTCCTGAATTAATTACACATAATAAAATTAACATAATTACACTGTAACGTCTGGAACGTTACAACTTTTGCAGGTTAAGTCCAGCGGACATAGCCCAAAGGGTGTTTTACATGGAGCAGATTCCTTATCTATATAAATCAAATCGTAACGACTGTGTGCCTCTACACTGACTATTTTGGCGAAATTTTCGTACAGCTTTCCGTTTAAGGGGTAATAATGACCATCTCCATAATTTTTGGTTTAGTTTCCTGAAAGTAATAATTTTTACCCGCCTCACCCAAAATCCAGAATGCGGCATAATCTACCAGAAGAAAAAGAAGATAATTGAAATTTGACAAAAGTATACGTTTTAGCCTGTAAAGAACGGAAAACATCCTAGATCATTAAATTTTTCACTTTATATCCCCGAAGAATATCGAAATATGCAGGCAATTTTAATGATAGTGCAGACCTTCGGAAATTCCTATCACATAACGGATTGCACAATCCCCGTTCAATTTGGAATGATCTACAACCTAGGTCTTATGACTTTTTGCCGTATCTGTATCCCTTTTACGTTTGATTTTTCTCTATTAATCGATGTTAAGTCAATTTGGAATTTTCATATGCATAATTCATACTTTCAATTACTTATATGAAATACAGAATCATAATACTCTTCACGAAAATTGGGCCACCCAGTAGCCATATGTTAGCCAAATGCTATGTATGTAGCTGTCACATAATTATCCGAAAAGTAATGTAATGTGAGATAATCTAACAAAACCTTTACCCTGTTCCACGTTTCTAACACAATCTGACCCAAGAATAGATGACATATCATAGGACCAGCCATTTAGTCCACTAAATCCGGCGTGTCTTATGGTATAATCCTTTGTCGATAACGTACGTTTAGTAGCAGTTAATCTGTAAATGAAGGTCTTCAATATTGTAAACAAGCATATAATTTCGTATGTCGATCTATATATATATTCACTGATGTCGATTTTTAGCGATCGAGAAAGCGTGGGTCTGATATTGTAATCAGTACTCCCCACACCGACTTCGACTGGCTGTAGGAACGGGTTCCTTCTCCAACTCCTGTGTAACTGTCATTAGTAAGGAAGGCCCACAATTGTAATGAATAGTTCCCTTCTCGATTTGACTTGCAGAAGGCAAGTGAGCATGCAGTTTTGTTTAAAACTCCCCTACCCGATTGTGTTTGGCAGTATGCAAGGGTGCCCGCCATTATAAAGAAATGTCCTCATCTAAAATGTGACTGGCATTAGGCATAGTGGCCTGCTATTTTGATGGAAACTCGCCAACTTGGTGTGACTGGCAGTAAGCTGGCTGGCAGTAGGAAAATGGGCCTGGCATTATAATGATAACTGCACAACTCAATTTCGAGTGATAGTAGGGTAATTGCCTGCCGTTATAATAGAAACTCCTCAGCTGTAATCTGTCTGCAAGTAGGAAAGGGCGGCTGCCATTTAACGAAAACTCCCCAAATCGATTCTGTCCGCGTAGTAGGCAATGGGGCCTGCAATTATAATGTAAACTTCCCAACTCGATTGTGAATGGCAGTAGGCAAGTGAGCCTGCCGTTATCACAAATCCGTAACAAACACTTTACATTGGAAACTACGTACGGGGACCTCCCCATGCTCTTTCTCGGATAACGCTGAGACATGCAATTTTAAAACAATCTTATTTACTGCATGTACACTATTTACTTCGATATTCGAATACAATTTAGAATACCGTAGCGAAGCACGGGTACATTCGCTAGTCTGTAATACAGTATACGCCTGAGACCATAGGTTACACTTCACGACGGCAAGGAAGAGAACGCACCAACTGAGCGAGATAGTTGTCTAGCTGCAGAACTACTTTAAACAATAACCACCTTCAACATTACTATCTAGCCATTTAGCTTGACTGCACTATTATGAGGGAGGGGGGTTAAAAATTCTCCGTTCGACGGCCATACAGTCCTGAATCGGGATTCGAATCAGGCAAAATCGCCGTGAGCATTGAAGCACTCATCCCACCGACAGACCAGGTTGAATATCCCCATGTGATAAAACACGGTGTCCTGCTGCGTGAAGAAGTCCGTAACCGCCTGCTGCACATCCTCGTCCGGCAGGAAGCGTCGACACTTTAAGGCCTTTTCTGAGGGGACCGAAGGCGTGATAATTATTTTTATTTTTTTAATATTGTTTTTCTTTTTAAAAATATTTTTACTTTCTCCTAATTCTCTCCTTGTATTTATGTATTTTCTGTTTATGGACGACACATACACACACCCAGTCCCGGGGCTATTGGAAATAACCAATTAAGGTGAACATCCCCGACCAGACCGGGAATCGAACCCGGGGCCCCTTGAACCAAAGGCCAGCACGCTGACCATTTAGCCATGGAGCCGGAAATAAGCACATTGGTAGAGATCAGGACTATAGGGCAGGTGCTCGAGTGTCTTCCACTTGAGTTGGCGTAATGGATGAGGTTGGTCTCCCAGATCGACGGCGTCTTGTGTCGGAACGCGACCCGCACGGAACTCGGTGCAATATTCCACAACGGTGGTTCCCGACAGACATGCTGCGCCATACCTAGTCTTCATTCTCAGATGGTTGTTCACCGGTGTTTGTCCTTCGGCAGCCAAGAACAGAATAACAGCTCGATGGTCCTGTTCGGACGCATTTGGTAATAACGTAACCAACTTTCACGTGGCCGTATTTAACGCACGCACCCCGGAACAACACGACTGCCACATTAATCCCTTTTAATCCCTTTGCTTACATATCCGTACTCATAAACCTGTATCGGAGTCACACTATATTAGAAGAGAACTGATGGTACTTGTTGTTTTGTTGTTGAAAATATGATTGACTTTTGTTAGCAATATAAGTGACTGAGAGGATTGTGTTGACTCAGATGAAGATTGTATTCCTCCATCTGAAAATGCAGACGAAGAAGAACTCCAGTATAGTGATACTGTCATAAACAATTGATTGCGTGTTAGTAGAATGAGTGATAGTGACAACGAGCCTACTTGTTGTTTTTACCTGCGAACAACTGAAACAATTGAGAGTGATATTTTCTTTGCCTACTCTCGTAGGAAGGACAACTGCAGGGAAGTTGGAAAATTTAATATAAAATTCGAATCTTCATTTTTTTTTCTACTTTCGTAAACATTATTTTCTTCATGCTAACACTTTGTTCAGATTTTCGTTTCAAAATTGTGCACATGTGCGGTCATAGTATATTCATATGTAGCTTTTTACGCACAAGTGAAGAAGCATTAAAAGTGAAATATTGGCAAATGTATAAGACACAGTCTTTTAAACGGGAACTTGCAAAATGCCTTAAATTCATTTGGCACTCTAGGCATATTCTAAGGATCTGTCCCTGAGAAGAATGTTGATCTGCATCAATAGAGCCCTTGTAATAACTTAAGAGGATCCAGACTAAAGAGTACAGTAAACATTGCATTACCAAATTTTTAGCAATACCAGGGATATGCATAAGTTTTTTTTTCCAGTTTCACTAAGGGATTGCGCCAGCGAACAGTACACAGAGTATGAATTTGACAAATACATCAGTTTGTTCGTCTGACATTAACCTACCAACACACACAAGTTGAGTCCCACCAAACACTAGCGTCTGGGTTGTATCGTTCAGTGATCATGTCGACGTTTGTGTCTGAAAAAGAACATTTGCGGCACGCATTGCATTTCTTATTTAATCAACAGGAAAAGGCTCTGGAAAGTCATCGTTTGCTGGTAGAAACATATGGTGAACACGCTACATCGATTAGAACATGTGAGACGTGGTTTCGGCAAAAAAAAAAAAAGGTGGTGATTTAAATGAAAAAGAGCGCGCTCTGGTAGACCACAAAAGTGCGAAGACTTTTGAAGCCCGGCAAAACCGTTAATGCACAACGCTATTGCCAACAAATTCTTCATTTAAATCACGCATTGATCGCAATACAACCGGAATGGTCTAGAAGACATGGTACAATGATTTTGTTACACGACAATACGCCGTCTTACACAGCAATATCAGTGACAGACAAATTGCGATCGCTTGGTTGGGACATCCTTCCCCACCCGCCGTATTCTCCCGACCTGGCGTCATCTGACTGTCACCTCTTCGTATCAAAGGGACACGCGCTCGCAGAGCAGCACTTCAGCAATTTCGAGGAAATTGGAAAATGGCTCGACGAATGGTGTGCCGCAAAAGGCAAGCAGTTTTTATGTCACGGTATTCATAACTTACCTGAAAGATGGGCGAAGTGTGTAGAAGCCGATAGCCAATAATCTGAATGAACAAGAAATACATTTCCTTTGAAAATTACATGTTTTATTTACCACAAAACCGGCAAAAACTTATGAAAACATCTGGTAAGGTACAACCTTTCACTAAGTAGAGTATAAGAAAATGAGTTCTAAAGTAGAAATAAATCGTTTCCTGATCCATGTTCATATAACATGTTTTCTTCTTCAATGCGTGAAGAATGTGTCCTGAAAGTTTGGCCTACATTATTGTTACATCCGGTATTTCTTTCGGAATCTAAAATAATACTTCAAACAAATGATCCTAAGTGTACCCTAGAAAGAACTTCATGCAATACCTTACCTTAACAGCATTCGGTTGTTTGAACTAATAACTGACTCTGTAGCAGCTTTCAGAAATGACGAGCGGAGTTATTTGGACAAGTTTGAAATGATTGCACACAAGCTCGCCATTCCCCGAGATGAAATGTTTGTCTACTACCTCGAGCACAAATTTATATTCACTGAATAATTCTGAATTTCTGAGCAAGCAACAAACTTTGCGGGTGCATTCGTGAAACGAGCTAATTATGGTTGCGCGATTAAAATTCACACGCTTGCCACCACAAACAGAAGCAAAGCTGAAGTGAATCAAATGAAATACATTTTGCCCTCCTCTCCTTATGCTTTCATTTAACAATATGAACATGTTTTTGCTTCGACTTTCTTAAATAGCCATTTCTCTCTTATAATCATTGCAAATCACAAACTTAGATTACTGCAAATTATTTTCAATAACAGTTGAAGAGAATTAGTCGGAAGCAGAATTATTGCATCGATTTTATCGATTGCGAATGTCAAAAATATTGAAGCTCCTTAGGTCTTTTCAATGGTGAAATTACCAGCGTTTCGCCCCAGTGTAGCATTGGGCTCATCAGTTGGATTGCTACATATTCCGAGACGCTGGCGGCTAGTGCGCCGTTGACGCACCACTGCAAGCCTCCTATGTAGAACAATGCAGTGACGGTGCTGGTGATTTCACGATTGAAATTGACTGAAGACATTAAATGTTTTTAACAGGTTTGTTGCAGTTTAAATATTCCTACAATCTTCACCATTATCATTCAATCGTTTCCAGTGGTATAAGACTGATCTCTAAGTCTGTCTATCGAGGTGCATTTATCTCGCTTAGGCGTACAATTGGACCTAAGTAATAATACGGCTCATACCTCCACTCCACAAAACACAAACATCATGGTCGTCCACAAATAATAAATTGAATTGCCAACGATAATACAACAAACTTAAAAAAAACGGTGTCAATTTTTTTATGAGAAAATCAAATGATCATAAATATGCCTCTCCGTCATGGCCATCCATCAGTGGCTGCTAATTTCAGATGAACACCAGCCATAAGGTACAGCTAGCACATTTGCTAGGTAACCCTGTCTGAGCGCCCATCCATGCTTCACCTCACAGCCTGCACAGTTGCTACGTAACACTGCCTGGCCGTCCATCCATACCTCACAGACTGCACGGTTGCTAGGTAACACTGTCAGACCGCCATTCCCTACCTCGCAACCTGCACGGTTGCTAGGTAACACTGCCTGACAGTCCATCCATACTTCACAGCCTGCACGGTTGCTAGGTAACAATGCCTGACCGTCCATCCATACTTTACCTCACAACCTGCACGGTTGCTACGTAACACTGCGTGACCGTCCATCCATACATTACCTCACAGCCTGCACGATTGCTAGGTAACACTGCATGACCGTCCATCCATACTTTACCTCACAGCTTGCACAGTTGCTAGGTAACACTGCATGGCCACCAATCCATACTTTACCTCACAGCCTGCACAGTTGCTCGGTAACACTGCTTGACCGTCCATCCATACATTCCCTCACATCCTGCACGGTTACTAGGTAGCACTGTGTGACCGTCCATCCATACTTTACCTCACAGCCTGCACGGTTGCTAGGTAACACTGCCTGACCGTCCATGTATAATTTACCTCACAGCCTGCACGGTTGCTAGGTAACAGTGAGTGACCAGCCATTGATACTTTACCTCGCAGCCTGCACGGTTGCTAGGTAACACTGTGTGACCGTCCATGCATACTTTACCTCACAGCCTTCACGGTTGCTTGGTAATATGTCTGGCTATCCATCCATTCTTTACATCAGAGCCTGCATGGTTTCTAGGTAGCATTGTCTGACCATACACCCATACTTTACATCACAGCCTGCCCGGTTGCTAGGTAACATGTCTGGCCATCAATCGACACTTTACATCACAGCCTGCACGGTTGCTAGGTAACATTGCCTTGCCATCCATCCGTACCTTACATCACAGCCTGCACGGTTGCTAGGAAATATTGCCTGGCCATCCATCCATACTTCACATCACAGCCTGCGTGGTTTTAGGTAACATTGCCTGGTCATCCATCGATACTTTACATCACAGCCTGCACGGTTGCTAGGAAAAATTGCCTGGCCATCCATCCATACCTCACATCACAGCCTGCACGGTTGTTAGGTAACATGTCTGGCCATCCGTCCGTACCTTACATCACAGCCTGCATGGTTGCTAGGTAACATGTCTGGCCATCCGTCCGTACCTTACATTACAGTCTGCACGATTGCTGGGAAACATTGCCTGGCCATCCATCCATACTTTACATCACAGCCTGCACGGTTGCTAGGAAAAATTGCCTGGCCATCCATCCATACTTTACATCACAGCCTGCACGGTTGCTGGGTAATATGTCTGGCTATCCGTCCGTACCTTACATCACAGCCTGCACGGTTGCTGGGTAACATGTCTGGCCATCCATCCATATTTCACATCACAGCCTGCACGGTTGCTGGGAAAAATTGCCTGGCCATCCATCCATACTTTACATCACAGCCTGCATGGTTGCTAGGTAACATATCTGGCCATCCATTTATACTTTACAACACAGCCTGCACGGTTGCTAGGTAACATGTCTGGCCATCCATCCATACTGTACATCACAGCCTGCACGGTTGCTAGGTAATATGTCTGGCCATCCATCTATACCTTACATCACAGCTTGCACGGTTGCTAGGTAACATGTCTGGCCATCCGTCCGTACCTTACATCACAGCCTGCACGGTTGCTAGGTTACATGTCTGGCCATCCACCCATACCTTACATCACAGCCTGCACGGTTGGAGGTTTGCACTTCCATCACACATTGTGTTACATACAACTCCGTTACACAAATTTTCGGATCACCCCCAGCGCTAAGACATATTTATATCAATAGCAATCCACGCATGCAATATCCAAGAGAACTGAGATATGGTCATTGAAAGCAAAATCAAGCCCCATTCTTTATAACGTGAAATGATCCTTGTAATAAGGATATAGTGAATAGAAACAGAAAGTGAGAATACTTCGACTCACTTCCCGTTAGAGTGATGGAGAAACTAGTGGTCACGATGCGCAACGATCGCCTTTGGACCCGTAGGTGGCAGTGTTTATACAGAATGCCCGCGTGTTTGCTTGTTGTCACGGGTGTGATTTTGAATATATTAAGTATATTTGGGAATAAAATGGGAGTGAAAATGTCGACCTGCTTTGTGCCGCAATGGTGATTTGGTTACATGTCAGATAAAGCTAAACATTACTTTTTCTTCTCACCACCTGAAAATGAAGAGTATTCCTCTTAGTGGGCTAGAGCAATTACAGGAAAAGACATGTTGGTTAAGCGGAAATATTCTCGAAAGATGTCACCATAAAAATAGACTCGTCTATTGTCAATGGGACAAAATATGATATTCCGAGAGTAATGTGAAGCTTAAAGCAAGGAGCTATTCCATATACTTTTCAAAAATTACGGTCATATTTAACCCTTTAATACTCATATTAGTTTATGTTTAGTTTGCGTACATAAGCAGCGGATAATAATGTAGACACTTCAATAAAGTCGAATATGCTTGACAGAAGCCATTGATATTGAGCCTTATTGAATTTAGCTGTCTGTAGACGTACAGTGGCTTAATGTTTGGCCACATTATGTTCTGCATGTCGTTTCCTGCATTGTGCTCCCATCTAGGATGAAAGTGGCAAATATTTAGATACAGAGTTCTTTTGTACCTAGCAGCATCACGTGTTCTGTATATATTCTAAGTTTGTTGTTATTTATCAAGTGTTTCTGGAGTGATTGCCGTATTATATCCCGACATTAATATTTTTAATAAATAAAATGATTTTAACCTTTTGTCAATTATCCATGTGGAGCTAACAGTGCACATATTTACCCACCAGCCTATTGTCAGTACAAATTAACAGGGTTTAATTATTATGCCACCAGGTTCTGGAGTTCGTTTTCAAGGGTTTTATGGAAAAAGACATCAAATCATATCCCATCCAACCAACAGTTACTGCTGCTACAAATATTGTTATTCCAGTAAAAAAGTAAAATTTGATCACTCAGGGAAAATTCAGGTGGCTAAATATTTAGTACTGACCTATAAAAGGTTAAGCAATTCTAGAGCCTCTATTAGAACCAGCGTTATTTAAAGAACATGTTGGCAATGATAATATTATCGGCAGTTACTTAGTGTCTGCTGAACTCAATTCATCCTCTACATCTAACATAAAGGAATCCGATTTCAATTTCCCCTGTACATCTAAAGAAGCTCATATTGACGTTTCTACAATTATGTTACATTTAAGAAGACGAGTTAAAATACCTGCAATAATACATTTTCACGAAATCTGTATAATAAAACTCTTCAGGACCTGCTCAGCTGGTGAGTTAAACTGAGCACTGTCCCTGCATTTCCAGAGGTTATAGACCTTAGAGGATTTACAAGGCAATTTTTACTTGTCTGTTTTAGAGCTAAATTGAAGCATGTTGAAAATAATGTCAGTGTGTCAATCCTTACCAAGAAAAATAGGAAAACACTATGATTTGTTCTGAGTGATATCTACAAAAGAGTAGTGTTACGAAATTGTTGCAAACTTTGGGCTGGTAAGACTTGGGAGTAAGGAGACGAGCTGCTCCACTAAGCGGTATGTTCCGATTTGTCAGACAGTGCAAAATGACACTAGAATACGAAAGCTTGACAGGAGCTTTTAAAGCCATGAAAAAGTAAGGTATGAAGTTAAAGCTACAACACAAGAGTATACAAATTTGGGGAAGTGTTCATTTATAAGAAGATAAATTAGTGATTGGAAAAATTAATGAAGCGAAAAGTTCGGTGAATTTGGTTTGTTCTTTGAAATCGTTTAAGAAACGACTAGTTAAATAATTGATAGGAAATCTGCCACTTTCACTTATTCTTGCCACTTCATGATGTGTTACTTCCTTCTAGTGAATAAGAAATCCCGAGTCTACCAAGCTTTCACTCCCATGTAAGTACAATTTCATCTGAAAGCTACCTTCTTTCTTATAGAATAAACAGTTGACCGCAGCTACATACTATTTGCATCAGTTTTACTATATTATTGTTCTATTTAACTTGCTGTCCCGTCATCCTGAGAAAATGCATTTTCTCCTTACTTGAAATGACCCACTTCTTCCACTTTCGGATTCTCTATCCGACATTCAGTTCCTTCAGGTGTCTTCTGAGTTGACATTTCCCTAATTTTCATATCATACTCACTGCGGCACTTCTGAACCTCCAAGGCAGACTTTTAGCACAGGGTGCCACTAAGATTAACACAGTTCATATGACGCTGTTGGTTGTCTTTATTTAGCATATGACTTATATAAAACACAACACAACGGGAAATAAACAAGGAAAAGGAAAATAAGTTCATAGTGGACACATTCCAGCAACCCTTATAAATCACAGTCCAGGTTCTTGAGCCATTCAACTGTATCTGGTGTTGCAACAATAAAATCTTGTCTCTTGCCTGCGTAACACCTGACTGGACACTCAAAGACGATTTGGTAGATTGTCATTCCCATAGTCGCAGGCAGCTGATGGTTTCCAATCCCATTTATACACCAAGACAGCACAGAGTCCACAGTTAGTGCGTATCCGGTTTAATCGGGCCCATAACTGCCGGGATAGTTGGAATCTCGTTTTCTTTTAATTATGCTGGTTGACTCGTTGTGCCTTGGTGAACCGTTCTTCGTTCCATTTCTGCTGTAGCTACAAGTTGTTTGTTGAGTGAATGAATCCTGCTGATATTGGTGGATTTCTTGAAGCTATTCGGAGATGTAACATCATACGATCTGAAATATCAGCAATGATTGGTAACTGTTGTTTGGACACAATATTTTTATATTATCAGATTAAGCTGTTTTATCTCCAAAGACGTGGAGGAGCAATATCACAGAGAGTTGGTAAACAGTAAACTGGAATGGATTTGATGATTCCAGATATCAGCCTCATAGTTTGGTTTAACTGGACGTCAATCTTCTCCACATGGCTGCCGTTGAGCCAAGCTGGTGTACAATTTTCAGCCACGGAATAAACTAGGCCAAGTGCAGTCGTCCGCAGTACATTTCCTTGGGCACCCCATGAAGTGGTCGTCAGCTTACCCAGATGCTGTTTCTTGCTCCTAGTTTACCTGAAGCTTGAAGGAGGTGTTGACGGTAAGTCAGTGATCTCTCCGGTGTCACGCCCCATATTTTTAGGGTGTTTATTATGGTGAAGCTGTACGCCTTTGAAGACAAAAGATAGTTTTCCTGTTTGAGAACTTGTTACTCAGATGGAAGTACTTTAATTCAGATTTTGTCATATCAGGGCAGAGTCTCCATTTTCGGAAGTAGTCAGCCAGTATGGCCAGATCAGTCGTCAACGTTTCTTCAGTCACAGAAAAAGGATCGTTTTTGGTGTGGTCATGATCCAGTTGATGGGGATTCGCCTATCGGATGGGGCCGTTATACTTTGAGCAGACCCCAGGATGTTATTAGGAAGAAGTAGGCTACGTGCCGACACCACCGGGTTTCACACTCTCCGTACCTGATCAACATCATTCCATATTCAGACAAGCAGCTGACCCATGGGCATCAAATACCTGGCGAGCCGAACATGTCCTAGGACACTCGTACGACTAAAACCCACATTATAAAGAAATAAAATCTGGTTGGGTCGAATTCGCCACATGTACTAAAGACAGTTCATATTATTATTATTATTATTATTATTATTATTATTATTATTATTATTATTATTATTATTATTATTATTATTATTATTATTATTATTATTATTATTATTGTTGTTGTTACGGAGTTATCCGTGGAAGTCAGAGGTGAAAGAAGGTGCGGGCTGGAATGGATCTAACTACAAGTTCGAAAGATGAATTAAAATTTCAACAAAGGTTATATTTTCGAAACTTAACAATGGTGACATAGAATGAGCGTACAACAAATAACAACCAGTAAAATCAGGTACACGATCAAGAAGTCCAAAATAAGAGAAAAATTTAACCAGTTTTCACTAGGGGAAATAACAAAGGAATTCAGGTACAATGCAACTTTACCAATTCTGGGCTACGAGCCCCAAAGTCTGAGCTCTCAGCTCACAACCACAAATACCAAAGGGGAGAAAACCCTTAATTACATGGAGGTCTTGCTCCCGCTTAGTAATGTCAAGCCTCCTAGAGGCACCTTCCAAAATACCAGAAAGAGCTGACCTGCTCTCAATTTTACAAGCCTATCAAAGGCCACAACGAACTTTACTACTAACTGCCCTCAAGGCACACAAAATAAACAGGGGTATTATGTGCCCAACCTACAGGGCCTTCGCATGAAGGAGAGAAAAAATTATTTATTATTATTATTATTATTATTATTATTATTATTATTATTATTATTATTATTATTATTATTATTATTATTATTATTATTATTATTATTATTATTATTATTATCGTCATTTCCCCCGGCTTTAACATTTGCACAGTACCCCCATATTCATTGCCGGTGTTATTCCCTTCTTTGTTCGGTCCGTGCCCTCCCCGTTTTCACCTTCGGCTTTCTTTGTGGTCCCGCAGTTTCTTCTTAAGTGGGTTGCACTCCAGGATATCATCATGTATGATACCCATTTCTTGTAGATCTTTTTCTACCTCACTGAACCAGGCGCCTTTCGTATTTTTACGTTGGAAGTAGCAGAAGATCCGCTTAGTTGACCTTACAGGGCTCATTCTTGTCACGTGATCATAGAAACCAATCCATCTCTTCCGCATCGCAACCGTTATCTTTTCTACGTAGAAATAGAGCTCATTGTTGTGCCGTCTTCTATATTCACCTTTGTCTTTGATGGGGCCCAAGATTTTCCTCAAAATCTTTCGTTCTTTGATAACAAGTTTCTCAATAAGGTATTTTCTGTTCATTGCAAGGCATTCCGCAGCATAGAGGGCCTCCGGACGAATGACTGTGTGATAGTGTCTGAACTTGGCCTTCCAACATACTGATCTTTTGCTGTATACACGCTTGGTTAGATGGGATGCCATTTCCATTTTATTCATGCGTGACATGAAGGCTATTATTATTATTATTATTATTATTATTATTATTATTATTATTATTATTATTATGGGGATACCCGTGGAGCAGAAACGGTTAAAGAAGGTGCGGGCTTGAATGGGTCTAACTTCGATATCACGGCATTGAGGTGTACCTCCCGCTACAATTATTATTATTACTATCAAATGTACCCGTGCTTCGCTACGGTATTCTACATTGTATACGGATTTCTCCGTAAATTACTGTAAATGCAATGAGTTAGACTATATTAAATTGCATCTACAAACGGACTTCACCATCAGACGACTCGTTCAGTGTTCTGTATGGTTGGTCCTGTGATATTTACCTGTATCTCCTATATTTATGGGTTAGATTCAGTTATTCATTGAATGGGGTGAAAATTGGTACAGTTTTCACATACTACTTCCTTTTTCTGATAATCATGTGACCCCGGAATCATAAAATTTTGCGAACATATGGCCACCGGTCATGTCAATGTGCCTGCTCAATGTCATGATTGCATCTTTCCTATAAGTGTGCCAAACAATAACATACACCTGTAAAAAGTACATCAACTTGAACTCAAGAAATGCAGTACTATTTAACGAATAAGGGATAGAGATACGACAAAATGTCATAGGCCCAAAGTTGTAGGCCTGTCCAAATTGAAACGCAGTCTTTTGTGATACGACTTACGGTTTAGCCAAAAATTATTCCGAAAGGAAGGTCTGGACAGTCGTTAAAATTGCATCCATATTTCGATATTTTCCGGGACCAAAAGTTATAGCCTACATTTGCATGGCCTGGAAGATGTATTTCCTCCAAGAAAAGATTGTCCAGGTTTCTGGATTAGCACTCGCATACATACGGAGTAATTATGGAAGAAATTATTACAGTTTAGAAAGTTGAAATTAAGAGAAAATAGGATTATTACTGAGGACAGCGGGATACGTACAAATATGTAAATACCAAGTGAATGTATTGGAAAATAGGTCTGTCGGTCACTCAATGCAGAGCATGATACCTGCAGAAAATAGTAAATTTGTCCGCAATTTTAAGAGTAAGGTAAATTATGAACTAACGAAATTTGTTTATAATGAAGATGCGTTTTACATACGGTCCACGGAGTTTAGAGAAAATCAATAGTGTAAGAGAAAATGGAGGGAAACCGTTCTGGTTTTCCTGTAAACCCCCCGTCTATTCAAAGATTTTAATACGATATGCATATCGAAACCTTTCTAGGGATGAGTATAATCAAAATATGAAGTTTGGTTGAGATCTAACCAGCCGTTTCGCCGTGATGGTGGAACAAACAGACAAAAAGACAGACAAACAGACGAAAAATAAAAACCACCGATTCCGTCTTGAGTTGACCTAAAACAGATAAATATCTGAAAAATTGGCAATAGACAGCGGAACCCTACAACTTTATTTATATAGATTATTATTATTATTATTATTATTATTATTATTATTATTATTATTATTATTATTATTATTATTATTTCTTCATTATGCCCATTCATAGAGCGCGTTTGAATTTGTTAGTTGGTTTGATGGTTTGTGCCTTCTTATCCTCCCAAAATCTCTTCATGAATGCACTGTGTTGCATCTTGCGTTCTGTCGACCACTTCCTACCAGTTGTCTTTTTGGGTTTCTCCCTAAATTTATTATTATTATTATTATTATTATTATTATTATTATTATTATTATTATTATTATTATTATTATTATTATTATTATACAATTTACTTTACGTTCAACCGACCCAGGTAGGTCTTACAGGGACGAAGGGATAAGAAAGTACTATGAGTGGAAAGGAAGCGGCCGTGGCCTTAATTCGGGTACAACCCAATATTTCTCTGGTTTGAAAATAGGAAACCACTGAAAACAACATTCAGGGCTGCCGACGGTGGCATTCGAACCCACCATCTCACGAATATAAGTGGCCACTTGTTCGGTATTCTATATCATTATTATTCGCTACTCGTTTAACATCACATAATACATCGACGGTTTCCAACTATGGAAGAATGGGAAAGGACAAGAATTGGGAAGGTGGTGGGCCTGGCCTTAATTAATCCACAGCCCCAACATTTACCTGGTGTGAAAATTGGAAACCACGGAAAAACATCTTCGAACCGACTATCTCCCTAATGCAATCTCACTGCTGTGCGCACTAAGCACACGTTCAACACACTGGATTTATTATTATTATTATGATTATGATTATTATTATTATTATTATTATTATCATCATTACAGTTTTATTATACCAGGGGTACATGGCCATCTATGCCAGTGAACACGAAAGTTTAAAAACTTTCAAAAACTTTCTTCTCCGAAACACAGTGAGGCCGAACGGGGAAAAAGATGACAAAAATAATGTGAACGGTATATTAGTAACTTAAGTTATAGAAACACATTTGTATAACACAATAACAGCTTAATACATTGTATGTACCTAATAAACACTTTTAGACAGAATCTGAACTGTTACCACTAGACTCATTTCAACAATCAAAGTTAATGTTTGGTGGCAGCAACATATCTAACACTTCTTTATCGAAAGATGCCTTTCTTGTAGTGTGTAGTTCGTCCATGCATGAAATGTATGGGTCAGATGCAATCAGGTGCTGATTAAGCCCATCTTGATTCGTCTTCTCTCGGCATTGTTCTTATGAAACGTTCTCTGCACCTTTCGAACACTGTATTGCTGGCTTCTTGTGCTTCGTCACTTAATTGTCCAATAAGAAGCAAAGCACAGGAAATTTTTCGGGTCCATGAATAAAAAATTTGTGTGAACGGTTGGTGGCATTGGGTAACAAGGGTACTCCTCGATAAATAATTTAGCAGTATGCAAAGCATATGATCTAAATTTGCCGGTTGCTATGGTGTGTGTCCGCTGGATATCGTTTATAATATAATCTAAATCTCTGTATTATCACAACGCTAACCCCTGTAATGAATGCTGATTTTTCTGGATCAGTGTTGCCATCATTACTGCTTCCAAACCCAGGCTTAGTTTTGTCAAAGCGTAGACCCATTTCATTCCTTCTGTGTCTTCTTTCTGTCTCAGCAACTAATTATTTATTTTGTAGAACCCGCGCTTGCCGTTTTTCAGAAGTAGTTTATATGCAAGGTGTACAATACATTCTAAATACTTTATCCCTGCGTGAAGGACTGATAACCCAAATCCGAAATCGTTACGACTTACTACACCATTTTTAACTATTGTGTTCTCATTAACATTCTTCGAAGGAAAACCACCAATATAGCAACGATGGTTAGACATGGTTCCTGTCAGAGCGTTGCACACTTTCCCGTCCACCATTCTGAGTAGTAGTTTGTGAGTGATTGAACATGTATTTCGTTTATTGTAAGTCTTTAATTTTCTTTTCTATGTGAGTTCTTTCAGACTTGGAATGATGAGCAGTTTCGTGTGTCAACTGAAATTTCATAGGCCTACAAAATCTAGTAGATGAACACTTTCTATTCTGCCAAATTATCATTTCCTCGTTGGTCCCGGACGTTTCTGCGGCCACAGTCAGTCGCAAGGGTACTACAGATGAATTGAATATATTTGCATCAGTTGCTTCGGGATTTGTGGTAAACCTTTGCTTGTACTCAGATTGACTGGACCCATTAAATCCCCATTTACCAATCAAACACAATTTCTTCACTTTCTCTAGCCTCGATTTAATGAAACATGTTTTTGTGCTTGCACAATTCGTGAAGTTGTGTGATTGAAAAGTGCTTGTAATTGTATTTCGGCAGAAGTTTCGGTAATAGTAATAGCTTCTCTTTCGGGATAACATTACTTTTTGGCTAAATGGATTTTCTTATAAAATCAAAATCGACACAAATCTCTTTCTCTAATTTTATTATACTGTTCTCTTGTGATATCAGTGCCAACGAATATAGATAAAGCTTCGGTTGCTGGTAGTTCTCGGGCGCAATGCATATTTAACTGCTTGTATGCAATCCTGTCTTTTGACGCTCGTGTTGGTCAGGTCTTTGTAAAATCTTGAATAACTTTTGAAGCTTCTAAATTACCAGAGGAATGAAAACTCATTTCGGAAGCATATGAAAGTTCTTCGGGAGAATGTTGGAGCCGCAGTTGTCGAGTTTTCTGACGCTTTGATATTTTAGTTATGCCATGGAATTGCTTTAGTGGTCGACCAACTTTCTTTCTCCCTGCAGCCGAGTAGTTTGGGAATGTGATGGACATTCCCAGCCATTGCCTATTATTTTTAAGAAATAATATTTCATTCCTCCTGGCTGCTTGCCACTTCTTCTAGAAATAGGAGATAAAATAGGACGGCTTCTTGTTTAAATCTGAAGTTAGATTTTCCGAGCATTTGGTGCGTTTTTCCACACTTTTTTTCCTGCACGTTTTATTCCCTGAATCCCTTATTACATCATACAGGGTCCTCCTTGTTATAAAAACATCAGTACAGCCAGATCCTGAAGGAAAAGAAGAGAAACTAAATATGAAACAAATGAATGGTCGCTACAGGTTTTAAAGAATGTATTCTACAGCCGAGATTGGCAACTATTAGCGACCTTTTTATGATGTTGGTTCTTATAATACGGCTCTCCTGAATAGCAGAAAACGTTGTAATTATAGCCCGGACGTGCCCGGAACAATACTGAAATCATAGTAATATAACTATGAACTATATCTTAATCCTAACGAAACGCATGACTTGTATATTTAATTATTTTGATGCCTATTCCATAAATAATCAACTTAAACATAGTGTAATATTAAAATGCATACCTCCAGGTGGTTATTATTTCTTAGGTGAACACAAAACGGATGTACACGACTTGAAAACACAGCACTCTCTCCGCTTATCAACTACTCAATGAGTCGAGTGGGGGTGACGTGGCACTTTAGACTTCGGCAGCAAGTTGCGTCATTTCCTTATCGAAATACGTTGCACATAGTCTTCAACTTTATGGAAAGGAAGCGTTTCGCTAAGAATTCCGAGATTCGTTTTTTGGACTTTTGGCTATTTTCTAGCGACCTCTAAATATTTTTGTTTTTGTGGTTGGTAAACCTTTTTTATAATGAATTATTACGTCCCGAAGTAGTTAACACTTCACATGGTTGCTCCTCTAATGTAATCTGCCTACCACATGCCTGTAACTAAGTTCTCTAACCAATCAAACCCGGGGGTATGCATGGAAATTTAGCCTATCAGTGCTCTGTATTTTAATTTAATCTGGAACTTTCCCTTACAGATCTATTTAAGGAGAGCACTTTAGGAGCTCCGGATATTGAGAGTGCGACTTGACGGAGGTTACAGAGGGCAGGAGACAGGGTGCAGCCGGCTTGAGGAAGATCCGGCACTACAAGGTAATGGTATCATTTAACTAAACATGTGATTGTGCCGGCAGGTAATTCAGGGTGAAGGTTTCAGTAGATTTATTAAATTCTAATACGTAATATTTCCTTTTGGTTTGAAATATAGGACCTTCTGCGCATTTTATATTTCCTGCTGGGAAAATCTTGAATGTAAGGGAGCACGAGTGTTGACTCTTCGATCTGTCCCCTTCAACTTTTGAGCTGGGTGACTTACGTTTTCGCCCTCTAAATTTTTAAAATCTTGTCTTGATTTTTAAATTTTCTCTCCTTTAGTCACCCTTTTTAGTATGGGATTTACCTCTGTGTCATTGGGCCTTAAGCCTACTTTGGGGGTCGTCTCTTCCAGAATGTTCGTTAATTAAGGAGAGCTGGTAAATGAAATGAAATGGCGTATGACTTTGAGTGCTGGGAGTGTCCAAGGACATGCTCGGCTCGCCAGATGCAGGTCTTTTAATTTGACGCCCGTAGGCTCGTGATAAGGATGAAATGATGCTGAAGACGACACATACACCCAATGACGGTTAAAATTCCCGACCCTGCCGGGATTCGAAACCGGGACCCCTGCTACCAAAGGCCAGCACGCTAACCACTTAGCCATGGAGCTGGACAGGAGATCTGGTGTTTCGCCTCCTTGCCTTTTGTTAATGGCCTGTTCTGTGTAACCTTTACTTTTTATTCTTAAAACCTTGTACTATGGGTGATTATGCCTCTGTATATTCTTTATGTTCTTAGGGTAACCGTGTTTACGTTCTGGTTCCCTTTGGGAACAGAACTTAAATTAATTGTGAAACTTTGTAACAGATAGGCCTACCATAGGGCAACCAGTGTATGAACACTTTAAAGTGGGATCACCCTAGTGGTTACTGAGAGTAATCATCATCATCATCATCTGTTTACCCTCCAGGTTCGGTTTTTCCCTCGGACTCAGCGAGGGATCCCACCTCTACCGCCTCAAGGGCAGTGTCCTGGAGTTTCAGACTCTTGGTCGGGGGATACAACTGGGGAGAATGACCAGTACTTCGCCCAGGCGGCCTCACCTGCTATGCTGAACAGGGGCCTTGTGGAGGGATGGGAAGATTGGAAGGGATAGACAAGGAAGAAGGAAGGAAGCGGCCGTGGCCTTACGTTAGGTACCATCCCGGCATTCGCCTGGAGGAGAAGTGGGAAACCATGGAAAACCACTTCCAGGATGGCTGAGGTGGGAATCGAACCCACCTCTACTCAGTTGAGCTGAATGGACCCCGTTCCAGCCCTCGTACCACTTTTCAAATTTTCGTGGCAGAGCCCGGAATCGAACCCGGACCTCCGGGGGGTGGCAGCTAATCACGCTAACCACTACACCACAGAGGCGGACACTGAGAGTAATTTGGATTGTAAATACCAGCCGATTGCCCGATTGAGGGTAGCCTCTATTGTGTTTCGGAGCTCAGACTCCTTTAATATTTTACCTAACAGGAGCTATTATGCTCCTTCCATAGTAAGTTAACGACTGGCAGTTCTCTCAATTAATTTTGTACCTGATTAAGGACTTCGAAGTCCATTGCCTTGTTCGAGCAGACGAGCTCCATGTTAATGCAAATATCCCCAAGTTATATTTCAACTGTTGCTCGTTATGTCATTAAATGTCATTCTCTGAATTTTAAGAAAGGAATAAAAACATAACATTTCCAAACTTGTTAAAGTAAAAGTTGATCTAATTAATTACCTGTCCATCCATTAAAGCTAGGCGCTTCTATTTCTCTGTGAGCCTCGGAATTGCGGTAAAAATTATTATTATTATTATTATTATTATTATTATTATTATTATTATTATTATTATTATTATTATTATTATTATTTCTTTCTTGCGAACCGGCCAAACTTAGGACCACACCAATACCACTTCACTTCCTTCTTATCTTCCCTTCTTCCTTCCTTTTTCTCCACAGTGCTTTCATTCTTTCAGAATGTTGCACTCTTCTCTCTTCAGTCCATCTTCCCTCTCTGCGCTCTTTCTTTTCTTCAACTATAACTTTTATGATGGAAAGTCTTTTCCTGAATTGGTCTCGAACACGATATTCTTCATCTGCAATTCCTAACCTCTTGAGTTCTTCCTTCATCTGCTTGGCATATCCGCCCTGGTTCTTCAAGTAGCATATTTTATTAAAAATGTGTTTATTTAACCTTGCTGGAACCATTCTGACCCTGTGTCCATAGAATCCCAACCGCCTTTTCTTTATTGTTGTTTCCAGGTCTTCTGTTCTTTTGTATATCTCATTTGATCGTAATCTGTAATTTCCCTCTACTACCCTTGGGCCGTAAATCCTCCTTAATATTCTCCTTTCAATCTTTAGTAGTTTTTCAGATTCGTTAGTATTGCTATTTCCACCCCATACAGAATCACTGGTTTTACGACAGCGTCATAATGTCTTACTTTGGCATTGATGGAAAGATTATTTTTGTTGTAAATGGCTTTGGTGGCAGTGTTTAGCCTTTCTAACGTAAGTCTCCTATTTTCCATGGCCTATTTATCCATCCCGTTGCTGCTGATAATCTCTCCCAGGTATTTAAACTGCTTTGTGACCTTCACTTCGCCATATTTCGTCTTCATTGTTCTCTTCACATAATTCCTGTCCGTGCTCATCACCTCTGTTTTTGTGAAGGAGACTTTTAAACTTGTTTTCTCGGCTATCTCCTGTAGTTCATTTATCTCTGTTATTGCTTCCTGTTCTGTCTCAGCGAAGACTGCCAAATCATCAGCAAAGGCCAAACACTTGGGTTTGATATGTTTTCGCTAGAAAACATCATGAGGCCCTCTAAGGCTAACAACCTTAGTTGTACAATGTCCAACCCCTAAAATGAACATTAATATCATGGGACAAGCTTCTTGCGAATTATTATTATTATTATTATTATTATTATTATTATTATTATTATTATTATTATTATTATTATTATTATTAGCAACAACAAGAAGAGTGTCAGTTACGATGCATGGTCAAAGTATCCTAGAAAGACCGCAGACCGCTAGCATTCTTTCAACTTACACTCACTGTTTCGATCTTAAAACGCTGAGATCACACCAGGCAAATGCTGCGGCAGTACCTTAATTAAGGCCACGGCCGCTTTCTTCCAACTCCTAGGCCTTTCTTTTCCCATCGTCGGCATAAGACCTATCTGTGTTGGTGCGACGTAAGTCAACTAGCAAAAAGTTAGAGAATTAGCTGCCAATCGCCCCACTCCCTTCACTCAGTTCCATGTTCGTATATTAATTTCACGAGCTCCATTTTCTAAATCAATTTGTTTACTCGGCGGAAAGCGTTATTCGTGTAACGCCAGTCTGGGATAATATACACTGTTCGCTGTAATTCGTTCATGACATGACATGAGACACCTTTCAAAATTAATATGAAAGCCAGCAGATAGCAAATAAACACATAGGCTAGAATCAACTATATTTATTGTTATAGAGTGCAGCACAGGAATGACAAACATTATGAGACTGTGAGTGGCTCACTGTGACGTAACCAAGCGCGTTGGCTGTGCGGTTCAGGAAATATAGCTGTAAGCTTGCATTGGGGAAATGGTGGATTCTGACGCCAGTGTCAGCAGCCCAGAAGATGATTTTACTTGGTTTCCCATTTTCACACGAGCCAATTGCTAGGAATGGACGGTAATTAATGTCAGAGCCGCTTGCTTCCCAATCCTAGCACTTTCCTATTCTTACGCCACCAGAAATCTTACATGTGTTAGTGTGACGTTAATGCAGGGGTTCTCATTACGGCGACGATGGGACAGGAAAGGGCTAGGAGTGGGAAGGAAGCAGCCGTGGCCTTAATTGAATCGATTATTTCAGAAAGCAGTCAAGTGACAAAAAATGAAGTTTTCTGAACAACTGATTGAAAAAGTGTTCCTTTTGTTTAGTACAGTGTTTTTATAACAGTAGTGATATGTCTGAATGCTCAGAAGACGAACCTGTATCAAAAAGGAAATGAGGAGTGGTAGACACACAAACTCACACGCGTAATATTATTCGAAATGCCAGGATAAAAGGAGAAGGTTATCTTTCTTACTCAGGAAAGGAAATACCTGGTCTGAGCCCTACATTATTCTATGGTATTGTTTGTTTTATGTGCCCATCAATACGTGACTTAAATGCCTTAAAACCGTACGTGATAGGATATGAACAGTTTTAGGACAGCATTTTACAATGGCCTACTACAGGGACAGAATATGGTGTGGAGTTCGTTTATGAGGATTAATTACCTCCTGTCATAATAAGCAGGCATTGCTGATTTCATCCTTTTAATAATTATATTTGTAGTCTAAACCTATTCAAATATTTTCTGTTTACACAAATGTGGAGTTTATGACAAAATCCTTTCAAAATTCAAGAATTATCCCACAAAAATATGTTTGCAACACTCGTTTATTTCAGAAACCAGTTAAGTGGAAAATGATTCGTATTTTTTTACAGCAAAGTTAATAAGCACAAAATAGCTTTCCTTAGATAGAAAGTATTAAATGGTATAATACTTTCAAGCTAAAATATTAAAACCCTTACCATAACATTTTGTCTGTTGCTAGACATTTTTTTTTCATTTTCCCAAAAATGACAGACTTGGCGCTTGAATGGTTTCTGAAATAATCGATTCAATTAAGGTACAGCCCCAGAATTTGCCTGGTATGAAAATGTGAAACCACGGAAAATCAGGGCTGTCGACAGTGGGGTTCGAACCCACTATCTCCCGAATACTGTATACTGGCCGCACTTAAGCGACTGCAGCTATCGAGCTCGGTGAGCACTTCTCATAGGCTACTTCGCACGAAAACGGATCACGAGATCTACAGTATTTGCTTCTGTCTATTATTCTAAACAATGCTGGTAAAGGCTAATGTCAAATAATATTCTCGATATTTACTCACTTTGCTTTTGGGTGTAGAATTAATGTTGCTGGTGGGAGCAGAAGTAGAAGTGGAAGAACAATGTACTTTGATTAAGCTCCTCTCCTGCTTCCGCTTTGTCCAGCCCAAATCTCACATGGAATGACTGGGATTTGAACCACGGTATTCAGCGGTGAGAGGTCGACGCGCTGCCGTCTGAACCATTTAGTTTTAACATTTATTAATACAACTTCCTCCATGAGAAGTTTGGCACAAAGGCAAAGTATGTCAACTGCACAGCATTTTGTCTTCTAATTTATTGGTGAGTTTGCTAGTGTGCCCTAAAGAAATAACCATAACAAGGCTCAGGAATAAATTTGGAATGTTATATAGATGATTGCGGAGTATGGTTATTGAACCTCGTATTGCGGCGATAGTGATGTCGTGAAGTCGTGTCCGTTTGAGACCGAGAGAATCACATAGCTCTACCAGAAATTTAGGGATTGTGCCTCGAGCTCCGATCATGAGTCCATGGACGGAGATATTGTGTAGGTGATATTTGTCTTTATAGTAGTTCACGGTTAGCTGGTAAATCGACTACTCCTTCATGGCTACGTATTGCAAAGCGCAAGTATACTTGCAAGACCACAGGACTGTAATGCCTATGAGGTTGATGCCAGACATACTCTTGAAACCTTTGTGAGAGAGGGGCTCACGGAAAACGAACGGTGGTTGGTACGAGTGGATGTTTACTGGGTGAAAGAAGTTATTTGGAATGTTGGACTGTTTTGTCGCTTATTTCTTATAATCGGTTTTGACCAACTAAGGGCAGAATAAATAATTCTTCATGATTTCATTTTTCCCTGGGGCCAATACACCTCCACTCTCTTCTTTCTTTTCAGCCGTCGAATGTTGTTTTTTCTGGCACTAGGAACCCCCAAATGTGTGTGTTGTGTTCCTCAAAGTGGTTCTCTTGTTTACGTCTTAATCTATGATATTCATTTCTTGGAGATACTTCTTGGTGTTAACAAACCATTTGTCATAATATTGCAGTCTGTTATGAAAAAAAAGAACAAGGCATCGCTGGTATATGCAGCAGATTGACTGTGAAGTTGACTATGCCGGCCCCACGGTGTAGGGGTAGTGTGCCTGCTTCTTACTCGGAGGCCAAATTTTCGGTTCCCGGCCAGGTCAGGGATTTTTACCCGGATCTGAGGGCTGGTTTGAGGGCGAACCATCTGCGGCTCTGTATTTGAGAGCGGATATTGCCTTCTTGTACTTTCTCTTAAGATACTGAGCAACACCAGCGCCTCGATTTTGGCTACTGGGTGGTCCATTGGTAAGTCTGACTTTCCTTCCCTTGCCTGAGATACCCTCTCAATTTCATCTTCTCCCTCTCTTCCAAGCTTGCGACCCTTTCGGCTTCACAACCACCATTACTCTTCTTACACCTGCCGGTGGAGGTTTGCGATACATCTTTGGTATTCCCTGTCTGCCGCAAGAAACGACTAAATTGGGATACCAGGCAGTGGCATGCACTGAACCCCATCTACCCCAGAGCTGCTGGGGTAAAACATTTTGTATTTACATTTTATTATTATTCCTTGAACACTTTTTACAAAGTTTAACACACTGCGAACATATAAGCCAAGCCAAGTACAGCTGTCTCGACAATCCGCTCGCACTACCGCAGTTCAGCTTCTACAGCAAGCTGGGTTTCCTTGCCGGCACGAAAGAAATTTAAGTCGCTTGGTTGACGCATGCACTTGAAGCTTCCTTGTCCTGGGTGTAGGGCGGGGCTGTGAGCCCTTCCCAGACAGCAATTTACGGCGACAGGCCAGTTAGCTTAGGTAAGGGATGTTAGTTTTAATACTTGACACTCGAAGTGTTCAGCGCCACATGCTAGAGGTTAAAAGAAAAATATCGACATTTTAACAGTATAGCCACTTGCACATCGTCTTGCTAATAAACATAGAGCCAGTTTATGAAATCAATTATAATATAGAAGAATATATTTTATTTAACGATTTCGGCACGAATAAAGTTATTTTGAGCAAGTCATTGATGGCACGTGTAGAGTATGTTTTCCGATAGCTGCAGAAAACCATTTAGGTTGGCCAGCATGAACACTGAGCTAAGCGCGAAGTAAAGGAATTTTGTATAGTGTTTCTCTTGGATTATAGGTGAAGTTTTCATGATTTCTGTGCTATTCTTCATGAATATAAGGTGTTGTACGTCGTTACGAATATTTTCCCTCAGTAAGCGAGTGAAACTATAGAACTTCGGCGACGGTAAAGTACCAGTTAAATTTTGCTGATTCAGTTTAGGTTAGGATTTTTAAGTTAAGAACAAATATTTTGTCCCAGTGTATTTTTGTGAAAACCATGACTGTACTATCACGAAGCGTCACCGGGTGAAACTGTAAGTACATTGTTTGTACATTTTTTGGTGTCGTCGTTGCTGTGAATATAAATTTGGAAACATGCGCAAGTGTATGATTGAGGATATTCTTGAAAGACCTTTTCCACGAAAAATGCAGCCTTATAAAATGGTAATGTTGACTTTAGAGAGTGTAGTGGGGCTACGATTGCTTATGTTTAAAAACATTTTTGCAGATCGGGTAACGAATATGTTCACCACACGTTACTGATACCAGGGTCACTCTGTTCGGGAATATGGGTAGGTAACCGCAGGATCCTTGCCTGAGACTGGAATTACTTCCTCTTACACTTCCGACTTTATTCTATCCTATCACATTTCACTTGCTCGCCTCTTGTTCTCCTTGGACTGCAACGGCATCGGGCTTACGAGGCCTAGGGAGTCTCTTATAATCACCCCCGTCTTCTTTTATTACGCTCGTTCGTGGAAGATCCTTTTGTATCCTTTGCTCCGATTAATACATGAAGAGGTTGACTGTCCAGTTGCACTTCCTCTCAAAACAATTATCATCACCACCACTCATTGGCCTTTCTCTTCATGTTATCAATAACTTCGTATTCAAAAGATTAAACTTCTTACTTCTTCCCGCTCATTATCTGTAACATCGCAACACCTCAATAATAGTGATAAAACTTTAAAAGTTTATAAGATTAAAAAAACCATATCGAATCAAGGCTAATATTTAATCTGGCTATTTCTACTTGATAAAATTTAGGTTATATTACATCACATTTTCACAGAGTTTCAATTATATAAATCGCAACTAAGGTGTCAATATTCTTGCCGAAGTTGTATTACGGAATTTGTGACTTTTCGCGAAAAAGAAAGCATTTTGATTTATGACATTCTCTAGATTCAAAGAGTGATTATTTTTGCATACGGTGCATGTCATTATAACTAAAAAAGATATTGTTTGAGTTGTGCAACAATTCCTGTGGGTGTGCGACATGTGATGATAATGTATTCATGAATTTTACGCTGAGAAAAAAGAAGTGCAGTCGCTCACATGTGCGTGACTTGGGATTTCGTTGAAGGAAATGCCAATCGAAGGGTAAGATTTTAGTTGAGAGACCGAAAATTGTGGAATAGCGAGTGAAATACTTGCGACAGTTACGGATTTCCCGAAATGAAAGAAGAAAATAATATTATATTTATACATGAAACCTATCTTCATGCTTCGCATGTTCTTTATCACTGCCGGCAAGGATCTGAAAAACTGGGGTGGCCGTGAGCGTAGAGGCGCGCGGCTGTGAGCTTGCATCCGGGAGATAGTAGGTTCGAATCCCACTATCGGCAGCCCTACCTTCCAACTACTAGGCCTTTCCTATCCCATCGTCGCCATAAGACCTATCTGTGTCGGTGCGACGTAAAGCCCCTAGCAAAAGAAATAAATAAAAAACTGGGGTACTTTCTTCCATAGGAAAGGTTACAGATTAATTACAGTGCACGGTGGAGGAGAGAACGGTTTTGTTGCCAATACCCTTTTAATTTGTAAGTCCCACCTAAAGACTGAGGACTATCATGACGACATGAATTATATTAATTTTTCTAAGTGGATAAATGATCGGCTTGTTCGAAACTTAGCCGCACGGAACATAGTAATAATGGGCCATGCAGCCTATCATAATGTTCAGGAAGGCAAGAAGCCCCTCTCTGAAGAAGTATGTACAGGATTGGATGCAGAAAAAGAGAATTGAGCTTGATATGACAAAAGCTGAATTGTTGGGACTCTTGAAAAGAGCTTGCAAATCTATGGACATGAAGTTCTCCATCTTCCTCCGTGTCTTCCAGATCATATTTCAAATATTAGTAACAATGTAACATTCACTTTTTACCTAAAAAGTGTACTATAGCATCTCTAATGCTTTCACTGTTCATAAATGAGACGCTCCTCTTCCCAATATAAATAAAAATGATTACTCTGTACGAAGAATGCTTCTCTGTCTTATAGATCGCTCATGACTTAATAGCAGACAAACTCGACAAAAAAGAAGCTCTTTGCCAGATATTGTTTGCACAGTATTCGCAGACAAATGGAAAAAGTGTTGTGATCATTTAAAAGACATTGAGCAGCAATATTGGGAGCGTGACCACATCAAGGACGAGGAATCATCAACCTCAGTGAAAGTACAGATGACACTGATTCACACGAGACTGAAGATTATTCTGAATAATTTGTAAGTAAGACCCCTAAACTCCGAATATTAGCCTAAACAAACGTGATCATAGAACACACAAGCAGCCAGATAATATTTTTGCTTCGATTTTATGCTAGAGATTTATAGTGTCTATTGTTCCGGAGCAGATTGTTGCTGTTTGTGTTGTTGTTGTTGTTGTTGTTGTTGTGGGAAACGTGTCTCTCAATCATAACAATAGCAGGTTATTCAAGAGTATTATATTTCTTCTGGTGGACAAGAACGGTAGACAGTATTAACGTTGTTATTATGAAAATAGTGAAAATAGCTGGAGTTTTTCTGCTGAGGTTTTTCTCTGCAGTTTCCTGACAAATTCGCATTAACTAATCTCTTTTATCCGCATCACACTGGAAATCAGGTTAAGCAGATTATATCATTCTCTTGGCTGTCAGTGAAAACAACTTCCTCCTGTTCGTTAAGCGATTGACCAGTTCATAGCGCGTACCGATACGCCTTTCCTTGGCAGACAGTACAGTTTCAAACGAACTTTCCTTACTCGCAGTATTGCTACTGGATTATGCTGAGTTGATTTTCTACTAAATGGTTCAAACCCTTCATTTTTACATAACAGATGTCCTATTGTAACAATGGGTAATAACATATGGCACAAGAATAAATTAAAGCCTACAGAGAGCCAAAAGAATGACCTCCTTTGGTATACACGGAGATATATTTGACATTCTTTTTGGTAATTACCCTCTGATGTCTTGATGTCGCCAACATGTACTATGAGAGATACTAAGTACTTCAGTACTGAAATAAAACTGAAATTTTAGAATGTTATGCTTAAAGGCCTGTGTAGTTAATTGACAAGGTTTAATGCAGACAATCGAAAAGTAAGACTCGATTTGTAAAATGTACAGTATATGAATATTGAATTTTCACGACCCCATTGTAATCGAAAGAGACTTTCAACGTATTAGGTCGTGTTACGTAGAGCAACCGACGCGAAATCGGGAGTTTGTGGGTTCGGATCTCACTGGTGTCCGCCTGGCCATTTTTGTTCTGTACTTAACATCTCTTCAACACGTACTACATGTACGTAACACGACCTAATACGTGAAAAGTCTGTTTCGTGTACGGTATATATTTATTTTCAATAGTTTATCATTTTAAGTAATTCTTACACATTTGAGTTAGCGTGGTGTATGTACACCGATGAGCCATTGCATTATGACCACCCCAACCCAGGAACATTTCGCGCCTGGAGCGGGGAGAGTAACACATGACAAGCTTTCCACACTATTTCAATCAGCTCCCAGGACTACGTCCACTGCCTGAGCTTGACTGTGTCAGCTGGGTGAAAGGATCAAGTTCTTCCCCCACTACCAGCGGAGAACACTTAGGCTCCTGTAGAGGTGCTACTCGCGTGTGAAGAAGAATAAGAATAAGAAGAGAAGGAAAGAAAGAAAATGATTGGAAGTAAAGAAGCAGAGGAAGATGAGATAATAATAAGAAGAACGATCTTTTTTTTACAATTTGTTTTACGTCGCACCTACACAGATAGGTCTTATGGCGACGATGGGATAGGAAACGCCTAGGAATGGGAAGGAAGCGGCTATGGCCTTAATATTAAGGTAAAGCCCAACATATGCCTGGTGTGAAAATGGGAAACCACCGAAAACCATCTTCAGGGCTGCCGACAGTGGGGTTCGAACCCATTATCTCCCGGATGCAAGCTCACAGCTGCGAATCCCTAACCGCACGGGCAACTCGCCCGGTAAGGAATGACAAAAGCAGACGAAGAACAAAAAGAGAAGGATAGGCAGAAAAACCCACACATTTTCTTTCATTATTTCCTTCTCTTCTTCTTCCTTCTTCATCTGTTTTGGTCATTCCTTACCGGGCGAGTTGGCCGTGCGGTTAGGGGCGCGCAGCTGTGAGCTTACATCCGGGAGATAGTGGGTTCAAACCCCACTGTTGACAGTCCTGAAGATGGTTCACATTGGTTTCCCATTTTCACACCAGGCAAAGGCCACGACTGCTTCTTTCCCACTCCTAGCCCTTTTCTGTTCCATGGTCGCCATAAGACCTATCTGTGTCGGTGTGACATAAATCTAATTGTAATAAAGAAGCTTCTACTGCCCCTATAATTGATTTCACTCTTCATCTGTATGTTCATTTCCAATCCCTTTCTCAGTTTTCTTCTCCTTCTCATTCTTCCTTGCCTCCCACTTCTTTCTTCATCTTAAGTGAGAGCTCTCCAGCCAGATGTTAGTAAAACTATTAAGATTATAATAACAACCATAACAATCTCATCTGTTCCCTTGGGAAGTTATGAATTTGATTCCAGGATTTATGACTAGCTGTCAACAGGTCCTTCAAACTCCGATAGGCATCCAGCTCATGTCTTCACGCTGATAAAGGACTTTCCTTCATTATTTCGGCAAGAGTAAGTAGATTAGTGTTTGTTTGACTCAATGAGCTAATGTCATGCCTTCATATCACCAGGAGAGTTCAAGAGGAGAATAAGGTAAATTTTGAGATGAGTCTCTCATGAATGAGTCCCCGGAGGAGTGCATTAGACACAGGTCACAAAGTCAGGTGGGATAACATTCAAAAGGAGATCTCGCTGGAGATAACACATCCGTAGGGAAATTATCTTGTGTGTTACTATGATTCATAACCCCGCCAGCGGTGGATTAAATTAAATAGAGGACGACACCGTGTAAATACCTTGCCAGTGGTCCTCATTACCGCGTCGACTGGGAATAGCTCGCTCCAACATGGCGTTATTAGTGAATATCACATCAGTATCATGGTTACAAGCGCGCCCCCGTATGAACTACCTTCCTCCTCTCTTTGTTATGTAATTACGTATTCCATTCATTTACTTGTAGACAACTGAAAATTAAATATTTCGATGAATTATGCTTGGGCAGTCGAACCTCGATATCTCGAACCTTCATTGCTCGATTTCTCAGTATCTCGAAGTAAAATTTCCCGGCCGTTTGTCCTGTTCTGCAGATTTCTCTATTACTCAAAAATCGGTTAGACAAATTTCTCGATTCCTCGAAGCAAACTCATCCTCCCCTGAAGCAAAAAATACTCTGAAACAGGAATTTTATGCAACATTGACTGTGCAATACGGCATTTGTGGTTTCTGAGTAACAGTTAACAAGTAAGGAAAGATTTACAGCGATGCTGGGTGCTAATATGACGGGAACCGAAAAACTAAAACTTCTAATGATCGGAAAATCGACGAAGCATCGCTGTTTCTCGGGTGTGAATTAATTACCGGTCACGTACGAAAGTAACCCCCGAAGTCGCGGATGACAAGCTCCATTTACGAATCTCGGCTGAGTGGTATTGACGAGAAGTTTCAACGTGAAGGGAGGAAAGGTTAACGATAACAAACAGAAGAGATTAAATGGATTTTTCCAAAGGTGTTAACGGAGGTATGATTCTTGTTTCATTACTGTATGTACTATATCTTGTCTTGTTAAAAACGTCGCTATAATAAGGGTTATAATAAAAGTGATGCCGTGCTTGCTTGTTGTTTAAGGGGCCTAACATCGAAGGTCATGGGCCCAAGTGATGCCGTAAAATAGAGTTTGTTTGCATATTTTTAAACACTCTTATAAAATGCAATCACTATAAGCTCGTGGATACATATCAGTCAACTACCACTTACCCGCGGCTTCGCTTGGGTGGATTTCATAATTTGATAGAAGTAGTCGTTCCTCGGTACGGTTGTAAGACATTATCTGAAAATCCCTAAAGTATAAAACCTCACCGAAAATTGAGTTCCATTTATGCCAGAACCTCTTTGTAAATCACGTTTGTGATATTGCCTTTTGGATCTAAGATTACCATGCGGCATACAACTGTACATGTGAGAAACAGTCTCCTCTCTAGTCGAAAAAAACCATGTTTCTTTATTTTCAAAGGAAATTCCAAATACCTATTTCCAAGCCTGTAAAATTTTCAGCTTTTGAAATATCTGTATCCTAATAAAAATAATTCAACTCGCTTTTCAGTCCTTTTTAACCCCCTTACGTGTTTTTCCTGAAAACAAGGAATGCATGCCCCTTTTTTTAAAAAAAAAGATTAAAAATACCAATGTTCACGCCCGTAACATGTTAAGTTTTAAGATATACTCATTTTGAAAATCCCCAAGTTTTTCAGTTCCTCTTAAGTGGATTTTACGATAACAAATTACCTATGTTTCTTTGCTTTTACAAGGAGATTCCAAATACCAATTTTCACTTCTGTAGCATGTAACTTTTCTGAGATATACTGTAGATATAGTATTTTTAAAAATTCACCCCCTCTGTCACTCCTGTTCACCCCCATTAATTGGATTTTCTAAAAACAAAAAAATAAGTGTTCCTTTATTTTTAAAGGAGATTCCAAATACCAATTTTTCATGTCTGTAACATCTTCAGTTTTTGAGATATAAATATCCTCATAAAAGGTACTCAAACTTTTTTCACCTTTCTTAACCCCGCTTAAGGGGATATTCCGAAAACAAAAATATGTGTTCTTTTATTTTTAAAGGACACTCCAAATACCAACTTTTACGTCTGTAAACTTGTAAGTTTTTGAGATATAGATACACCCTTTTAAACAATTCACCCCCCTTTTCACTCCCTTATCGATGGAAAATTCAAAAATCCTCCCTTAGGGAGCACCTACAATCTAATATATATATATCCCCAAAATCTCACTTCTTTATATCCAGTAGTTTTGGATCGGCGATGATGAGTCAGTCAGTCAGTCAGTCAGTCAGTCAGTCAGTCAGTCAGTCAGTCAGTCAGTCAGTCAGTCAGTCAGTCAGTCAGGACACGTTATTATATATATAATGTGCTATAATGCTCAAAACTGATATTCCCTATATCTCGAAATTTCGATAACTCGAAATAAAATTTAGCTATCGAGATATGGAGGTTCCACTGCATTTCATTTACATATTCTTACTAATATTAAACATTTTTATATATTGCTTGGAGTATGTAACCTTTTTTGTACATATTTAGATCATTATTGAGAAAACCATTAGAAATTATGTCAGCTCGTTTAATTTTCAGACTAGTATAATAACTGGCGAATTTCATCCCATATAGAGCGTATATCATAATTAATAGCGCAAACTGAAACAGCTGTAAGTGCGCGATACTAGAAGCAAAACAGTTTTAGTGAACATGGGTCTGCAAACGAGCCGTTTACGAAATAATTTAGAATTTGTGGTTACCAGCCGCCACTGACTTCATTGTGTGTGAACGTCATACTAGTTAGGAAAAGGTACCGATACAACATTAAGAAAATTTATTAGATACTTTCCTAGAAGTGCAGTTGTCTTTAATGGCGTAGAGGCGCGCGGCTGTGAGCTCGCATCCGGGAGATAGGGGGTTCGAATCCCACTATCGGCAGCCCTGAAGATGGTTTTCCGTGGTTTCCCATTTTCACACCAGGCAAATGCTGGGGCTGTACCTTAATTAAGGCCACGGCCGCTTCCTTCCAACTCCTAGGCCTTTCCTATCCCATCGTCGCCATAAGACCTATCTGTGTCGGTGCGACGTAAAGCCCCTAGCAAAAAAAAAAAAAAGTTGTCTTTAATGAACAAGAAAACAGTCTTTCTTGATGTTACAAGGGCAACACTTTGAATACTTCCTTTAACTACGAGTCAGTACACTGTACGGTCATTGTAACATGAAACTGTAACATACTAGGTAAGACTGTATTAAAACAAGACTGTTGAAAGTGGTGGTGGTGGTAATTATTGTTTTACCAGGAAGTACAACTAGGCACCATCCTCTATTAACACAATAATCAGAGGGAAAATAATGGAAGGAGTCCAGCACTTCGATAAATGAAGATATCGGCCATAGAAAAACGAAAGCAACGAATGACAGGAAAATGAAAAGAACCCTTGGTCGCAAATGCTCTAATGAATTCGGGGTCGGAAAAGAACAAGAGTTGCCCAAGCAAGATCGGACAGGATAGATGAAAGTGAGGAGCCTGGCACAAGTAAGTGGAAGCAATGCCAAAAACTCATCTGAGGGCCGTGTGGATGCCAACCTACGCTTCCAAGTTAAGAGCCCCTGTTTCCTCTTTAGTTGTCTCTTACGAGAGACAGGTGATAGCGTGGGTGTTATATTCTTGTTATTCTACCGCCCCACCCACAGTGGGATATTGTTGATGGACTCGTAATCGACTGGATTATAATAGTTCAGTATTCAGCCAGACTTCAAAGAGATTGCTGTGAATGTTTGCGAAGTACTATCTGAAATCAGATGAAGTGACCTCGTTCGTTTCCTACCAGTTTTTAGAATTATTTTCATACGAGTGTGTAAGTCAAAAAATTACAAGTGAGAAATATATTTCGTTTCTGTTTAAGTTTAAGGGTTTTACAGTTTATACAGCGGGAAATAGAATTGTGAATTGGCAACATTGTTCTCTTAGCTTCTGCCATCAGATCATTCTGGGCGCCTGGTCCATTGTTAATCAGCTTCCATCCTCTTCTAGGGGCTTCTTTATAGCTAACGTCGACAGTTCACTGACGCTATTGTTCTGCTCGCTGCTGGCCCTGTCCACATTGTCGACCGCTGCGCCGGAATTATTATCTCTTGCTGGCATTATTACCGACCTCTCCCCTGATGGTCACCGTATATTAACAGTTTAAATAGCATTTAGGCCCGGTTTCATCAACGTGAGTTAAATCTTAACCAGTTTTAAATTTGAACTAGCAAATGTACCCGTGTTTCGCTACGGTATCCTCCTCATACCTTGTATACGGCTTTCTACGTAAATTGCTGTACATGCAGTAAGTAACACTATATTAAATTTCATGTATCTTAGAGCAATACGAGAAACAAAACAGGGAGGACCCCATACGTTGTTCCCAATGAAAGGTGCGTGTTGGGTAGTTTAGATGAAAATGGAAGCCACATTTCCCACTGCCATTCATAATCGTGTACGGGAGTTTCTACTACGACGGCAGACTCACTTGTCAACTGCAATTTACAACTGCCTGTCAAATCGAGTTAGATGTTTGATAATTATCGAGCAATGCAGATATATCTAACGTAAAAGAAATCGACAAATGGTCATAGACCAAATTTTTTTATGCTAGTTGCTTTAGGTCGCACCGACACAAGACAGGTCTTATGGCGAAGAAGGGATAAGAAAGGCCTAGGGATGGGAAGAAAACGGCCGTGGTCTTAATTACGGTACAGACCCAGCATTTTCCTGTATGTGAAAATGGGAAATCACAGAAAACCATCTTCAGGGCTGCCGACAGTGAGGTTCGAGCCCACTATCTCCCGGATGCAAGCTCACAGCTGCGCGGCCCTAATCACGCGGCCAACTATCCCGGTCGCAACGATCAAAGTTGAAGGTCTCCCCAAATTGAGCGACGATTGCATAACTGTTTTGTGATATGACCTACCGTTTAGCCAGCAATTACTCCGAAACGAAGGTCTGCACCGTCATTAAAATTGCCTCCATATTTATATATTTTCCGGGGCCAAGAGTTGTACATTTCAACATCTTCGAATTTGTAATCAAATGAAAGAATGTCCAGGTTTCGAGATTAGCACTCGTATACATACGGGGAAACTAAATAAGGAAGAAATGCAGTTAAGAAAGATATCGTTAACAGGAAATAGGTTTATAACTGAGGACAGCCGGATTGCACAAATATGTTAAAATCAACTGGATGTATTGAAACATGAAATGGCCCTCACTAAACTCTGATGATATTGGTTACGGATTTCAATTTTTTTTTTCTAGGGGCTTTACGTCGCGCCGACACAGATAGGTCTTATGGCTACGATGCGATAGGAAAGGCCTAGTAGTTGGAAGGAAGCGGCCGTGGCCTTAATTAAGGTACAGCCCCAGCATTTGTCTGGTGTGAAAATGGGAAACCACGGAAAACCATTTTCAGGGCTGCCGATAGTGGGATTCGAACCTACTATCTCCCGGATGCAAGCTCACAGCCGCGCGCCTCTACGCGCACGGCCAATTCGCCCGGTACGGATTTAAAAAGAAGGTAACAGAAGAGATACGTATTTATGCGCAGGGAACCCTAAGTAAACAGATAAGAAAATGACTAATGGTGTCATTTCTTTAGCCTAAAGAGGAGGGCCTAAGGCAATAAATTAAAGCAGAAAAAGCAAGTAGAAGAGAAATACATGTTTTGAAAAAATTATAGCAAATACCAGAAACAACATACGGTATGAAATAATGGGCTACAATCCTTCGACTCAAGGAGCACTAAATATTACAGGAATTGTGACGAAAATGGCATTATGTTCCTTTCCTGCTGGCAAACAGCCAGAGACGTTGTCATGGTAACCGTGACGGTGGAACAGACAAACATACGGACACGAAAGCTAAAAAGCATTCATACGGTCTTGAGTTGACCTAAAACGGATGAATATCTGAAAAATTACAGACAGCGGACCTCCTACAATTTTATTTATATAGATAAGCATGGGTACGTCTATAAGTGCAGACCTTCAATTCTAGATAGGTGGATTCAGCTAACGGACACCTCTTTTAGTGTTCTACATACTTTGTTCTATGACATTTTCACCTGTCTCCTATATTTATGGGTTAGATTGAGTTAGAAACATGAATAGGGTAATATTTGGGTACAGTTTTCAATATTATATCATTTTGGGATATTTATGTGACAGCTGGCATCATAAAATTTGGCTAACATATGGACACTTGTCGTGTCAATGTGTGTGCCGAATTTCATGATTCTATCTTTCTCGTAAGTGCGCCAAACGGTAACATAAACGTGTAAAAAGTACAAAATTATCATAAAATCTAGAAATGTAGCTCTGTTTAACGTATAAAGGACGGAGGTACGACAAAACGTCATGAGACCAAAATTGTAGATTCATCCAAATTGGATATTGATTGTGCTATCTGTTTTGTGATATGACTTACCGTTTAGCCACCAATTACCCCGAAACGAAGGTATGCACATTCATTAAAATGCCTCCATATTTCTTTCTTTTTCGAAGCCAATAAATTATACATTTGAATAGTTTGGAATTTTTCCTGAAATGAAAGAGTGTCCAGGTTTCGGGATTAGCACTCGCATACACACGGATAAATAAAGGATGAAAATAATTCAGTTAAGAAGGTCGACATTAACTGAAAATATGATAAGAACTGAGGACAGCCGGATAGGCCGAATATGTAAATACCAAGTAAATGTATTGGAAAATGAAATGTTCCTCACTAAATTGTGATGATATGAGTTATGGATTTAAGAAAGCGGTAACAGATGACAAATTTAGGCGCAGGGATTCTTAGATAAACAGATGAGAAGATGACTTATAGTGTTATTACTTAAGCCTAAAGAGGCAGGGCAGGGGCATTTAAATAAAGCAGAAACCACAAGTAGGAGAGAAATACAGTAAAAATTATAGCAAATGCCAGAAAACACCTTACGCTGTGCAATATTGGGCTACATTCCGCGGTACTGTTCAAATATAAATAAAATCCCTTAGTGCTATTCGAAGACGATTGCAACCACCAATTGGATTCCGCAAATATCCGGCAGAATGGCAGCTTGACGTCTCCCTCGCCTTCTACCCTAAGGACAACCACGAGTTTTCAGGAATTATGACTAAATGACATAACTTTACTTCCTTGCTGGCAAGCAGACAGGGACGTTGCCATGGTAACTGGTAGGTTCGTTGTCGGTCTGTCGGTCGCTCAGTGCAGAGCATGAAATCTCCAGAAAATAGTAATGTTCTCCGTCATTTTAAGAGTAAGCGGAATTGTGTACATAACATTTTTTTAATGAAGGGACGTTTTACTTGTAGTCCATGGATTTTACAGAACATCCACAGTATAAGAGAAAATTGAAGAAGGCTGTGCTGGTTTTCGTATAAATCCACAGTCTATTCAGTAATTGTTAAATTATATGCATATCTAAACCTTCCTCTGGATTAGTATGCTCTACATATGAAGTTTGGTCGAGATATATCCAGCCGTTCCGCCGTGATGGTGGAGCAGACAAACAGACACGAAAGCTAAAATCCACTTATACGGTCTTGAGTTGATCTAAAACAGATACATATCTGTAAAATTGGCAAAACAAAAGAAACTACAGACAGCGGACCTCCTACAACTTTATTTATGTAGATCTGACCATACATTCTGTTTCTTCAAGAAGAGTTAGTTTTAACTCTTGGTTAACGTGAGAGTTAATTTAACCCATCCTTTCATCTAGGCTAACTCTTAACTAGAGGCTAAATGAAAGGTGCCTCTGTAAATCACGCATAGTTGCTTTATTTAGATATATTAACCCTCAAATGGTGAGGTGGGTTCGTTTATGGTACCAGTCAAACTGTACACCTCTAACACGTTGCCCGATTTTATCCCTAAATCTTGCTTTTCTTTGTGCCTTAGCCCTAGCCGAAGACTAATTCTTCTCTGAAGCGGTTGTTTACTAATGTTGTCCTTCTTCTTTCTATCCAGTTTTGAAGTAATAGTGGCGCTATTTTTGACCTCACCTCACCGTTTGCGTAAGAACAAAATGTTTTACTTTTCTTATATATTTTACGAATTCGACGTCATAAACTTCAATTCTTCGTGCAGATATTGCATTTCAAATGTTTCTGTTCAGATAACATTTTGACCATCAGAATGTTAGCGGGCAAGGTAGGAGAGATGGTGGTATACAACTGCAAATCACTAGATTGCGTGCCAAAAGCCTGGATTCAGTTCCAAAACTCCCCGCAATGTTCATATGGAATGAGGGCGTATGACGCTGTTGATGGAGATTCGTCCGTCGGATGGAGACGTTAAGCCTTAAGCAGACGCCATGATGATCTTCGACAGGAGTAGGTTATATGCCGGCGCCATGTCTCACACTCTCCCCTGAATACCATCCTATATCACGTCATACAATTCAACTTGTTACCTCTTCTGATGATGTTGACGTCAGGAAGGGCATCCGGTCGTAGAAACGCGCTACGAAAATTCATCCCACTTCACTATTTAATACCCGACCCCGTAGAGAAATAGGGAAAGGTTTGCGCATATCTACAAATGTTTCTGTTCACCTCTAGTTTCCGAGGAAAGGATTCTATCAGTGACCCCGATTTTCCAAGAATTGTGAACAGTGTACCGAATTATAACAGTGAGTGGAAAACAATACTGAGTTTCAATTCGGAAGTTCTGGGACATTGTGTCGCTTGCAGCCGTCCATTATGCCAGAAATGTCGCTCCTTGCCACTAGTGTCTAGAGAACAGATTGTGAAATATTTTCACCGCTTGTGAAATCAAGGAAAAATCGAAAAAAAATTTATTTCCATGTTTTTAAACTCTCATAGAGTTTGGCATTAATTTCGTAGTATAAATTTTGGAATCACATGTCTCTTTCAAGATGCGAAGATCTTTTAGGATCTTCCAATTCTTTCTCGAGTTTCCTTCCATACAATAATTTCAAATTTGTTAACACATTCACAGGAGCTATGTAATAACTTCTGAGAGTGTCTCTGTGTATGCTTCTTTTGTCTTTCTACATATATTTAGAATTACTGTACATGGCAGTGCATAAGGTTTTTTTAATGGCATGTCTCTTAGCGTTATCCAGAAACAGCAGGGCGACGTTCCCATACGTTGTTTCTAATGTAAAGTGCGATTTGCGGAGTTGTGATGATAACGGCAGGCTCACTTGCCTACTGTCATTCACAATTGAGTAGGTAAGTTTTCATTAAAATGGAAGTCCCCATTACCTACTGCGCGCTCACAATCGATTTGGAGAGTTTTCATTACAATGGCAGGCGCCCTTTCCTACTTCCAGACAGATTACAGTTGAGAAGATTTTATTATAATAGCAGGCACCTTCCCTACTGCCAGTCAAAATTGAGTTGTGCTGTTATCATTATAACTATAGGCCCCTTTTTCTAATGACAGCCACATCGAGTTGGTGAGTTTCCACTATAACAGCAAGGCCACTATTCCTAATGCCAGTCATATTTTAGATGGGTAAATTCGTTTATAATGGCGGGCACATATACCTACTCCCAAACACAACCGGTTAGAAGAGTTTTGAACAAAATTGCATGCCCCCTTGACTTCTTCCAGTCAAATCTATAAGGGAATTATTAATTACAATGTTAGTTCCTCCTTACTTATGCTAGTTACAAAGGAGTTGGAGAAGGATCTCATTGCTATCCCCAGTCAAAATCGATGTGGAGAGCAATGCTTACAATATCAGACGCCTTCCTGCTTAGAGTCACTGTCGATCTAAAATAATAATTATAATGACAAATACACCCTTTCTACATCGCTACGACTCGACTTTAATGAATATGTATAGATCGACATACGAAGTATATGAATGTTTACAGTATTGCAAACCATCATTTACAGATTAACTGCTGCCAAACGATACATCATATCGACAAACGGATTATACCATAAGATTTAGCGGTCTAAACGGCTGGTCTTAAGATATTTTCTCCTATCTCATCTATTTACGGGTAAAATTAAGTTCGAAACGTTGAATAGGTTGAAATTTGGGTAAGGTTTTCTCACAGTGCATTGCTTTTGGGTAGTAATGTGACAGCTACAAACATAGAAGTTGGCTCACTTATGGATACTGGGAAGGCCAATGTTCGTGTAGAATTAGATTATTCTATCTTTCATATAAGTGATTCGAACTACGAATTATACGTGTAGAAAGAGCAAATTGTAGGTATAATCGAAAAAAATAGACAAATATTACTTATAAGGAATAGATAAGAGACGAAACGTTACAGGAGGAAAGTTGTAGAGCAATCCAAATTGAACTGAGATTGTTCCATTCATTTTGTGATACGACTTACCGTTTAACCGCGAAATGCCTCGAAACGAAGGTCTGCACCCACATTAAAATTGCCTCACAATTCTGATATTTTTCGGGGGTAAATATGAAATACTTAAAGATCCTAGAATCTTGCCGTCGATTATAGGCTAAAACGTATAATGTCGCATAATTTCAATTTTCTGGCTCTTCTGGCATATTGCGCCGTAATCTTGATTTTGGGCGAGGGGGTAAAATTTAGGACTTTTAGGAAACTATAGCTAAAAGTATGTAGATGGTCATGTTTACCCCTTAAACGGATAGTTGTACGAAAATTTCGCCGAAATAATCAATGCACAGACATGCCGTTGGTAAAATTTTATTTATATAAATAGATAAGGAATCTGCTCCACCGAGCTCGATAACTGCAGTCGCTTAATTGCGGCCAGTATCCAATATTCGGGAGATAGTGGATTCGAGCCCTACTGTCGGCAGCAATGAAGATGTGTTCTCGTGGTTTCCCATTTTCACACCAGGCAGATGCTGGCGCTGTACCTTAATTGAGACTACGGCTGCTTCCTTTCCACTCCTAGTCCTTTCCTATTCCATCGTCGCCGTAAGACCTATCTGTGTCGGTGCAACGTACAGCAACTTGTAAAAAAAATCTGCTGAACGTTCAACACGTTTCGGGCTATGTCCGCTGAACTTAGTCTGTAAAACCGACCGTTCATCATACCTACCTTATTAATCCTCCTGTAGAAAAAATGCACATGAGAAAAAAGAAGTTTTAGAAACGGATTTCCAGCTAGGTTGGTCCATTTCCAGTCAGGGTGGTTTTTTTATATATTGTGGGAGAGTAAAATCACTGTATCGGTTCCCTATACAACCCCAGTCCGTTCCTTTGGACAGGTGGATACTAAATATAAAGTTAAGTTGAAATATCTTCAGTAGTTTCCAAGTTATAAGAAATACGCTCTATACGCACCGGGTCTTGAGTTAAGTCCGGTGGGACTTGTACCGCAAAACGGTCCGTTAATGATAACTCCTTTATTAATCCTCGTATCGAAATGATGCACATGAGAAAAAAAGGTTTAGAAATTTATTTCCAATAAGGCAGGTAGATTTCCATTATATTTTGTTGCATATATTTTGTGGGAGTGCAAAATCACGATTTCGGCTTCGTATAAACCCCCAGTCGGTTCAGGGATTTGGAAACAATATTGGCCCTAAAACCTACCCAGTGAAGGTGGATTCTAGATATGAAGTTATAGAAAAACAGACAGACACCAAAGATAAAAAATAGTCAGATAGTCATTGCTACACCTGAAATGGATAACTGTACGGACATTTCGCCAAAATAATCAATGTACAGACACACGGTCGTTACGAGTTTATTTACACAGATACACAGAGTGTTCGGAAACAATGTGAAACGGGTATATGACCGTTGTAGCGTTGGCCATACTGATAAGTAGTTTGAAAACATTACGTCGAAATCTCGCGCGGTTGTCACTTTATCAGCTGGTGAAATTAGCCAATTAGATCGCTTCGCGGGTGAATTCAAATGGGTTTTACGAAGCGGTGTTGTTGAATCTGAACGTGTCTTGGCCGGGCTTGTGATCGATGCCAAGCATCCAACACTACCACACCTTGAGTTTCAGCAATTGCCACAGTAGTGTGCTTGCTGTGGGCCTAGCATGTCAGCAGGGAGGTCCTTGTTCAAACTCCTCCCCTGGAGAAGTTTATTTCTTCTATTTGTGCCCTCAAGCCAGTCATAAGCTACATGCATATTTAGCAACACCGCCTCGCAAAGCCCATCTGAAATCGCCCGGGAAGCGATCTGATTGGCTAACTTCAACAGCTGATCAAATGACAACGGAGCCAGATATCGACGTATATTTTCAAATTATTTATCAGTATGACCAACCCTCCAACACTCACATACCCCGTTCACATTGTTTCTGAGTACCCTGCATACATTTTTATGAGTATGGTGCCAGTTTTGATTCCATCTCACCACTTGAAGGTAAAGTGGTGTTTGTAACAGAAAGAGGTCTATGAGGAGTATCTATTTTATCAAAACACATTCGCAGAATAACGTTTGAAGAGGTATAGACCGTCAAAAACCGTCGTCAGGAAGGTCGTCGAGGAAATTCGTGAGAGTTTAGGATACACAACACATTGCATTAAGATTTTACGCCACAGGATCGTTCCATATTAAGGTCGGAGACAACATTGGGGTATCAAACGCAGAATGGGCTGCAGCTATAGCATTAAGAATTTTGTAGAACTGTTTAAGTTGCTTACTTTTTCGCACTGTCACCTGGACAATGCTTCTGACTTCCCCTGTAATTTCTTCTCATGTGCCCTGTTTTATTTTTAATGTCACACTATAATTCCTCTCGCATTCTATAACGATTTGATACTTAGGACTCACTGAGTAATGTGCTTTTCTGAAGCACAAACATTTGTGCCTCTGTCTCTCTTCTGAATCTCGTCCATTTCTTGATCACTGCTGTCAGGCTCATTACGAAAGAATAATCAATCATCAATCACTACTGCTCTGCATTTAAGGCAGTCGCCCATGTGGAAGCTTCCCTATCTGTTGTTTCATAACCTTTCCTTAAATTATTTCAAAGAATTGCAAATTTATTGAACGACTCCCTTGGTAAGTTATTCCAATCCCTAACTCCCCTTTCTATAAACGAATATTTGCCCCTATTTGTCCTCTTGAATTCCAACTTTAACATCATCTTGTGATATTTACTACCTTTAAAGTCACCACTTAAACTTATTCGTCTACTAATGTCATTCCACGCCATCTCTCCGCTGACAGCTCGGAACATACCACTTGTTAGTCGAGCAGCTCGTCTCCTTTTTCCCAAGTCTTCACAGCCCAAGCTTCGCAAAATTTTTGTAACGCTGCTCTTTTGTTGGAAATCACCCAAAAACAAATCGAGCTGCTTTCCTTTGGATTTTTTCTAGTTCTTGAATCAAATAATCCTGGTAAGGGTCCCATACACTGGAACCATACTCTAGATGGGGTCTTACCAGAGACTTATATGCCCTCTCCTTTACATTCTTACAACAACTTCTAAACATCCTCATAACCATGTGCAGAAATCTTTACCCTTTATTAACAATCCCATTTATGTGATTACCCCAAAAAGTATCTTTCCTTGCATCAACACCTAGGTACTTACAGTGGTCCTTTCCTTACAGTGGAACTTTCACCCCATCAACAAAGTAATAAAAACTGCGAGGACTTTTCCTATTTGTGAAACTCACAACCTGACTTTTATCCCCGTTGATCATCATACGATTGCCTGCTGTCCATCTCACAACATTACCGAGGTTATGTTGCAGTTCCTCAGAATATTTTAACTTATTTATTACTGTGTACAGAATAACATCACCTGCAAAAAACCTTACCTCTGATTCCACTTCTTTACTCATATCATTTATATATAAGGAAATATAAATGTCCAATAATACTGAATTGAGGAATTCCCCTCTTGATTATAAAGCTTTGCTTACTCTAATTCTGTGAGATCTAATTTCTAGAAATATAGCCACCCATTTAATCACTCTTTTGTCTAATCCAATCGCACTTGTTTTTGTCAGTAACCTCCCGTGATCCATCCTATCAAATGCTTTAGACATTTCAATCGCGATATAGTCCATTTGACCTCTTGAATCCAAGCTATCTGCTATATCTTGCTGGAATCCTATAAGTTGAGCTTCAGTGGAATAACCTTTCTTAAACACGAACTGCCTTCTATCGAACCAGTTATTAATTTCACAGACATGTCTAATATAATCAGAAAGAATGCTTTCCCAAGGCTTACATGGAATGCATGTCAAACTTACTGGCCTGTAATTTTCAGCTTTATGTATATCTCCCTTTCGTTTATACTCAGGGGCTACTATGGAAACTCTCCATTCATTTGGTACAGCTCTTTCAACTAAACAATAAACAAATAAGTACTTCAGATATGGTACTATATCCCAACCCATTGTCTTTAGTATATCCCCCAAAATCTTATCAATTCCAGCCGCTTATCTAGTTTTCAACTTTTGTTATTATTGCATATATCATAGGTATCATATATATATTTTAATACTTCTTTAGCATCGGTCAGCTCCTCTATCTGGACATTATCCTTGTAACCAATATTCTTCACATACTGCTACTGCGGAAGTGTGGAAGAAAAACAAAATACCGCAAAAAGACAAAAACGAAGAAAATGCCGAGCTTAAGTGCTGCATGTATCCAGTATTCGGGATATAGTGCATTTTAATCCGACTGTCGTCAGCGCTGGCGATGGTTCTGCGTGGTTTCCCATTTTCACACCAGGAAAATGCTGGAGCTGTACTTTAATTAAGGCCACGGTCGCTTCCTTCCCAGTCCTAGCCCTTCCTGTAGCATCGTCGCCAAGGGAACTATGTGTGTCGGTAATAATAATAATTTCGTGTGGCTATTGCTGGCCGAGTGCAGCCCGACGAGGGTGGGCGTCATCTGCCATGTGTAGGTAACTGCGTGTTATAGTGTTATGTGTGGTGTGTGAGTTGCAGGCATGTTGGGGACAGCACAAACACCCAGACCCCGGGCCATTGGAATTAACCAATGAAGGTTACAATCCCCGACCCGGCCAGGAATCGAACCCGGGACCCTCTGAACCGAAGGCCAGTACGCTGACCATTCAGCCAACGAGTCGGACATGTGTGTCGGTGCAACCCGGAAATAAAACAATTGCGCAAGAAGTTTGTTCATACGGTCTAATTTTCAGTCACTGCCTCCTTGATTGGTACGGTAGCTGCTTCCAGAGAGGGTTAATACGGTGTATTAACCCCTTTCCGAAATAGCTTGGTGAAACGCGTTACTCGCAAGAACTAGTTAAAACATTGACCTGAAATTAACAAACCCAGTATTAGAGTATACTTAACTGTCCTAGACGAAGCCGGGCCTGATTGCTGCAAAGATATGATGCTGATTTATTATTATTATTATTATTATTATTATTATTATTATTATTATTATTATTATTATTATTATTATTATTATTGTTACCGTGTTTTGGTGGTAGGTAGAGGTGTAAGAAGGTGCGGGCGTGAATGGGTCTCAAACTACGGAATCAAAGTTAATGTAAAATTTAACAAGGTTATATTTCTTTTCAAGATTAAGTAATAACAAAGAACAGGTACTTAGTAGCCGAAACACAATTTGAAATGTACAATTACAGGGGTTACAGAGTTTGGGCTTCGAGCCCTGAGTTGACAATTCTTGAGCAACTAGCCCAACTTTCCGATATACAAATTTTAACAAAGGGGCAGAAGACCCCAATCAAACCCTGGAGCACTTGCTCCAAATTACACAGTAAAGCCTCCTCGAGGCACACAACACTCCGTTTCCAAAAGAGCCACTCGCTCTTTAATTTAAGCCTCTCCCAGGCCACACCAAACTCCACCTTCAAGTTGTCCTCAACGGACATAAACACAGGGGTAAAATACCCAATCTACTGAGGTCTATTAAATGAAAAGCGGTTTAATTAAATGACCTCTAAAACAATTTGAGAGGAGGCGAACTTGCACTCCTAATACACTTTGATTTTAAGACCTACTTTGGCTCTTAGGCCACTGATGCAAGGGCTAATCCCATACTACAGAGGTGACTTAGAAAAGAACAATTTGTTTTACGTTATCGAAGAATAGGTTGAGAAAAATAAGTTCACCTCAAAACAATATGAGTGGGAGCTCGAGAGGGTTAGCACTCTCTATCCCAGTATGTAGCTTTACAAGAGAATAGAGGAAAAGAGTAGTTACATTTTAGGAAAAGGTTACATGGTAGAACGCTTCGCACCCGCCCCGAAAGTTAAACTGCTGAGCAAGAAAAGAATGAATTTATTAATCGGCCATTACCTTATTGTTGACCGCTGCCGAAGAAAGAGGCGCTTCCCGCCTCCTGCTATGTACTTAATACACTGAAAGATCGAACAGAAGTGGCCCGGAGACCCTAAAATCAGCAGTTTATATCCTCTCGCGGAAGGTTCTAGGCGTTAGGGGAATGAAAACACCCTCCCTCAACGTTTTTATTGGATAGGACCCCGCAACAGATTCAAGTTGGGGGAAGATACCCCTGATTGGTCAGAAATTAATTAAAGAAATTCGGGATTGGTTACATTCATAACAAGGGGAAGAAAGGGGTAAATATTGCCAACTTAAACAATGACAGAAAGAAATTTAACAAAGAACAAACTCTTGAAATTAAATTTTCTCCAAAAAAATAGTTCTTTGACTCCTCACTAGGTTGCACTATTGTTGATCTTCAGTAGTGTCCTCTAGAAGAGAAAGTTCCCACTTCTTACTTCAAGTGAAACAAAACCACATCAAAAATGACACAGTTCAAAAACTCAAAATTTTCCACGTGGTGACATCTTCTGAGAAGGTAGAGAATTAATAGCGTAGATAAAGTTCAGCCCTCCTCCAGCAGAGGAGTTTCAAAAGGCGCACATTTTAAATTAGCGGCGTGGAGGTGTACCACCCGGTACAATTATTATTATTATTATTATTATTATTATTAACAAATACATCGCAATTGGGAATTATCCCGGTGACAATGGTCACTTATAATAGTGTGATAATAGGTTAAAGTTAAAACATATTTACCCAATAACAACAACAACAACAACAACAACAACAAAATTACGACAACAAAAGTACAACAAGCACTTCCATGGATAGAAAATATTACGAGAAATATTATTAATTTAACATTCTTAAGTATAACCAGTATTTAACATTACGGCTTTCAATACTAGGGGTTGAACTTACAACTAGCTGAACATTGCAAATGATAATAAAGTAAAGTTAAACAACTAACTACCCAACAACACCAGTACAATAACTAGAGTACAACAAGCAATTGCATGGAAAGAAAATACGACAGGGAATACAACTAGTTTAATATTATAATCCTGCAACATCATATTCATTTCACACACAATTTAAGTATTTCCAGTGCTTAATAGTACGGCTTACAATACTATAGGTTGAGCTTACTGCTAGCTTAACATTACAAGTGATAATGAAATGGCGTATGGCTTTTAGTGCCGAGAGTGTCCGAAGACAAGTTCGGCTCACCAGATGCAGGGCTTTTGTAATGATTCCCGTAGGCGACCTGCGTGTCGTGATGAGGATTAAACGATGATTAATACGACACATACACCCAGTCTCCGTGTCAAAGAAATTAAACAATTATGGTTAAATTTCCCGACCCTGCCGGGAATCGAACCCGGGACCCCTGTGAGTAAAGGCCAGCATGCTAACCATTTAGCCATGGAGCCTGACACAAGTGATAATAAAGTAAAGTAAGTACTTAACAACAACTAAAACAACAACAGTATGCATTCCCGAGTGACGCACGAAATTCTCTGTAGGGTACATTATATGAACGAAAAGAAGGATATTGTGTTTCAAAATCACGTGTGTTGACACTTAAAGTAATGCAAAGGCTTAATCAATCTAAACAAAGAAAGAATTTATGTACATGAAATAGGTCGTTTAATTAACACACGATGGCTTACTTATAGTGTCATAACGTTTACTGATATTATTATATAACACTCTCCTTTATTTATACTAGTAAAATATAGAATGTAACAATATGATATGGTCAAACTCATAGGGCACATTCATTACGCGTAGAAAAAGAAAATATGTTATATGAAGATGGATCCGTAAAACTCTTTATTTCTATATTAGAATTTTTTTCTGTAACTCTTCATAGTACATTATTCTTCTTCTTCTTCTTGCTATTATTATAATTATTATTATTATTATTATTATTATTATTATTATTATTATTATTATTATTATTATTATTATTATTATTATTATTATTATTATTATTATTATATCAGGTACATCGTATTACGTAATTAAACCCTTCGACGTAACACTTTTCAATTTCAAAGAAATCATTTAAAATGTTAGAGTATATTACAATTTTAAAGGTTCTTTATTCCAAGTATAAAGTTCAATTTCAATTAGTGCTTACCTTAATAAGAAATGTTAGTGGCAACGTTTCATATAAACATATTTTTTTAACGTACAGTCTCCTTGTAGGTTTGTTGATATTTCAGTTCACATCAGTACTGGCAGTATTTACTTACTTTGGTTCATTATTATTATTATTATTATTATTATTATTATTATTATTATTATTATTATTATTATTATTATTATTATTATTACAAGAACCCTTCAGTAATATTATTCAATTGGAAACCGCCCGCAGAGAATTTCCGAATAATGGTTCACACTTAATATGAAAATAAAGACAGGATATGTCTGATGCTAAAAGAATGAGCACCCACTTCAGCAGTAATACCACACACTACAAATTACAACTTTTAGTTTTAAAATAGAAAATGCACCATGAAAGGTCTCAAAAAGGAACTTCACCCCATTAAATCGCGTAGACTTCTTTAGTCTATCCGGTGTGAAGTTTACAAAACCGTTGAAAGCGGCGAATAACCATCCTTACTTACAAACATATCTGCTCTCTCTGTAACCAAGAGTCAACTACCAAACTTGTTGAGTTGGCGATATGCAAATCGTTGTGAGCATTGAGGCACTCATCGCACCGTCACACTAGGTTGGCGAAACAGCGTGTCCTGCTGCGTGAAGAACTCTGTAACTGCACATCTTCGTCCACAGGAAGCGTCGACACTTCAAGGCCTTTTTGATGGGGGCCGAGGGCGTGATAATCGCATGGGGAGAGATCAGGAATATAGGGCGGGTGTTCGAGTGTCTCCGACTTAAGTTGTTGTTGTCCATAATGGATCAGGCTGGCCTGCCAGATCGACCGGCGTCTTGTGTCGAAATGCGACGCGCAAGGACCTTGGTGCACCATTATACAATGGTGGTTTTCGACAGACTCGCTGCCCATACACAATCTTCATTTTCCGATGGATGTCCACTGGTATTCGTCCTCCGGCAGCCAAGAACAGAATAAAAGCACGTTGGTCCTGTTTGGACGTATTTGGTAATGACGTCGTCATAGTTCACGTGGCCGCACTTAAAGCACGACATGACACGACTGCCACACTAATCACTTTGCCTACATGTCCGTGCTTGTATTCCCGCATCGAAGTCATGCTACGTTGCATGTCCGCTGTAGCAACGCCCTCAAACGGAAACTTTTTATTACGCTATATATTGGATACTTGAAATGCGCAAGACACAGAATGACTTAATGTAAACAGTTCCTTGAGAAGGTAATTACACAGCCACAGAATAAACGTAATTTGATCACAATGTGAGAAGAATATTAGCAGATGGAGTAGAACTAAGGCAGTTATAACTTTTTATGTCACATTTGGATTTGAATACAGGCTTTTGGCACGCAATCTAGTGGGTAGAAACTTTGTAACACCACCTCTCCTACCCTAATGGCCAGGTGGTAACATTTATTCGACGAGCGGGTCTCGAACCGCATACCAAGTAAATAAAATAAATAAACTCCGGATTTAGTGTTGAGAAGCCAGCATCCAAGCTTATCAGCTACAGAGAACGAATGAATTGTCGAATTGCATAGCAAGAAACACTGGCCGTGGCTTTCATTGGATATGCAAAATGAAGCTTGCTCCAATTATAATTCTCGCTACGTGGTCCTATAGAACATATGAAGGTCGCTCCCGGCACTCTGGTGTCACACACGTGAATGTGTAAAACGCTGAGAGCATAGTGCAGCACTGCACAAGTTTGCTTTTGGCTTTGCATTTCCCGAATTCTCTTTGTTCACGATGTCTCTTTGAAAACAACGCCAGCGCCATCTCTCGTCCAGCAAGATACTCATATTTATTCAACGTCGTGTTATGAATTTCAAACACTACAGAGTGATTCTTTTCCATGAAATATTAAACTTTGCCAAGCACCTTTATGCATACCTTGTAATTTTAACGGTTTGATGACAACGTTTACTCATATTGTTTCTATCAGATCGCAATATAGAACAGTGTTCACATCGCTCACACCAAACGGCGTAAAATGAAGAAGAGATCGCACAGAGGATATATTCACTTTCTTTTGAATATCCGCCTTCAGTTTTGTTTTGTATGTAGAACTAGCATGTACCCGCACTTCTCCTGCGTGTATTAATTCAAATGTTAGGTGTTCTTAAACCATTTGAGTCGGTTAGTTATAAAACTCAGCATGTCCACAAAAATAATAAACATTGAGTATTTTGTGTTTCTTAATATTTCATAATCCACAATCTGTATAAAAATCAGTCTCCACTGATAATAATCGAGCGCTTTGAAAAAGAAGCAGCAATCCAGAAAGGATTGATGCAAGGTTGCTATTTTTCCTCCGTACATTTCATTGTTGACATAGAACAGGCTGTAAAGGAAATCAAAGAGAAATTTGGGAAGGGAATCACAATCCAAGGAGAGGAAATCAAACCCTGAGATTTTCCGATGATATTGTTATTTTATCCGAGACTGCAGAAGATATGAAAGAATTGCTGAATGGAATGGACAGAGTCTTGGGTGAGCACAAGATGAAAATACATAAGTCCAAAACAAAAGTAACGGAGTGCAGTCGAACGAAGCCAGATGATGCAGGAAATATTGAAATAGGAAATGAAGCCTTAAGGGAAGTAGATGAAATTGTTACTTGGGTAGTAAAAGGAGGACATAAAATGCAGACTAGCACAAAGAAAGAAGGCCTTACTTAAGAAAAGAAATTTGCTCACCTCTAGCATTGATATAGGAATTAGAAAGATGTTTTGGAAGATTTTTTCCGGAGCGTGGCATTGCATGGAAGTGAAACATGGACGATAATTATCTCAGAAGGAAAGAGAATAGAATCTTTGGAGATGTGGTGCTACAGTAGAATGCTGAACGTGAGTTGGATATATCGAATCACGAATGAAGAGATACAGAATCGAACTGGTGAGAGGAGATCAATTTTTCTAAATTTCATGAGGAGAAGAGATAGAATGATAGGGCACATCTTAAGACACCCAGGACTTCGGGAGTTGGTTTTTGAAGGAAGTGTAGGCGGTAAGAACGGTAGGGATAGACCGATGTATGAATATGACAAGCAGATTAGATGAGATGTAGGATGTAGCAGTTACGTGGAAATAAAAAGGTTAGCACAGGACAACTGCATCAAACCAGTCTATGGACTGATGACTTAAACAGCAACAACAACAACAATATTAGGGGCTCTCTGATTAATAAGTGATAACGTTTTGTTTCATAACTCTTCTTATTCCTTGGATATTACACTTTAAATTTACAGTTCTGTTCCAAAACTGTGCACGTCATAACATGTCCTGTTTTATAATTTGACATGTCTGAAGTAATATGGTACAGAACGAAACTTATTGTTGTAAGAAAGGTTTGCTGTTAATAATGCATAGTTCAATGTAACGACTGACTTATTTCTGTAGAAATGCCAGTGTCACACTCACGAATCTTTTATAACTAGTGAAATGGACAGTGAACAACAGAGAAGAGCGTTGTAGTTGCCGAGCCAGGACGTAGTAAGAAAACATCAAGAGATGTCTGTGCTTCAGCGTAGATATACCAGGCTGATTGCAAACAAGATCAAATTATGATGGGTTAAAATGTGACGCTCCAAATCACATGAAAAGAGTACTTGTAGTTTTTCCGGTACCAGGACATTATTTTATACCCCAGAGTATTTGCTTGCATTGAAAAATTAATTCCAGAAAGGGAAATCAATGATTGACAGTGATGCTATTGGAAGTGTTTTCCAAGAAGGCAATATTAATTTACTCTTAATGCTGACGTAATAATTGAAGATGAATATTTTCCCACTGTAAAATATAGCATTGTCATCAAAATATGATAGCCGTCGGAAACTTAACGTGAAAAATACCAGTTGTATTAAGTCTGGAACTTCCCTCAGAATTTATTCCAACACACATTGTGCCCTTTGATGTTTGTTCTTATTCTAAACATGTCCACTTGTACTTTCCAAAACTTCCTGCCGGCCTCGGCAGCGGTCGAAGTGGAGATGTGACGATGGATGGTGAAGGGACCCGATCCCTAGTGAAGGCACGCCGGCCGGGTGAGAGCCCGTGCTCGGCGGACTATGAAATTTTAGTTGGCTCCCACTCGCCCGGCCAACGGAGCAAAGCAGGTCTGTGTCCCACAGGCCGCACTCGTCGGCGGCGGGCTACGACGCTCAGTTTCGGCTCTCGAGCCAGCCAGCTCCCTGGTTGATCCTGCCAGTAGTCATATGCTTGTCTCAAGGATTAAGCCATGCATCTCTCAGTGCAAGCCAAATTAAGGTGAAACCGCGAATGGCTCATTAAGTCAGTTATGGTTCCTTAGATCGTACCAACATCTCTTAAAACTTTCATTATTATTTAAATCCAGTGAAATCCTACATTATTGTCATTGTTGTTATTTCAACCACAACAATTGTCTTTATCAAATTCCGCATTCTTTTAGGTTTCATCCCGATATTAACACCGATAACAGTTACTTCATTTTTCTCAATTCACTTTAACATCGACATGTTGAGTTTTGGAACTAACCGACTCATTTATTTAAGAGCAAAATTTTAAAAAAAATTATTAACACACATGAATTTATATTATATATTATCTCATATTTAATAATATTGCTATTTCCTCTGCTTAATACACCGAGTTGGTGGGTGGTACAGATAATATTTCAACAATATAAAGGAGCATGTTATATAAAAACTACTTCTTTCCTTATGGAGCTTCCGGATAAACTATATTAACATTTTGACGAGTGCGCACGGCATATGACCGTGCAATAATGCCGGCCGCATTCGAGTACGTATTTGACCGGTAAGCAACCTCTGGGGAGTAAGTTTTTTTTATATATTTAAAATAAAATTATTTATTACAACTTTGAGAGACTTCGAGACACGTGGAAAGACATTTTGGATCGAGAAAATACTGTCATTTAGAAACATTTTTAATATATCATCTTCACTATTATCTCTATTTAGATCATCCATAATATCATCACTTGTGTCCAGAAACTCCATAGCATTATTTGTAATTTACAAAAGAAGAAACATTCACAGTTATATTTACTACTACGAAACGTTTTCATTCCTGCCCTGAAGGGGCAGGCGGGCCTCTTAGACGGTTACGCCGTCTCTCAGGCCGGGAGATTTCTTACGGTGAAGAAGATGTGCGGCCGTGGCCTATACTACGAACTGTCCCGGCATTCGCCTTAGTGCAGGAGAATGGAAAACCACGGAAAACCATTCTCAGGACAGCCGATGGGCAAGGCCAGGCGAGAAATGCAGCACTGTGCCCCAGGCCCGTCTCCCGAATGCAGAGGCGTAGAGCCATGGCAGAGCCGTGACCATCTCTCCTCTGCTCGGTTGGCCGGTCAGAGTACAGAGCTTATGGGACAACAACCCACTCCGCATCTACCGACGTTATATTTACGGAAACCAAAAATATTTATAGCTACGATGAGCGCAAACATCTTGCCACACCGGCGGCAGTCGTAACACTGCTGTAAGCTAATGGTGAGCCAAACTCTTACACTGTAGGGAGTGTATGCATTTCCGTCAGAGACCACCACCATACAGAACTAGGATTTGCACAGCGATACTTGAATTACTGAAGAAGATCCAAAAAACGAGGCCGGATATGTTACGTCATTAAGCAATTAAGTTCTTAGTACTAACCTAAAACGACAAATGCCGAGCTCCCTCATGTGGGACCAAACAGAAATTACCGTGCGCACTCTGTTGACTGTCCTTAGGTGCACTCGTCAACAGGTTAAGTGTCCATCCATTTGGAGCAAAGCTGTACAGTGTGTTTGCCTTTCCAACTCTTTAACAACCCACGTTCAGTTGACAATGGGAGAAGCACCGTTTCCGAAGACCGTCTCCTACAATTTTAAGCGATTGTCCTTGTGCCTTGTTGATGAACAAAGCGAAATTCAAACAAACGGGGAACTGGAGACGTCTAAATCGAAGTGGTATATATCCGAAGGGATGATTTGAATCCATGGAATGAATACTACTTCGCTCGCGGTATGTCCTGTCTTGATGATGGCTCCAATAATATTCAGCACCGCTTTCTAGACTGAGAGTCGTGTTCCATTGGAAAGGAAAGGATAATCGGTGCCACAATCGTCGCTCCAAGATTCTAGAGGGTACTCCAGATGACTCCAAGTTGTTCAAAAGCTCTCTCGTGTAGTTGACAGCTTCATCTGAATTACATGTCGTGTCCATAGATTTGTAAATTTGTAGAACGCCGGATAATTCTTGTGAAGGTTGCTTGTTGAGGACCTTGGCAACTTCATTTTTTGAAGCAGGAATTGCTCTTTGACACAGCCATGAGTGATCCATGAAATGCTGCGCCCAACAATGACAAAAATTTCAGTTCTCTGAGTGCGGTAGATTTGGTTCGGCATTGCACATACACACACACACACACACACACACACTTTTATTTTTATAGAAGGGAAATGAACTTTTTACTATGATCGGTATACTTCTAACAGATATCTCAGTTCTATTTGGGCAATACTCTTTATAAAAATCTGGAAATATACAATTGGATGTTGCTTATGAAAAGAACTTGCTTGTTATCCACACCCTTCCGAGATAACAAAAACGCTGTAAATATTCTAAATATTCTACCCTTTTTTCTATGTAAGAATACAGTATTTTTAATTTGTTACAGGATTTACAGACGACCGGAGAACAAAGCAAGTTAGGGGCAGATATATTTAATCTAATACCTCTGAGCCAAATGGAAATGTCTGACAGTAGAATTTAAGAGAGTAGTGCTGGGTATTTTTCAACTTGCATGTCACTATAATCGTTCAAATGATATTAGAGATTGAAATTGGTAACAACAATGTGTGCGACTCTCGGAGACTACGGTTCGATTCCCCGCTCTGCCACGAAATTTGAAAAGTGGTACGAGAACTGGAACGGGGTCCACTCAGCCTCGGGAGGTGACTGAGAAGAGGGGGCTCGATTCGCACTTCAGCCATCCGCGAAGTGGTTTTCCGTGGTTTTCCACTTCTCCTCTATGCTAATGCTTGATGGTACCTAAATTAAGCCTACGGCCACTTCCCTCTTCCTTGTCTATCGCTGCCAAACTTTCATTCGCCCACAAGGACCCTTTTTTACGTAGCAAGAGAGGCCCCCTGAGTGAAATACTGGTTCTGCTCCTCAGTTTTATGCCCCGGCCGAACGTCTCATGGTCCAGGACACTGACGGTGAAGCGGTAGTGTAAGATTCTTCGCTGCGTCCGAGGGAAAAACCAACCCCGGACGTTAAACAGATTAAGAAAAAGGAAGAACAACAATGTGGGATAATATCTAAAAGGTGTGTCTAAGAAGTACGGTGAATGGACCGATATCGCAATGGCAACACTGCATGCATGTGCATGTGAAGACCGGTGTATAGTAAAACGGAGCTACGCATGAACATCATGAGTTGTTAGAAATGCAGAAAAATGGGGACGGAAACTTGTGCAATAGTGACGCAAGTCGTAAGCAGAAAATATGTTCAAACACTTTCTAGATAGATGATGATCCAAGCCCGGATCGACCGTCTACAAACTGAAGTGCGACAATTTGCGGCACAGCATCGGCAACTGTCTCAGAGAAGGATGTCAGAGGAATTAGGCATTAGCAAAGACAGAGTGAACGCTATCACTCACAACAATTTGGGAAAACAGAAGATCTGTTCTGCATGGAAATTGTTGGAGATTTCATTGACAGGTGTAACTAAGATCCATCTCTTTCAAAAACCATCATAATAGGCGGTGAGAGCTGCTGCTACCAGTTCGATTCAAAGACCAAGAGACATTCAGTGGCATAGTGTTCACTCGGTTTTTCACGTCCCAATAAAAGAGTCGCCTCCAAAAGCCCAGGATCAAGATTCTTTTATCGACTTTTGTGACAGCAATGGCATGGCCGACCAGGAATTCATACAGGAGAGTCAAACTGTCAACAACGCATTTTACGAGAAGGTTTTGAAACGGTTGCTGCTACGCATCCGGCGTGTTTGACCAGAGTTGTACAGACCTGGAAGGTGTAGTCATCTCCACGAAAACGGCCATTTACACACTGCGATCCATGTGCGAATCTTCTTGGCTAAATGAATTCCCCGATGGTGGTACGCATCCCGAGTGTTTTCCACATGGCCATTGAAGTCACCACATATAAGTAATAGGTCTTCTTCGGGGCAGGCAGAGATTGTACTCTGAATCTCGTTCTTAAACTGGTATCTTCTTTGAATCCTGCTAGCGGATTATCTCCTGAGAACACTTGCAGTCAAACGGTGGCGGTATCAATGGTGACTGACCGAAGACTTTTTTTTTTTTTTTTTTTTTTGCTATTTGCTTTACGTCGCACCGACACAGATAGGTCTTATGGTGACGATGGGACGAGAGAGGGCTAGGAGTGGGAAGGAAGCGGCCGTGGCCTTAATTAAGGTACAGCCCCAGCATTTGCCTGGTGTGAAAATGGGAAACCACGGAAAACCATTTTCAGGGCTGCCGATAGTGGGGTTCGAACCTACTTTCTCCCGAATACTGGATACTGGCCGCACTTAAGCGACTGAAGCTATCGAGCTCGGTGACCTAAGACTATCACAGTACCTAAAGACTTAAGAGACCCATGACTGCGCAAATCCTCGCTCACAACAACGACAACATAGTTGTTTTGGAAAAAGTCCAATATCCAATATTCAATATCCTTGGAATTCCGACCATTCCAATAAGTCCCTTGAAGGTATGCAATGTTTAACTGGTGGTGCTTAAGGACTTAGGCCAACTCACGGCTGCGGTCTGTCGGTGTTCCGATGTTCAGGGTGGTAATTTTCAGTGGTTTCAAACTCTTTTGAGCTTTTTTCTTCAGCCCATCCTATCCGTGAAATATTGTCGTGCAAGGCGTGCGATCTTCGACTTAAGAGAACGCTCTGACATTCGATCCATTTTACTGCGACAATAATGCCGATTGGCCTGTCACCCCAGTCTAGCGTCAAGATCTGTGGTCAGCCGCGCGTACGACGAGGAACAATTACTGTTCGAAATCGCCCCAAAATTGGGGAACAGATGTTTCTTAATGATTTTCTCCCTGAGTTTCCCTTCCCCTAGACAGGTTGGCTTCACTACAGCTGAATAATCTTGCCTATGCAATGGTAATAGTTCAACAGCATGTCCGGCACTGTTTGTACTCCAGTGTGGAAGAACTGTAATGAACAAAGCCATACACCTCTAGATATTAAAAAAATGTTTTCCCAGTTTTTGTGTGGTGCTGAAAGACCAAAATTGAAATCAAAACATTATTCAAGAATTGATGCTTTTGAGACGTTAAAATTATGGATGAATGATGCAGATTTGCTTCACGAAAACTCTGAACTCACCGTGAACTAAATATGCAAAATACTTTCCTATTTGCTACCATAGGATTCTCCAATTCGTCGGACACTTAGCGAGGAAACCTTGAAAAGTTTTTCTTTTTTCGTGAGAAATGAAGGAGAAAATCTAAAGTATAATGTTATGAACGCTGGGTTTACCTTTTAGTAGGGGAAAGGGGGGCAAGATGGGGACACGGGGCAAGACGGGGTGGGGGTTTCCTTGTCTCCATGGTGCTGCCACTGGCCTGAAAATGGAAATATCTTGAAGGGCAGATGAAGGTTACACAGTTTGTACGACTTCTAGTCAGTGTGAGCTGTCTGGATGCTTGGAGTGGCCTTTTTACTGTTTCTAACCCCTGTGATCTTATACATATGAATCCTTTGGACTTTGATGAGGTAAGCGGGAATTGAAATACATTTGTTCTTGAAGACTATCCATTAGACTGTACCTTAATGTATATATATTGAGCTTGTGGAGGAAATTCATAAATAAATGAAGATAGTTTTATTCCGTTAGTCTCAGTATAACATTTGGGGCAAGATGGGGACGTCCCCGTCTTGCCCCAGTCCCCACCTTGTCCTAGTCCCCATCTTGCCCCAGTCCTAATCTTGCCCTTTAGGATAAATAGTATTTCCCCTATAGGTACTTATATAATTTCTATTCATATTTCATTTTTATAAATTATGCCCCCTGGTATAGGCCAAGGGACCAAATACTGAGTGCAAAGGGTAGTGGGGTTCTAAATCAGTCATTACCGACAGCAGTGGCTATGCTGGCTAAAGCGCAGCGATAGGTCATGGGGCCAAGCTCTCTGCTGACTCGGTAGACGCGTGGGTTCGAGCCTCACTGTCGGGCGTCCTTGAAATGGTTTTCCGTGGTTTCCCATTTTCAACACCAGTCAAATGCTGGGACGGTACCTTCTGACAGTCCACGGCAACTTCCTTCGACACCCTTGCTCAGTTTCATTCATCTTCATCCATTCCATCTCTCATCCTGACGCGCAGGTCGCCCACGGGAGTCGACTTTAAAGACCTGCACACGGCCTCTCAGGAGGTCACAGATCATTTAAAAATCCATATATTTTTACCATAAAAATGAATTTAAATTGTATTCTTGCTCATTATGCCAACTACGAGCCTTATGATGGTTTATTATGGTGTAATACTTTACGTTGATATTAGTAATTCAAGGTTATAGGAATAGATTCAAATTCTAGTATAATTTTTACTGAAGAATGCAAGTTTCCAGGCCAGTGGCAGCACCATGGAGACAAAGAAACCTCCACCCCGTCTTGCCCCATATGTGGGGCAAGACGGGGCATTGGTAGTATGCACGATTTTTTGTGTGTGAAATTTTTGTGTTTAACTTTTCAAAAACTATTTTAGTGCACAATGAGAAACAGATAGTGACGCAACAAAATGGAACTATTTATGAACATATTGTCAACATGTATAACGCACCTGAACTACTTTTTCCTTAGCGTCCCCATCTTGCCCCCCCCCCCTTTCCCTACTTATTGAAAGAGTTGAAAAAACAAGAAAATTGGAGAACTGAAGGTGACACCAAGATTTCAGTCACGAAGGAAGGATTATCACATATGAAGTCGGACCTAATACTTATTAAATAGCGCTCTTTGTGGACTATACGTCATTTTCAAGAAGCACACGATCCTTGTTTCATTACTTCAGCACCATCATAACTTTGAACATGTACCACCTTACTTCGTGATAAGGTTTAACTAGATAGGATAACAGAGGATAAGTAGCAGGAAATGCACCTTAAGAGAAAAAAATATTTCATCGTAAATTCAATATGAAGCGTTTTTTACGAGATAATTTGGTTATATTTCCTGAGTTTTATTTGCACTCAATTTTTCGGCCTGGTCTCCTTTATAGCGTCATGTATTTGAGGTCGACGCAAACTCTCTCAACTGTCACACGAGCACTCACCATAAATCCACGTTCACTTTATGGTCACCGTAAAATTCAACCGTAACAAAATATAATTACTGTGCACACATGACTGTGTTCAACATCTGATGAAATACACACGACTAACTGTGTGAGTGCGAGATATGACATAATGTCTGCCTCCTACGTCCATACATCTCTCATGCGACGGCTCTCAAAAGGTAGGGAGATGTTTAACTCCGACAGTTCAGAATGTCAATAACTGCAAATGTACACAGTGCAAAGATTTTCATGATGTAGTATGCTCTCTCTAGGTTGTAATGAGAACAAATTGATGTATGACGTGCTGTGCTAATGCAGCAACTGATCCAACTGCCCTTTATAATTCTGGAAGATTTGTAATCCAGTTATACGCGTTTGCCTTGATGGTCGATATTCCTCTGGTTGGCGGTGAGTACTAACTGCAAGCATATTCTAGGAAACACACGGAACAAATAAACTTTAAATGTAACTTAAGAGCTGTCGAACACAAAAGTTCAGTATAAATATTACACTATAACATACGAGGGTGAATCAAAAAGTAAGTTACACTTCCAAGTTATGGCCATTTATGCAAACACCTACACATAGGTACCAGGGCTATGACAACATATAATTTAAATTCACTTTTCCACAAAGTCCCCAAAAGACTGTAAACGGTCAACCGACTTTTCGATTCCGAATGCGTAGAAATCCCCTCCAGTGCTATGTCTGCCTGGAGACAGCTGTTTTCACCTTCTCATCGTTTCGGGGAAAATTGAGAGCCGACGTGATTTTGTGGCACGATAACGCAGTACCTCACATGGCCCACCAAAACTTCCGAACTGTTGCAGCTATTCAAGTGGGAGGTGTGGCAACATCCTCCATACAGTCCAGACTTAGCACCATGCGATTATCGTGTGTTCGGTAAGCTGAAAAAGGATCTCGGTGGACGACGAATCCGAAACGATGAGGAGGTGAGAGCAGCTGTCTCTAGTTGGTTACGTAGTGCTGGAGGTGGATTCAAAGCTTTCGGGATCGAAAAGTCCGTTGACCGCTCCAAGAAAGGAGCTGGGCTTATGCCGTTTCAAGAAAATAAAGTAAAATTCTTTACGTTTCGCGTAGAACTGTGATCTGCGTCATCAGATGAAAATCTCGACTGTCCACAATGAATTTTTGAAATTTAGACGTTATAATATAAGTGGAAATGGTACGTTCATTCGCCACCAGATGGCTGCCCGGACGTGGCACAGAGCTAGCGCCCGAAACAAATCTGACCGAACCATCAGAATCAGTCTAAGAGGGTCACATAACATGTGTACGTAACAATCTGTACAGTCTCTTGGGGACTGTGTGGAAAAGTGAACTTATACTATATGTTGTCACAGACGTGCTGCCTATGTGTAGGTGTTACATAAATAGCCACAACTTGGGAGTGTAACTTACTTTTAAATTCGCCCTCACACCTGTAAATAAACACACTGTTGAACAAGGAATATTGCGTATTTGTGTATAATGTGAATACGGCTACTCTCTCTTGAGCGCCTTGTACAGTATATTGCACTTCTGGTCTCAGGAATAATGTATACTTTTATTCCTTGTTCAATAGTGGGTTTATTAATGTTGAAAATATTTCTTAGAAAAGTCTACATACTACGAAAAACGTAAAATTAAGCAATTTCCTCAATTATGCAGAAAGTTGAAGGGCTAAAGGGCTCGGAGAGATTTTAAATTGTAAGCCATGGATAGCTCTACCAAACTGCGAAACAAATTTTGAAAATCACTTCCGGCCTAATTGCAGTTCCGGTAAAACAGCCTAAAATCATGTGTTTCTTTACTCATTTTCTTTAACATTCTAATACTAGTCAAATTAGCTTATTTACATAACTCTTTCTGTAATATGTTCCTTGGCTCAATTCTCTCAGGTGTTCTTTGATTCTTGAAAGATGTCCACACCGAATGAAGTTATAAGGGCTTAAGTGCAACTCTGCACTGACTCGCATTAGCGCTCGTAGTGGTAGAAAAATGTAAACTGCTAATCAAATCGACCGGATAACGATGATTACGAAAAGAGTTGTAATTTTTAGGAATAAATAAAGAACATATTCTCATACTTTATTATATTTTATTTACATTAAATTCGCAGCTCATATCTGTAGGATGTTTTCAACATTGTGTTGCTTGCCTGAAGGGCAACTGTGGATTTCTTTAACAGGTATATTATAATGTGACATTTATAGTGAACTTACGTGTCTGCCTCTGTGGATCCGTGGTAGAGTGTCGGCCTCCGGATCCCAAGATAACGGGTTCAAACCCCGCAGAGGTAGTCGGATTTTTTAAGGGCAGAAGAAAGTCCATTCGATACTCCATGTCGTACGATGTCGGCATGTAAAAGATCTCTGGTGACACATTTGGTGTGTTTACCCGACAAAATTCATTAAATCTCAGCCATAGACGCCCAAGAGAGATCCGGTTTACTCTGTCTGCCATCTAGTTGGCCTAGAGAAAAACGGAACGTCGAAATTGACGAGCAGACAGCCAGGTGGCGTCAAATAGAAATTTCTGCACACGGCAGCTGAGGCCATACGATTATTATTATTATTATTATTATTATTATTATTATTATTGTACAGACTGAGCAGCTTCTTTAAGTTACATTTAACTAAGTTGACACTGGAAGGTATGGCTTTCTTCTTAACAAACGGCAAACCTTTTACACCACGAGAACAAGACCGTTCCAAACATTCGGGAATACTTAAGTCAATTGTCGCCCATTAATCTAATAAGTGATTGAGTTAAGTAGTGCGAAGTTATTAGGTTCCTATAGCAATGTGTTAATTAAAAGTAAGCTACGATTTAATAACATGGTGTAACTGAGGAGGGTCTGTGTTCAAAAGGCGATATTTCCACCCAGAAAGTCCGGCTCCATGGCTAAATGGTTAGCGTGCAGGCCTTTGGTCACAGGGTCCCGGGTTCGATTCCCGGCAGGGTCGGTAATTTTAACCATCATTGGTTAATTTCTCTGGCACGGGGGCTGGGTGTATGTGTCGTCTTCACCATCATTTTATCCTCATCACGACTCGCAGGTCACCTACGGGTGTCAAATCAAAAGACCTGCACCTGGCGAGCCAAGCATGTCCTCGGACACTCCCGGCACTAAAAGCCATACGCCATTTCATTTCATTTTCCACCCAGAAAGTTGTGGAAAAGCGCAAGAAATGTATAATAAAAGACTCATGGAGCGTACCCATGTTCGGGTATTGTACTATTTTAAGAAGTTACATCTTTCTGGTCTGAATAGCTTTCAACTACTGCACTGCGGAAATACAAAACGAAATGATGTGGAAATAGCTCCTTCTGAACAGGCATCCTCAATTTTGAAGCAGTGAACTAGTGTTGCACTCTCAATATCCTTAAAGGACCCCTACCGTCCACCTTTGCAAGATGACTGGTAAAACGAACACTGTGTTGAATAACTTTCGTTCTGTACCGTACAGTAAATCTGTGCTGGGCTGATTTTTCTGTGCATTTACAGCAAGTCTTGAAGCACGTGTGTGGTCCTCAGTCTTAGCATGAACAGTTCGTCTAAGAGTGCACTTTGCGCGTAGGACGTCAGAAACATACCTCCGAACAATTTTAATCGAATCCATCCATCTATCATTTCTAATCCTTGCCTGTGGAAAATGAAAAGGAAAGAATACGGGGATAGAAACATAATAGTATTTTTTTATGGATTGTTACTGTATTCGTAAATTTCTCGGTAATTGATCTCGAAGCTACAAAAGAAGCTGTTGTAAGCAAAACCAACGTCATACACCATTATTTTATATTGCACTGTAAGCTTGCATTACATAATGTAGTTTTAGTGGTCGTAAGTTTTATTAAAAAATTAATCATCCGTCCTCCAGTGAGGGTGACAATGAAGGTCATGTAATTATAATAATAAAATCATATCCTTTATGGAAAATTCATCGTAAGGAGATTACGATTTCATGTATAAATGAAACTGTATAATTTTCAGATAATCTCTTGGGATCTGTAATATAATTTTATCTACGTCGTAAAAAAGATTTTTTATTTATGAAGGATAGTGGCGGTGTTCTTATCAGGGTACCTCGGGGACCAAACAGGCGGCCTTTGACAACCCAGTAACCACGAGGAATATTACATTTAGTTGATACATATGGCATACATGGTGTAAAAATTGCCTGTTTTTGCAGATTAACTTCCTGAGCTTATTGCAGTTCCCTCTCGTAGCGAATGGTAGGACCTCACACCATCGCTTTATTCTCTTTGTTACTGATGGGCTATGATGTCCACTCTTCTCGTTGAGTCATCGGTAGAGACGCAGTGATCTTCTCCGTGCACCTCCCATCCACGTTGCCTCAGGCCTTGAGCAATTGACGTCCTTATTCGATGGTGGCGATTGTTACGCAGTAATTCGGTGCTCCTGCAGAACCCCAGCACATGTCCAAGCGTTTCGATCTCGTTGCAACCGTTTGGGCAGCAACGGGTTGAGCTGAAAGTCCTGCCGGGAACCGATCTTACTGTGGTCAGATTGTACGACATTTTTTATAGCATTTATGTATTCGGATGAAAATAAAGGTGACTTGCGAGACATCCAGGAGTTTGCATTCTGGTGATCGGCGTTCAAAGCCACTCCTCTCCCTTTATGGGGTGATTGACACCATGACTGAAAAGATCGATCTCTTAGTATCACCCGAAACTTTCTTCCATTGGAATAGTAGTATAAGTGGATAGTTCGTCGGCCACCACCACCACCCTGCCCTCAGGAGAGGCCACCACCACCACCCGGAATGTGCTGACAAAGACTGCATGCTTAACCTCACATGACCTTTCACTAGAGCGGCTGGCTAAGTGTGCGCTCGTAACCTTACATGTCCTTACGCTGGCTACATGTCCAGGTTTAACTTTACAGACCCCGGGTTCGACCCTAGGCTTAAGGGCCTAAGACCCAAGTTCGATGCCAAAAGTGCAAGCTGGACCCAACTGCTAATGTGATTATAGTCAAGAATGTAAGCTTAACCTAACAGGTACAGATTCGACTCCAAGCTTAACCTTACAGGTAGCGTATTCGACCCTAGGCTTATGGGCGTTAGGGCACAAGTTTCCTAGACAAGAATGACAGATAAACCGAACTACCAACGCGATTATGGTCAAGAGTGCTAGGTTAACCTACCAGCCACGCATTTGACGCCAGGCTTAACTTTACAAGGGCGTTACAGACTCAAGTTTGAGATTTGATCCCAGGCTTAACCTGACAAGGCAAGATGAGACATGGTCCAGGAGCATTTATGCTGAGATTAGTAGAAGCTGAAGTTGAAGCAAGATGGCGGCTACCCTTAGGACTAGGGATATGGTGTAAGGTGAAATACATATGCTTTATTCACAGTGGGGCGTAAAATTGGAAGAAACTTTGAGGCTCTAAAACGAAGATCGAGTTTGGGACTCTCTTGAAATAAAATAGAACTACTGCGAGACTAAATTCCGGCACTTCGGTGATTCTAGAATGTATTTAGTAGGACATAAAGCCAATATAATTTTAATAGTTGACCTAAACAGAGATCGAGTCTGGGGCTCCCTTGAACAAGAGAAGAACAACTGCGGGACAAAAATTCCTGCACTTCGGTGACTCTAGTCTCCTGAACTAATGGCGTTAACCGTAGAGACCCAAGTTCGAAGCTTGTGCCTAGACTTAACTAGAAAATATGAGACATGGTACAGGGTAAATTTAGGGAGCTTTGACGCTGAGATTGGTAGACGAGAGAAAATAATGGCAATGGTGATTCAATGTCCCCACTACGGGCTGGCGTAAGGAAGGGCGGTCGGTAAGGAAGCGGTAGTTTCAATCGACGCAGGAGGCTCGATGTCATCAGAAATATACTAACATATTACCCATATGAACAAAGCCTCAGCCGCCTCCTTCCCTCTTCCTTCACTATCCTTTCTAATCTCCCCACCCACCCTGTATAGGGTATACAAGGTAGGTTATACGCTTTTCGTGTTAGTTTACTGTTAACCGTCAAGCTGTTCACATCGTGGTAAGACCTCTCGTCCTGAAGCTACTATAGGCTATTTTTCTAATCTACACAGCTTTGTGTTATATTATATAAGTAGAGAGTAGTAAGTCTCTAGTAGATTTAGTTTGTTTCTTTCAATGAAGAATCTGTTAGCAGAAGATAAAGTCCGTCGTGGAACAACCCATTTCTATCTATATTTGCAAAGAGTGTGTAAAAACATTTCCCCGAGGCTATCACAAGAGACGTCATGAGATATCTTGTAGGACAATTTTTCAATGCAAACATTGTAGAATAGAGTTCAAGACCGCTTACAACGCACAACGTCACAAAGCCGCGTGTAATGTAGCTTAATGGAGAAGAAAATATAAAGAGCTCAATCGTATTCAAGAAAAAAAAACTGATTTATTTTTAAAAAGTACACCTCTGCGAGAGATTTTTAATTCTTCCTTGGTGTCTAGGCCTGCTACAAGTTATGTTACTAAGCATCCCGGCATTCGCCTGGAGGAGAAGTGGGAAACAACGGAAAACCACTTTTATATGCGGTAGTTTATCTCGTTGTCCGCCTCTGTGGTGTAGTGGTTAGTGTCATTAGCTGCCACCCCCGGAGGCCCGGGTTCGATTCCCGGCTCTGCCACGAAATTTGAAAAGTTGTACGAGGGCTGGAACGGGGTCCACTCAGCCTCGGGAGGTCTAATGAGTAGAAGTGGGTTCGATTCCCACCTCAGTCATCCTGGAGGTGGTTTTCCGTGGTTTCTCACTTCTCCTCCAGGCAAATGCCGGGATGGTACCTAACTTAAGGCCACGGCCGGTTCCGTCCCTCGTCCTTGTCTGTCCCTTCCAATATTCCCATCCCCCCCGCAAGGCCCCTGTTCAGCATAGCAGGTGAGGCCGCCTGGGCGAGGTACTGGTCATTCTCCCCCGACTCAGAATCTGAGGCTCCAGGACACTGCCCTTGAGGCGGTAGAGGTGGGATCCCTCGCTGAGTCCGAGGGAAAAACCGACCCTGGAGGGTAAACAGATAAAGAAAGAAAGAAAGAAAGAAAGAAAGAAAGAAAGAAAGAACAAACGTTAGAAAATGAGAACAGCAACATTGTTCTTGACAATATGATACCGATATTTTTCCACTTCATGGTCATAAAAGTTCGGATGACAGTCTAGAGTATGTCTTTCTCTTTCAAATATTCGTTGAAAATACGACTTAATGTTACCATGGCTGGATAAGGATTGAGTAAACACAAAGCATTTGCCACTGAAGTCGATTCTGCATCTCCGGAAATATTATTTCTCTCATAACAGGACTTTTTAAGGTTGTAGTCCAGATGTTATTCCACTGGAGAGTTGTGTATCCCTTAATCTGTCTCTTCAGAAAACATTTTGGAGTTCTATTGTAGGCAACTTCTTCCACTAGTATGTCGATATTTGAATTTCCGACTGTCCCTATGTGCCCATGAACCCAGGAGTAACACGTGTGGAAGCTTTACTGAATTATTGATTTTATGTCAGCAACTGTTTGGTTCATGTTGTAGGTATCATTTATTGAGTTCCGTGCAGCCTGTAAATCGCGGTACAACTTTGCATTTTTGTTGTTATCTTTACACAACTAAAGCGCTGAATGTATAGCCCTAAGTTCAGCTGAACAGAATGGGGAGAGCTTTCACTGTGCTGAAAATATGTCAATAACATGATATGAAGAGCCCACTTCAAGAATAATGGATGTCACTGAGGTACCATTTTTCAAGGAATGAATTTATAAAAGCAAAGACTCATTCCATGATAAAATAAGCCACTGAAATGTTTCATGCATTATTAATGAATATATACACAATAGAACAAACAAATCTATCTAGAAGAAACTAAAATAAAGTGATTTTGTTACAAGTAGTACAAAACATAAAACGTTAAAACACTGTATGTCACTATTCCTTCATTAAGGACGATGGATGCCAACTTATTAAATGGTTTCAGTGAGTAAATATCACGTCTTCAACGCTTGCTCATTATAATTAATAACAAAATGAATATAATAAGAGCGTACCTACTGCGAAATTTTAGAAAGTAAACAAGCATGAGTTAATTTAAATATCACAACAAACAGTATCGTTGAACACCAAAACACAAAGAGTCATAATTTGATCGAGTTTCACATTTTAAAAGTCATGTACTTCTCTTAGCGAAGAAGATTTGTAAACTGTGGTTCGCATAACATCAAGTCATTTTGGTCTTATTTATGGGGAAATGTAATATAAAACATTTCTGCCACTTGGGCCACAGAATTGTGTTTGTCCCGAAAAATAAGTGAGAATTAACATTAATCAAACTAAATGAATTATTTAATTACATGAATATGTAGCACCCGAACTGAAATTACACTCTAGGAGAGAATCTAAATATTGTTGCGATGCTTAGTGCTTTACAAAGTTATTTTTCAAGATATTGAAAATCTTGTTTCAAAACATGTTCAGATCATTTCACAACACGACCGAATCACTACTTGTGGTTGGCCACTTCAATATCTCCTCGTAAAATGACTTGTACGTCTTCTTGAACGTATTTCGTCAATTTTCGAGTATCCTCGATTTTATTTTTTGCTTATCTTCTCTTTTCCTTCCTTGTAACCTCTGTCTAATGTCTTTGGAAATTCCTGGACCGTACCTTATTTTTCTAGGCAGTTATTATTCCAGTTTATGTTTTGTCGTACTCCTATTGTTTAAACAAGCTTTGCTTCTCATTTCAGGGAATATCACTGTGTGCTCATCTCTAGGCAGAACACTTTTCTTGTGATAACAAATGTCATGGCCAGTGTTAGTTGCCACCTTACAGACATACTTCCTTTCTCCTCATGACGATGAAAGTTTAGGCCTATATGAGTTTTGTTCTCTCAGAATTAATAATAATTCGTAAAAATACGAAAAAAGCAAAAAGTGACTTAGTTCCTTCCTTCAATGACCGATTCATATGCGAAGGATGAACAAGAGAATTTGAATCAGGTGGAATGTAAATACAATTCAGGAAACTCAATCGTCAAAAATTACCAGTGTTTCGCCCCAGTGCGGCATGGGCTCATCAGTTGGATACCGCACCTTCCCAAGACACTGGCTGGCTAGCACGGCGGTAGCGACACCACTGCTACTAAAATGTTTTCATTCCTCTCCCGAAGAGGGAGGCGGGCCTCTTAGACGGTGACGCCGTTTCTCAGGCCGGGAGATGCGTTACCGTGAAGGAGATGCACAAAGGAGGTGAGAGGGTTAGCGGCCGTGGCCTATACTAGGTACTGTCCCGACATTTACCTTAGTGCAGGTGAATGGAAAACCACGGAAAACCATTCTCAGGACAGCCGAAGGTTGGGGCCAGCCGTGAGGTCCAAGCCCTGTCCCGTGTCCCGAATACAGAGGCGCAGAGCCACAGTAGAGCCGTGGCCACCCGTCATCTGCTCGTTTGGCCGGTCAGAGCGCAGAGTTGTTGGACGACGGACGAGCCGTGGCAACTTGTGGGCCGAGACCCACTCTGCATCTACCGACCTGTACCCTTGTACAGGATGGTGGTCCGAATCTTCATGGAGATAGCGATTCGTGTGGGTAGACTTACGATATACGTTATTCCCAGTGGCGTATCCTGGAATCTCCACTGAGGCATGCAACTAGTAACCATGCAGTTAACACAATGTATTAAGTAAATTTCAATTCTACTGACCCTAATTACATGTAGGTGAACTCGAGCCAAACAGTTTTACTGTAAGTTTCTGGATTGAACGTCCGTACACAATTCTTGTTTTCTGTTTTTAAATTTACGAGGGTCCGCCTCTGTGGTGTAGTAGTTAGTGTAATTAGCTGCCACCCTCGGAGGCCCGGGTTCGATTCCCGGCTCTGCCACGAAATTTGAAAAGTGGTACGAGGGCTGGAACGGGGTCCACTCAGCCTCGGGAGGTCAACTGAGTAGAGGTGGGTTCAATTCCCACCTCAGCCATCCTCGAAGTGGTTTTCCGTGGTTTCCCACTTCTCCTCTAGGCAAATGCCGCGATGGTACCTAACTTCAGGCCACGGCCGCTTCCTTCCCTCTTCCTTGTCTATCTCTTCCAATCTTCCCATCCCCCGCAAGGCCCCTGTTCAGCATAGCAGGTGAGGCAGCCTGGGCGAGATACTGGTCATCCTCCCCAGTTGTATCCCCCGACCCAGAGTCTGAAGCTCCAGGACACTGCCCTTGAGGCGGTAGAGGAGGGATCCCTCGCTGAGTCCGAGGGAAAAGCCAACCCTGGAGGGTAAGAAGAAGAAGGAGAAGAAGAAGAAATTTACGAGGAAAGGTAGAGGTCTCGCGGCTTTAACTATTTGCATCTTTTCATCAAACGAACGGCCAGTAAATGGCTTTTCAAACTGATTTACAATTATATCCGTCTTAGACTCATCCATCGTTAATACCACATGTGCGCAAAATATAATAACACACCGAAAATGACGAATAGCACAGGAACAGCACACACAGAATGAACTCACTAATCAGCAAAACACACAATGAATTAACTCACTAGTTAGCCACAACTCAAGCACTGGAGGTAAGTCACCCCAGTGGCATTGGTCAGTTTCGTCACGTTGGGTTCTCGCTGGGGGGTAATCTGTGTGTCCCGTTCGCTGTAAACATGTCGACTTCTCCAAGTTGCTAACAGATGGCAGAGGGTAGCACGGGTATGGGGTGACAAATTCTGACCAAGTTTCAATTGCAGCGAAATCGTTCGGAGGGTTTCAGAACTACGTCTGCCACTGAATGCAATTTTAAGATTGAATGCCTTACGTCCGTAACTCCTACATTTGCTGTCTCTTTCTTCCGAGAGTGGAGTAGACGGCGAGACTACACTAGCACCACACGTAATCAAGCAACGGAACTAGTACAGTTGCGCGGACCTTTTGAACTTCTGAGAGATGAAATCGTTAATATTTGACCTGAAACAACCTAAAATCGTAAATCAGACAGTTCTTTGTGTTATCATAACGCATGCAATGAATGCCTTGCATTCAAGGAGAATACGCCCCTGGTTATTCCTACGATTAAGGGGCGTGAAATCATCAATGGTAATATTAAAATTAAATAAAATTTGATTTTTTCTCCACCTTTCAAATACTTTACTGAACCCAGGACCCCAGCATGGCAGCGGTATGAATTTCTTCTACCAAAATGTACTGAGCATGTGTAATTTTTTGACGGACTTTAACCTCTCTTTGAGTGATGGCAGCAAAGATTGCATTTGTATAGTAGAAAGTTGGTTAAATGATTCTGTTGGTGATTACTGGTGTTGTTGATTACCAGGGCCCGGATTTGTTGACCTAAAAATGCTAAAAAATGACCTTTAAAATTACCTTAAAATATCAAAAATAATTTCCTAAAAACGAACAAAAAAGACCTTAAAATATCAAAAATAATTTCCTAAAAAAGAACAAAAAATGACCTTAAAATATCAAAAATCAAAAATAATTTCCTAAAAACAAACAAAAAATAACCTTAAAATATCAAAAATAATTTCCTAAAAACGAACAAACAATGACCTTAAAATATCAAAAATAATTTCCTAAAAACGAACAAAAAATGACCTTAAAATATCAAAAATAATTTCCTAAAAAGGAACAAAAAATGACCTTAAAATATCAAAAATAATTTCCTAAAAACGAACAAAAAATTACCTTAAATTATCAAAAATAATTTCCTAAAAACGAACAAAAAATGACCTTAAAATATCAAAAATAATTTCCTAAAAACGAACAAAAATGACCTTAAAATATCAAAATTAATTTCCTAAAAACGAACAAAAGTGACCTTAAAATATCAAAAATAATTTCCTAAAAGGGAACAAAAAATGACCTTAAAATATCAAATACAATTACCTAAAAACGAACAAAAAATGACCTTAAAATATCAAAAATAATTTCCTAAAAACGAACAAAAAATGACCTTAAATTATCAAAAATAATTTCCTAAAAACGAACAAAAATGACCTTAAAATATCAAAAATAATATCTTAAAAACGAACAAAAAATGACCTAAAAATCCCAAGTATTTATTGTTTGAAACTAAATTATATATATTTCTAGATATGAACAATATTGATAACTGATATTTCCTCTAATTTTTACATAGCTATATGTCAGTTCTTTGTTTTAGAATCTCGGTTTTCCTTAGAAACAAAATGTGCCGGTATGAAGATCTTCTGACAGGTACTCCATTAAGAGAAATGATCTGAAAAGGAAAACAACGTTCCTATAAAAATATTCGTAATCGCCGTCGGTTGCAGATTTATCTGTAAAGCTATATATAACGCCATATTATGTAGGTTTTAATGTTTACCTCAGACCGTGTTGCAGTAGTAGGGGCTGCCTGGCCGAGGCGGTAAAGGCGTGCTCGGTTCGACCGGAAGGACGTGGGTTCGAATCCCCGTCAGGAAGTCGTAAAATTTAAGAAACGAGATTTCCACTTCAGGAGGTGCATATGGCCCTGAGGTTCACTCAGCCTACACGAGGTTAAATCCTGGGGGCAAAGGCGGCCGGGTGTAGAGCTAACCACTCTACCCCATAACGTGCAGCGGTTAACAATGGTGGAAGCCTGTACACAGGTGACTTAGTCTTTGTCGTGTTGCAGTAGATAACTGTGACCATCCATAGATTCTCGAAGGTAAAAGAACGTCGATTGTCGGCCAAAACTTTCTTGTACATCAAAAAGCTCTTTTCGACGTCCACACTTGGTGAATTCACTTGGTGAAAACTCTTCCTCAACATCCACTACACTGAAATTAACATTCATTAATCAAACTAAATGAATGAACTAAATTAATTACATGAATATATAGCACCCGAACTTATATTACACTCTAGGAGAGAATCTAAATACTGTTGAGATGCTTAGTGCTTTACAAAGTTTTTTTTTTTCAAGATTTTTAAAGTCTTGTTTCAAAACATATTCAGATCATTTCACAACACGACCGAATCACTGCTTGTGGTTGGCCACTTCAATATCTCCTCGTAAAAAGACTTGTACGTCTCCTTGAACGTATTTCGTCAATTTCCGAGTATCCGGACGACTGAGCACGAGACCTTGTATCCTGTGTTATTATCAAGAACAGATCAGCGGTAGAGTGTCGGCCTCCGGATCCCAAGATAGCGGGTTCAAACCCGGCAGAGGTAGTCGGATTTTTGAAGGGCGGAAAAAAGTCCATTCGACACTCCATGTCGTACGATGTCGGCATGTAAAAGATCTCTGGTGACACATTTGGTGTTTACCCGACAAAATTCATTAAATCTCAGCCATAGACGCCCAAGAGAGTTTCGGTTTACTCGGTCTGCCATCTAGTGGGGGCCTAGAGTAAAACGGAACGTCGAAATTGACGAGCAGACAGCCAGATGGCGTCAAATTGAAATGTCTGCACACGGTAGCTGAGGCCATACGATTATTATTATTATTATTATTATTATTATTATTATTATTATTATTATTACAGATTTTAGTTTCCAAAATACCGACTCGCCAACTTCACCACGCACATTTTCCAAAGTTTCCTGCGTAGCTCTCACCAAAGCTGTCGCTTGTTCGATTGTCACACCTCTCTCCTAAAGTCGTGTAATAGCTGATGGCAGGGAGCTAAAATTTGCCTTAATGTATGCCAACTTACCCTGCACATCGTCAGCTGAGAACATCTCTTGGGCGATTTCGATACCTTGGCGTCTTGGGCTTCTAGAGTGTTTATCCCTCGCTTCACTGCTAAAAAGTTGTCGCTGTAGTACTCGCACGCATTGATCCACGTACCCCAACGTGTGACTACGGGCTGCGGAGGTAGTGGGATATCGGGAGCTAGTGACTTAGAGTCTCCTGCGCGATGGGGCCTTGGCAAATACTTTTTTTACCTGCGACACAAGTCTATCAATGTCAGGATAATTCTCCCTCACGTCTTCTGCCACTCTGAGCTAGACAAGTTACATGCACCATTCTTGAATAAAAAGCTTTGATAGCTTTACCAGCTTTAACTATGTAAGGCGCGGCATCGGTCACGAAAAGTAAGTCATCGTACCTCACACCGTCAGGCCACAGAGAACCATGGCCCTGTCAAACATTCGACATATTGTAGAATGATTGACAGATTCCAAGACTTCAGAAGTTAGCAAAAATATTTCTCCGGGATTATCTATTTCCAGGGTTCCTACAATTACATTAGCTACGTAACGACCTTCAACATCAGTAGTTTCGTCTACTGAGACAAAAATCTTTTTTCCCGTATTCTTTGAAGTGTTTTTCATGGCAGAACGGTATGTAATTTTTCCTTAGTGTAGATTCGTCCGGAATGGAATGACCTGTATACCGTGCTAGGAACTGCCTTAATTTAGGAATAGTTAGTTTATGAAGAGGAATATTTGCTGTGACGAAAACTTCACACAGGTCATTAAAAAAGGCTGAGGTTGTACCTTTGCTTGATGATGCGTTTTGCATGAGTAACTGTTGAGTACTTTTCTTTCTGCTGATATTGTGAATACTGCGCACATGTTTGTCGCGACTGACGTCCTGTTGAACAGTGAATCTTTTTGCTGCTGCCACTTTCACTTCACACACTTTACAGAATAGTATTTCACCATCTGTAGAAAAGGTATCTTCCCCGAATTCAGAGACAATTTGTCTTGGATGGTTTTACCTTTGGTATTTTAACACGCACTCGAAATGGTTACACACAACTGTCATGTACAAACTGAACAATTTAAACTGACCTCAAAGAACAAGGAAATAGAGTACATTGGCAGAAATACCTCACTGCTGACATCACACTGTGAGCACACTTCCCTGGTGAACTGATAACGGCTTTGCCCTCGTCTGAACGTCACCCACGAATACCTGAGCTCTCACCTCCTGTTGAGACACAAAGGTAAGGGATGTACAAATCTACGTACTGAAATAATGAAATAATAATGAAAATAATGAAAATAATAATAATGAAAATAATAATGAAATAATTCAAAATGACGATATAATAACTTAAAAAGTACAAAATGACCTAAAATCAAATACGAAAAATGACTTAATATATACGCATTTCTGTAATCTGGGGTCCATGAACAGGATTTCTATATAACTTAGCAACTTCTATGACGGACCAATTAAAAGATGACATGTCATTGAAATCCGGGCCCTGCTGATTACTGTGTGTTTCGTCAAGACAGACATCAGATACATAGTAGCAAACTAAAAGGAGGAGTGATTATGATTGCTGTGAAATCTGCTCTAAGGCCAGTTTCCCGGCCAGAACTGGCGGGAGACTGGGATTGTCTCGTGGTCAAGGTCAACTCAAGACCAGGAAGAGCTGTGTTTGTAATGTGCCTGCTACCTGCCACCGGACGAAGTAATTGCTAGGATGAGTAATCTACATGCAACATTGTCTAAAGTCACAGCTTTTTAAATCCACACGATATTGTTGCAGGGTTGTGGAGATTTTAACATCAGGCATTTGGCTTGGAATCCTGGTCCTGTTATAAAACAAAGATGTGCGGAAGTCTTCTTACTTCTTGAAATCGTCAGTCAGTGAATTTGGACTCAAGCAAATGTGTCACCTCCCAACAAGAAACGAGAACTTCCTGGACCTTGTTCTAGTCTCGGAACAATACTATGGATACTTGGACTGCTTTGAGACAGGAACGGTAATTACATCCGACCATCGAGCTGTAGAATTCGCCTTAATTTTACCGTTAGTTATGCGCCCCTTGCCGCATATGAAATTTATGTTCGCATGGACTAAGGCCTATTTTCCTCCTTTCGTTGTGTGCCTGGAATTTAATCGAAGACTCCTCCTCCGTCGATGAGGCGTTAACCCCTATTTTTACGACCTCCTTAGCGCTGTAGTAAAAGACACTGTACCGTCCCGGATAGTTAGCACGCGAAAGTACCCTTGATGGTACGACTCGGAGGTAATATATACATTAAAAGAAAAGGAGAGGGCAAGAAGGAAGTTTGAGAAAACGGTCCATAGTAGTGATTATGTGCAATTTTCGACCATACACGGTGAATTTAAACGTCTTCAGCTCAAAAAGTACTGAAACTGTATTACTTCGATGGAATCGAAATTAGCAGCCAACCCGAAGTGTTTCTGGAATTTTAAAACAACAAACGGAGGTCGTCTCGCCTGCCGTCTACTATGCTCCAGGACGGGAAAGAATTTACAGGACAAGAGGTTCATCCGGGACAGTTTTGAAGATACCTTTGAAAAGTATCACTCACCTGCAGCAAAGTGTAATCTATCCACGTAGTCCGTGTGTGATATAGACCTAACCTCAATAGTGACTTCTCCAGTAGAGGTATAATCAATTCTTGCATCTTTGGATACCTCCAAATCATGTGGTTCGGATGAAGTATCCGCAATAGTTTTGAAAGAATGTGCATCTGAGCTAGGTAGGCCACTTAACATCATAATAAATATGTCATTCCCGTCAGGGTATTTTGCGTGTGAGTGGAAGAAAGCTTATGCCATACCAGTATTCAAGAAAGGAGACAAAATGGTGTTTGCTAACTATAGGCCTGTTGTATTATTTTCTCGGATTTCAAAGGTGACAGAGAAGATCGTGTATAAGAGATTGTACAGTTCACTTTCAGAGTATATTAATATACCTCAGCACGGTTTTGTACAGAAACGCTCTACCGTGTCCAATGTGGCAGCGTATATCAATTTCATTTCAGAATCTCTGGTTTGGAGGCAACAAGTGGATGTTGTTTACACGGAATTCTCCAAAGCCTTTGATCAGTTCAACATGATGCTCTACTCATCATACTATCAGCATATTGGATAGGAGGAAGTGCTTTGGAGTGGATTGGAAGCTATCTCACTAATAGGATTTGAGTAGTAAAATCTGATGGTATTATGTAAAAGCCGTATCACCCTACTTCTGGTGTCCCCCAAGACTCTTTACTGGGCCCTCTTTTCTTTGTCATATTCGTGAATGATATAACAACATTTATACAACACAGTAATTGCCTCCTCTATACTGGCGATCTAAAGATCTTTAAGCTGATAAATAGTCAGTTGGACTGTAAGTTACTACAGTCTGACTTAAACCTCCCAAGTAACTGGCGTAAAAAGTGGCTACTTGGTTTGAATACTTCAAAATACAATGCAATTACATTTTCACGTACGTTAAAATCAGTAAATTGCCCTTACCATTTATGCAATTTTCAGATAGCTCCTGTGAATGAAATAATGATCTTTGTGTGACACTTTCAAACTGGTGTGGTCTTTGCTTTGAGATTCCGAAAAGAAACTGTGCAGAATCTGTTTCTCCTAGAAGTCTAATAACTTTGTTTTGGACTCTAATCAGTCCATTGGTAGAATACTGTTGCGAGGTGTGGCTACATTCTCAGCAGTATTTAATACAAAACTTGGAATGAATCTAAATAAGGTTCATGAAATGGATCAGCTACAAAGGTTTGGGTATTTCTCTCTCTTCGTCCTATTACGAGTCTTTTTGCGAGACTATGAGTATTAGGACATTACACTCATGCTGCAGATGTGAAAATGCCCTCTTTCTTTTATTTGTGTCTAACGAATAGAGTGGATTGCACAACATTATTGGAGTTGATTTTATTACATGTTCCCCGTCGCAATACTAGGCGAAGGTATATTCTTCATCTGCCTAAAGTGAGACATGTGGCCCGTGCTAATTCATTGATTCTGAGGGCACTAACGTCACTGAATGAAGTGGGTGAATCAGTGGATCTTTTCCACGCACCCCCGTCTAAAATCAGACGTGCCCTAACGACCTCATTAATGTAAGGTCCTCTCTGTAAAATATGTAAATATGTGTATGTATAGATGTATTTTAATAATGTCAATTATTTCAGGAGATTTATTTATTTATTTATTTATTTATTTATTTATTTATTTATTTATTTATTTATTTATTTATTTATTTATTTATTTATTTATTTATTTATTTATTTATTTATTTATTTATTTATTTATTTATTTATGTAAGATGTTGTAAATATGCATATATAAAGGTCTATAGGTTTAGTTTGAACTTGGTTATTATTTTAGGAAATTAGTATTATTTATTTAAGTTGTGTATTGAATCATCCTTAATTAGGCAAATAACCTGTTGATGATAAATAAATCTATCTGTCTATCTATATGTCTGTCTATCTAACTGTATTAACTAACACTCAAACAATTTAAAAAACAAAATTTAGTTGTGTTATATTTTAGGTACATGTTTGGAACATTTGCGGTCATCGTCAACTTTGTGTGATTAGTAAAACATTAGAAAACGTCTTTAAAAATTGAATGAATCGACAGATAAATGATGAGTGAAATGATGGGTGAAATATTATTTAAAACACTCAGTGAGGAGTCTGACATACAACTTTTCTTCCCTTGTCTTTATTAAAATTCACATGTATTTGCGAAGTTGTTCCTGATGTGTTGTTCCGGAACTTCACGTATTCTTTGAATTTGACATTAAACTCGTGTGAACAGCTTCTTTTAAATGTCAATACGAATACGTTGGTATGTAAAATCATGTTGTGAGTTTATTCCGTTAAATGAAGAAGTTCCCCTTTCTCTTTGTCCGTCTTGTTTACTGTCCGAATCGCTATCCGTTTGCGTTGGAACTAACACTGGAGTTCTTTCTCGAAAGTTGCCATTCTTAATTAATTTGTGCCATTGATCTTATACCCGGTAGTTCAAAACCACACACTAGCGCCAATATATTACTATTGATGATGAAAGCTAGCTACTTTAATATTCTACATAATTATTGAATTCTTGCGTCTGCATAGTTCCTGCATCCTGAGTTCACAAGAAATGTCATCATGAATGTCTTTTATGATCTTCCACGAGGGCGTGTCCCGTATCCAAAATTTCCATCAACACATTCCTACATTGAAGCCTATGACCCATCCAAGAATGTTGTCTTCTACTAATCTGACTCAAGAGTTATCTCTTTTCTTGGACAATGTTCAATACTTCACTATTGGTCTTCTTCTCCACCCAACTTACCCGTTACAGCCGACGCCAACACCGCATCTCAAAGGCTTCTATCTTCTTAATATCACTCTTGGTTAACGTCCAGGTCTCAGCACAATGTATCGCAACAGACCAAACATAAGATGTAATTATTCTGTTACGTAAGACGTGGGAGATTTTTTTCTGACATAGAAGGGATCGTTTTCCTCTGAAGCCTCGCTTTGCTATTGCTGTTCGTATTTTTATTTCAGTGTGTCACTGAAGGTTTTCTGTTATGATATGGCCAACTATGTTACTTGTTGTACAGGCTCATCACTGGTCATCACGTGCTATGGACGTTGGTTCCTACTAATCATCATGTCCTTTGTTTTATTAATATTCATTTTCATACCTAATTCATTAGTCTTTTCAATCAGCTTTAGCAACATTTTGGATAAAGTCATTGGACTACCGGTAACTATAGCTTGAGCTTTGGCAAATTTGATGGTCTGCATTAGTCTCCCTCCTATAAGTGGAGATAAAACTGGACAGAGAGCTGTAATCCATCGAAAATTGTAAGAAAAGTAGATTACAAGGAATGTCGTATACAAGGAAGTACTTCAATAAATATTTACCAAATTAACCGTCATGTCTTTACGTGTTTGAGCTAATTATTGTTTTAAAATGTTTAAGTGTTAGTCAATAAAGTAATGAAAATGTGGACCAAAATATCAAATTTTGTATAAAGATGAAATAATATCCACCAGGCACTTGACGAATTTCTTGTCAGTGTTTACATACAGTATTTAATGGTAAGATCTGTGGAACTAAACAAAGTCAGATAGATAATTACAAAAAGGGGCGGATAGGTCATTCACACAGGCTTAGAGACTAAACGCTGGAAGGCCTATCAACCTACAATGAAGCGTTCATGGACGCTGGACAGGAAACAAACGTGAAAACCGTAATACGACTTTACTTCGGACGACTATGACCTAAGAAGAACATTTCGGCTTGAATATTTGGCGTACACCGTACTGCAGCCAGTGACAAACAGACCCAGAAGTGATGGAGGTAAATACATTATAAAATTCAACAAGTTATCTCCATAACGTCAAGATTTTAACACTCCAACGTAGCTTCAGCTTTTAGGCTGCGAGCATTGCATCAACAAAAGTAAAACAATTAATTTGCATAATGTTACATTTTCTTACCCGTCTTAAAACTTAGAACTCTGGAAGTTTAATTACTTTCCTCTGGGACCCACAACCGAATTTTTCCCAAAGGAACTTTGAATGTCTTCTGTCCTCTTAAAACTGAGGGACATGTTTCCACTTTAAATTCTACAAAGAACAATTGAGTACTAGAATGTTCAAGTTGACGGAGACAAACAAGAAAGCATCGTTCTCGGACAGTAGAGTAGAAATGCGGAGGAAGGTCATCTTGTCTACAAGACCGAAAGGCTACAGGTCCAAATTCAGATGGCATCTATTTCCTCAACCTCGAAGATCTGAAATAATAACTCGGAGCTTTCATACATGATGATGATCTGCTAAGGGCAATGCCTTGTCACTGTAGCCACATCTGACGATCTTCTGCTAGCCACTTCATGTTGTTACATGAACCACATGCCAGGTCACCGATGGACTTCCTGATGTATGACATTCTTGGTCGTCCCTTGGCTATCATTCCTTGCACCTTACCTTAATGATGGTTTGGAGAAAAGAGTTGTGTCTCAGTACGTGTCCAAAGAACATCGCTTTACTATTCTTTATTGTATTTAATAAACATCGATCTTCCTTGAAGTTCTTTAAAACAGCGGCATTTGTTTCGTTACTCATCCAACTTGATTTTGTAATTCTTCTCCAAAACCGCATTTATGCTACCTAAAGTTTCGTTTACCCATTGTTCAGATTTCGCATCCATACAGTAGCACACTCCAAGAAAAGGTCTTGAAAAATGATTTTCTGGTCTCCAAACTGAGATAGTTGTTTAGCAATAAGCTTTTCTTATTCCGAAAGACTTGTTTTGCTACCAATATTATTTTATTGATTTCCGAAAGGGACCTGTCATCAGAGGTAATTACACTACCCAAACGGGAGAGTTCTGTGACTTGTTCCATCGGTGTGTTATTTAAGTTTTTTCTACCTGTAGGCATTTTGTCTCCTATCACGATTTATTTCTTTACATTTATTTATAAATTAATTTTTTCTAAGGATTTCTTGAATTCTCTTAGCATCTTACTTATATCCTTTTCAGAATTAACCATGATAGTAATATCATCTGCAAAAAACTAAAAAAATACTCTTAGATATTCGACCAAAGCCGACAACTTGCCCATAGAGATCCACTGATCCTCTCAAAAGTAATGAAAGAAAATCTCCAATAAACTTGGATTTCTGTCTTGAAAGTGGTCACTTTCGCTGTTCTCATATTTATTTATTTATTTCTTCTTCTTCTTCTTCGTTTAGGCCTACGATGGGCCACGTGGTTCTTAACTCTGGTGAGCTCTTTTCTTCCTCTTAGCTCAGTATTCTTTCATTCTAGCGCTATGGATGTCTTTTCTTTCTTGAGTCCATTTCACTCCTACTCCTGGACGCAGTGATTTAGTTTATTTATTTATTTATTTATTTATTTATTTATTTATTTATTTATTTATTTATTTATTTATTTATTTATTTATTTATTTATTTATTTATTTATTTATTTATTTATTTATTTATTTATTTATTTATTTATTTATTTATATAATTCGCTGGGGCCATCAAGGACCATGTTAAGTCTTCTTGCATTTGACACTGAACTTGGCGTTCTTTAGAGCCCAAATTTCCCTCATTCCTTGTGAGTGGGCCTGCTTATGCTCCTCTGTCCAACGGGCACCGTGTCTTCTCTTTGGTTGCTTGTCTCGATTTAGCCTGTTCGTCAATGTTTTCTTGCGGAAGCGATCTCTGTTAAGGGATTCTTCTGCTGAGATATGTAGCATTTGCAGGTCTTCTTTGGTATTTCTAAACCAGGGAATTGTGGTTTTGGGATTTGAATAAAAAAAGTGAAAGATCCCTTTGGTTAACTTTCTTCCGTCCATTCTTTTCAGATGACCGTAAAATCGTGCCCGCCTTTTTCGGATTGTGTCAGTAAATTTCTCTATTTTGCTGTAGACTTCTTCGTTGGATCTCTTTTGATGGATTCCATTTCCGTACTTTGATTCCAAGATTCCTCTCACAATTCTGCGCTCTTTTTTCTCCAGTTCTTCAAGGAGTCGTTTGTTGGTATTTAGAGACAGGGTTTCGGCTGCATATGGAACTACTGGCTTCAGAACTGTTTCATAGTGACGTATCTTGGTGTTTTGGGAAAGGCATTTTTTGTTTAGATTGCGCGGGGTGTTTGGTAGGCTATTTCCAGTTTGCGTACTTACTCCTGAAGTGCTTCTTTTTCCAGTCCATTTTTCATGATGATCTCACCGAGATATTTTAATTTGTCTACTCGGGTGATGTCCCCGTATTTTGTATGGAGTTTTGGTGGGGCCTCTTTGATGTTAGTCATTATTTCCGTTTTTTTTAACGATATCTGCAGACCAGTTTGTTCAGCAATTTCCTTTAACATTTCAACTTGAGTTCTAGCGGTTTCTATGTCGTTTCAGAGAACGGCAATATCATCGGCAAATACTAAGCAGTCTGTTGTGATCCCCTTGTATTTGGTTCCTATTTTTAATGGACTGTAGTTGGTTTCCTGTAATCTCGCCCGCCAGGTTCTGATGATCTTTTCAAGAACGCAATTGAAGAGTATCCTGTGTTGATGTCAAAGGAATGCGAGAGACATCCGTGGAACTTCACCTTGGATTTTGTATCGGTGAGGGTGGCTCTAATTAATGCCAGCAGTTTCATATCAACTCCAATCATTTAAGATGTTTAGCAGGACTTCCCGGTCAATGGAGTCGTACGCTTTCTTGAAGTCCAAAAGACAGATACATACTGCTTGGAACTTAGTGTACAATATCTGATAATCGTTTTGAGATTTTGGATTTGTTCGGCTGTTGAGTGACATTTTTTGATGTTCGACTTGTGCTTCCAAACGCTCCAGGATGGTAAGTGATAGAATTTTGTGAGTTACAGGTAGTAAAGATATTCCTCTGCAGTTGTTGATGTTCTTCAGCTGCCTTTCTTGTGTAATGGATAGATCAAAGCTATTTTCCAATCTCCGGATAGGGTCTCCTTGCTCCAAATTTCTTCTATTTGCTTTTGTAAGATATCGAGTGATTCCTCTGGGGCATATTTCCATAGTTCTGCTACTACTGAGTCTTCCCCCATCGCTTTGTATTTTTTGAGACGGGCAATGTGGTGTTTGATTTCACCTTTGTCGGGTGGTCTGGAATCTGGGTACCTGAGTAAGGGTTCCTTGGTCTCAATGGGGCTTTGCGGTTTAGAGCAATTTAGTAAATTCTTGAAGTAGTCTGCCAGAATGCTACAATTTTCTTCATCTGACGTAGCCAGTGTGCCGTCCTTTCGCTCAAAGCATAGAGATGGTGGTTTATAGCCAGTGAGCTTGCGTTTGAAGGCTCTGTAATACTCTCTGCTTTCATTCTTCCTAAAGTTTTGTTCTATCTTATCAATGAGAGATTTTTCATATTTACGTTTATTTATTTATTTAGACTTCCCAAATTATGGGTTGCCAGAGGACAAAGTATGCGACACAACGCATCGCATCACGCATTTGTGAGCAATGGAGACCATTAACTGCATAGAGGAAGAAAATCGCACATTAACTTAAAATGAGCAAGTAACTACAGTGCATACACTGTATACAACGTATGAGACTGCAAACATATTGCAATTTTACAGAGGCTTGAAAATCTGTTTTGTAAATAAAATTCTACGAATCTTTTTCGAAACGTTTTCTATGTTCCATTATTATTAGCTTACATTCCATTTGATATATATACCATCGCAAAAACCCATGGCGCAGCAGAGCTGAAAGACCATTGTCTACCATGTGCACAGTGGTCAGCCTGAAGGTCTCCAGATTATGAGGTGTCGTGTGGCCAGCACTACGAATTCTCTTGGCCGTTATTCTTGACTTTCTACACCGGAACCGCTGTCTCACCTAGTTCTTCAATTGTAATCACGTAGGCTGAGTGGACATCGAATCAGCCCTCAGATCCAAGTAAAAGTTACTGGCCTGGCCGGGAATCGAACTCGAGGCCTCCGGGTAAGAGGAAGGCAGGATATATATATAAAAGCAAGCGAAAATATTTGTTTACTGTTTGACACTGAAGTTGATGAGGTGGTATGGAATTCGACTGCCGCTTAAGTCTTCAGTAAGTTATATGTACAGTAAAAAAACTATTTAAATAAATAACATAAATACATGTTTTCGCTTTCATCATTTTATCCCCCACAGCTAAATATTCCACCGGTTTGAGTGGATCAGCCGATTGAGGTGCTGGCCTTCTGACGCCACCTTGACAGCTTCGATCCTGGCGAAGTCCGGCTAAAATACGTCAGCCTCGTATCGATAGATTTACTGGCACGTAAACGAACTCCTGCGGGGCTAAATTCTGGCACCTCGGCATCCCCGAAAGCAGTAAATGTAGTTAGTGGGACGGTAAAATCTGATAACATTATTATATATTCCGTTAAATGAAATAGTGTCTAAGCCGAGCTGAGTGGCTCAGACGGTTGAGGCGCTGGCCTTCTGACCCCAGCTTGGTAGGTTCGATCCTGGCTCAGCCCGGTGGGATTTGAAGGTGCTCAAATACGTCATCCTCGTGTCGATAGATTTACTGGCACGTAAAAGAATTCCTGCGGGACTAAATTCCGGCACCTCGGCGTCCCCGAAAACCGTCGAAGTAGTTAGTGGGACGTAAAGCAAATAACATTAATTAATTAAGCAGTGTCTTAAGTTTAATTCTTTGCACTTTTGCCATGTGTACGTACAGTATTTGGTGGATGGCCAGCTCAGAGTGCGTTCTGAAGTGTAGTTTATTCTCCTGAGCGGCCAAGTGCTTGAATGACTTAATTTAACAGGAAGTTAATTTCCAAGTGCTGTAGAACATCATTACTTACACCGCCGAATGACATTGTAATTCATTCTTAATGCTCCATGCACGTTACGTGAATATTACAGCACATGAGTACACATAACCCCAAGTACCACCTTGCAATAACAATAACACGTGACCTAACGACTCTCGCCGCCATCTGCTGCTGTTATATGGCGCACTATGTCCATGATTGAGGGCGCTGCACTGCATTTGTGAACACTGGAGACCATTAACTACACAGAGGAAGAAAGTCGCACATTACCTTCAAATGGGCAAGTTTACCCAACTATTACATGCTTCATCCTATCTAATGTGTCGGTCATCTTCGTATCTGGACCTCCTTTACTACTCTTAGACTTTACAATGACGACTTTATTCAGACAGGTGGCAAGGAAGCTCAAACCCTGTGCGGAAAATGCATGGGAATTGGAATAAATTAACTATTTTTATTGTTTACTAGAGGACCTGTGCTGCTCCACAACATTCGTTATAAATAGGTCAGAAACTCGTCTTGGCATGCCTGTCGTAGCCATAGTGTTTTGCCTGCGCTTTTCAATGGTTTTATGAACATTTTATCAGAAGTTCGTAGTCAGAATTCATCCATTCTGGTGTAATCATGCCGTCTGTTTGCTAAACATCTATCCATATATTCGCTTTTTTAACCTGCAGTTCTTGATGTAAAGCTTGGTATTGTGTCGTAGAAGGCGATGGTATGTTTAGTAACAGTTCTTCTATATACAACGGTTGTCTTTTGAACTCGTAGCTTAGTCTCAATGGAGCGCTCTTTGCCAAGCAGAGGACATTTTTATGATACACGGCCTTCACTCTTACTAATGTAGCTAGGTTATCCTTCGATATGTGTTCCCAGATAATGTCTAAGCCGTATGACATGTTTGTACCAAAGAATAACATAGATGGGCTGTATGCGTGACATCAGCGCTCCTTGCGGAGGCAAATTCATAAAGGGCAGCCATGTTTCAAGTTGTCAAAACAAAGCGAGTTGGCGCGAGAACATGATATACAGTACGATAAGGTGACGTGGAAATTGTGAGTAGCGATTCAACATCGTGAGTTTAAAGAAGTGACAAGTTAGGTTCTCACCTTCAAGAATGCCAGCTAGCCGTATGCTCAGCGTACGGCCTGTACTAATCGGAGTCACTGATAAATATTCCCTGTTTTCAGACTTATCATAAGTGATGATTTCTTGGCACCTGTTTATCTTTGCCCTTGAAAGTTAATTTCTGTAGCCGTCTGGTGATGGTGTATGAATCATTGAAGTTTTATATTCAGGTTCTTTCTTATTTTGTCTCCAGAATAGTCCAGAAGACTTGCCTTGTGCTTGAGCATTGGTTTGCTTAGGCCTATTCAAACGTACACCAAGCATGGTAAATACAGTATTTTACTGCAGTTATTGAAATTTAAGAAGTCATTATTATACACTGAGCTAGTTGGTCGTGCGGATAGGGTCGCGCATTTGCGAGCTTGCATCCGGTCACTGAACCAACTCTTCAACTTTTCTTCGATTACATTTTCACACTCTTGATCCCATGCTGCCAGAAGCTCCTCGTCGGATGCAAAACGCCGCCCTTTCAGCTTCATCTTCACTTCTGGGAAGGGTGCGAAGTCACATGGGGCAAGATCAGGACTGTATGGAGGGTGATCAAGCACATTCAACCCTGATCTGACAAGAAAATCCATTGTTAGATTAGCACGATGTGCTGGAGCATTGTCGTGATGCAAGAGCCAAGTGCTCAGCCGTGACCTTGGACGGAGCTGCTTGAGAGCCTGCGCAGTAACTGGCCTTTGTGTTTCTAGCACAACCCGAGTCAGGATGTCCCGTTTAGTGAAGAATACTGCAATCGTCCTTTTCTTCACTGACCTTGACTTTCGCACAGTCGCAGGAGTACCTTCATCTTCAAACAGCCACATCTTGTTCTGGGACTTTTTTGGGACATAGTAATAATAAAGCCAAGTTTCGTCACCTGTAACGATACTATTGACGTTACGCGAAGTCCCATTTTCAAACTGTTTTAGCGTTTTTCGGCACTATCTCACTCGATGTGCCCTTTGTTCCTCTGAAAGTGATTAGGGCACCCAAAGGGAACAAACCTTTCTGACATGGAGATGGTCTTGTAGAATTGTATGAATAGCTGGTGCGGGGATGTGGAGGGTCTCTTCTACCTGCCGATATATCAATCACCTCTCTTGCTGCAACATTTTCCTCAGTCACTGATTCAGACGGTGACCCAGAACGAGGATCGTCTTCAACCCCAACATTTCCCCTATGGAACTCTTTGTACCAGTAGAAAATTGTTGTCCGATGTGGACAGTCTTTCCCCAGCACAGGAGTCATTTCCTCCAGGCACTGGTCAACAGTTAATCCACGAGTAAAATTGTAGCGGATAGTTGCGCGATATTCACCTTTAGACTACACTGTTATCTTAACTTGCTTTCAATCCCACAGCTCGGTAACAACTGGTGTGAAGGTCGCACCTTGCTGTCTTCTAGGCCGATTTTTATCCCTCTTTTCATCCCTCACCATAACAGGGGTGCCCAGTCAACCTTTTTTGCGTAACATTACATTAAATGACTTCAAAGTACTAATACATTATAATGGTATATCACAATATCGAGCTCGATAGCAGCAGTCGCTTAAGTGCGGCCAGTCTCCAGTATTCGGGAGATAGTGGGTTCGGACCACTCTGTCGTCTGACTCGTTGGCTGAATGGTCAGCGTGCTGGCCTTCGGTTCAGACGGTCCCGGGTTCGATTCCCGGCCGGGTCGAGGATTTTAACCTTCATTAGTTAATTCCAGTGTCCCGGGGGCTGGGTGTTTGGGCTGTCCCCAACATCCCTACAACTCGCACACCACACATAACACTATCCTCCACCACAATAACACGCAGTTACCTACATATGGCACATGCCGCCCACCCTTATCGGAGGGTCTGCCTTACAAGGGCTGCATTCGGCTAGAAATGGCCACATGAAATTATTATTTTTATTATCCCACTGTCCGCAGCCCTCATGGTGGTTTTCCGTGGTTTTCCATTTTCAATCCAGGTAAATGCTGGAGCTGTACCTCAATTAAGGCCACGGCCGCTTCCTTTCCACTCCTTGTCCATTTCTGTCCCATCGTCGCCATAAACAACTTGTTTCCCTTCACCCCGCGCTCGCCGGCTGCGGTGGCGAACCAATAAAAGCGGTGTGGGGAGGAGGTGCATAGGCGTGTCTCCAGGTACGCAGTGTGCCAGCTTAGCATTGGCCAGCAGGTATTCACCGCTGATCGCGCGGAATTTGAAATGTCGCAACTTTTAGGCCCCTTAGTTAACGCCCTAATGAATGTTGGCACCCAAAATTGATGCCGACATCGTTTTTACGTGAACCTCAATGTATTTTACAAGTTTCATCGCGATCGGCGACTAACCCATTGCCGATATTTCCTTGTGAGATGTCGATGGATATCCACAGTGGAAGGTGAACTATTTTAATGTTGAAAACATTTCTTAAAGTAAATCAATTTCCTCAACTGTCCTGAAAGCTGGATGGATAAAGGGCCCAGAAAGGTTTCAAATTTTAAATCCTGGACAGATCTACCGAACTTAGAAAAAAATCGAAAATTACTTCCAGCCTAAATGCAGTTCTAAAATCTCTTGTTTCTTTACTCGTTTTCTGTTTTATTCAAATGCTAGCTGAATTAATTTACTTGCATAATGCATTCTGTAACGTGTTCCTTGGTTCAATACCTCAGGCGATTTCTTTATTTTTTGAAAAATATCCACACCGAATGTAGTTACAAGGGGTTAAGTGAAACAATGCATTGAGCCGCATTAGCGCTCGCAGTAGTAGAAAAAACGTAAACTTGTAATCTAATCGACCGTGTAACGATGATTATGAGAACGACTGCAATTTATAGAAATAAACGTTATATTTTATTTACCTAAAATTCTTAGCTCATGTCCCTAGGATGTTTTCAACATTGAGTTGTTGCGTGAAGGGCTAGAACTGTGAATTTTTTATAATAATTAATATTAAGTCTGATAAAATATTACATGCGACGATCTTACAATACCATGTGTTCATTAATTTAAATACTATGACGTACTTCCCTTCTCAGGAAAGTACGGAAAATCTTACTTTACCGCACCGTAATTACTTTCCGCACTGTATTATTAGCAGTCATCTCTCACTGGTTGAAATCCACTTCACAGTAATAGAGCAAACTTCTGAAAAGCCTTACATCTGATATGTTTTTGACATGCTCTATTGGTCAAAAATATCTAATTCCCTCCATGGGAATTTAGAATTTTCCACTCGGAATTGCTAGGCGCGCAATAATTCCATTGTATCTCCCGTATGCAGTTAACATACTGTGCCTCATATATAGGCTTCTGATAAGCTCACCTGCATACACCCAGCGTCAGTGGGTAGGGTCTGACACCTCCCACTCTGACGAGTCTAGTGTCAGACCTAAGACGAAACGCTGGTTAATAGAGCAAACGCCTGTAAAGCCTTACATCTGATATACTTCACAGTAACGTTAACACGGATAGTCAGAGAGAACAAGGAACAAGTCAAGGAACATCAAACTTAATTTAGTTGAATTGTTTCTCCGCCTGATTGCAGCACTGTTCGTGTTTTCTTCATAATCCAGACCAGAGGACCATCTTTGCGACTCTCGTAGCTCAGTGGACTGTTTGCTGCTTCAAGTAACATTTTTTTAAATGTTTTATTACAATATACAACCCATGTGCACACTTCTTATATCCTTCATAACAAGTCACAAATCACACAACAAGAAGACATCCAAGCATGGATCACACCTATTTATAATTTAATTAATTGAATCTATATTAACTAAATTTAGCACAGTATTAAATAAAATATTGTACGCAGTAGCCACTTAAGTGACAAGTTTGATTTTCTCTTTTCAAAATTCTGTGAACATCTCTCTCCTAACGTAAAAGGTCACTTTCCCTGCCTGTTGTGTAAAGAAATATTGTGTTAATTTTGTCTGGTTTACCTTCCCAATACGGACCTCGACCCTCATGCGGCAAACGAGAGCGCGCTCGCCCATTGTAAAAACAGCGCGTGCCGGTCTACAGCATGTCTGATCAGCCTGTATAAACCTTTCTTGTAATCTGACACAATGTTGTCAGTTCTCTGTATGGGATCCCCCTGTGGATGGGAGCCGTAGAATGCAACCTGCTTGTCAAAATAGGCGACTGAAAGGGGCTCTCAACTAGGAAGTGTGACCGCCGGCAGAGACATTGCTTCTACACACGATCGTTGCTTTTCCCATCTGGCTTCACTTTAGTCAACTCTCACTCTGTTTCGATCCCGAGGTGTCTACGGCCAAGGGAGTTTTTCATGTTCGCGCCCTTTAAGGTCTTTCCCCTTCTTTTGCCGATATCCTCATTTTTGAAGGGTCAGAAATCTTCTTTCTCTACAATTGGCGATAAGAGGATGATTGCCCACTTTAACTTCCTCTTAAAACTATAATCACAACCGCCACTATTCTGTAGAGGAGCACCATGGTCAAACTTATGATATGGAATTAATGTTGTATATAAAATCGCATTTTAATGTGGCTACCGGATATGTGAGTGTTCATTTACTTGAATAAAGAGCCAATTAAGGGCATGAAGCATGTACAGCGAACAAGTTAACGATCCCGAGAAGTTATTTTCAAGTAAGTTCAGAGATTCTCCGTCTTAAGATCTGAAACTGCAAAGCCAATTAAACTATAATCTTCCTTGCGAGAGCAACTGTTTGTCCGATAGTAATTTCCTGTAAGTCGATCACTGGAAAGTTCTATGTGAATTCGTATGAGCACAGTCTGCTTTGAAACGAGCATCGGAGAATTTCACTCTCTCTTTTGAGGGTAAAATAGGAGCGTTGTAGAAATAAAGTTACATTCATCTACATTTCCCTCAAACCCCACAAAACCCGTACGATTAGAAGGAATATTAACCTAGAACACCACCGTGAGTTCTTTAAAGGCCCTCATGATATATATCACTAATTATATATCTAAACTGTATTAGAAACCTAGGACCACCTCTGTCCTGTGATTAGCTCCCCCCCTCCCGAGGCCTCTGTTCAATTCACCGCTCTGCCACGAAATTTTAAAAGGGGTACGAGGGCTGAAACGGGGTCCAATCAGCCTCAAATTGGATTTTCGAGATTCCCCACTTCGCCTTCAAGCAAATGCACTGATGTTACCCAATTTAAGGCCACGGCTGCTCCCTTCCCTCTTCTTTGCCTGTCTCTTCCAATTTTCCCAACCTCCCACAAGGCCCCGGTTCAGTAAAGCAGGTGGGGCCGCCTGGAAGAGGTACTGGTCATCCTTCTCAGTTTTATCACCCTGACCCAAAGACTCACGCTCCAGGTCACTGCCCTTGAGGCGGTAGAAGTGGGATCCCTCGCTGAGTCCCAGGGAGAAACCAACCCCGGAGGGTAAACGGATTGAGATAGATACAATAAGTCTAGAAGCCTATTATCTCGGTTATGCGTTGACTACATGGCCCTGCGGTTGACTCAGCCTACACCAAAAATCTTGATTCCTGGGGGCAAAGGCGGCTCGCCGGGAGCTAAACTCTCTAAGTGGCGATGTCACGGATAGTGGAAGCCTTTACCTTCCACCCCTCCAAGGGCCTTCATGGCCTGTACATGGATGAGTTTGGTTTGCCTTTGATGTACTGACTCCATAGGTTTAAAAACATTTTGTGCGAAAACACAGGTTGAGAATTCTCTCATTCTCTCTCTAATTCATTGAGAGAAATATGCGGAGTGTTTCCATAGAACAGAGTTATTAGTCGAGATATGTGTTCAGCATGTTCCCCTTATTTATCTACCTGCGAGTTTTATCACTGTGGTTGTGAAAAATTGTTTAATGAGAGAGAAAGGAATCGCTATGAGTTTTACGAAAATATTTCAACAATAAAGTGTATATTACCAATGTGATGAATCGTATAACGTGATGCTATTAATTTACAGCCTAACCAGGTCGACGGTGTTCCTCAAATTATAAGCCAATATACGTTCTGTAAGGTATTTATAAACATAATTTATTATCTATAGGTTTTATTACTTTAAGTTCAACGTTATTTTTAATGTCACTACATGTGTTTCGCTCCTAGGCACATAGTTTCAGAGTTATTAATACCATGTATCCTGATTATCTGAAATAATGTTGACACTTATTGATACAAATTATGACAATTCCAGTTAATGTAGATATTAATGATAATTTACTGTATGTTCTATTTGCAGGAGGTCACCTCACTTACTGCTACCAATACAGTCACTTTAATCGAGCCCAAGGTGAAGCAAACGAGCAGGATATACACCTACTGAAATATTAGTTAGGAGACCGCGAAGTAGCTCAGGGAAAGTGGCCGCTCTAAATGTCGTCCACGTCCAGGAGCTGTCATTAACATCTCGAAAATATTCTCCAACTCCTTAACAGAGTTCAAAAGTAAAAGTTTATTTTGAACTTCAACGAAATTTACGTTTATATAAAGTATGTCGTGAATTTGTAATGAAGATATTTCTGGTCAGTGAATCTTCAGGTGACCATGGAGCCCGTAGCTGAGACTGGAATTTTATACTGTATGTATACAGGGGGACCGAAAAGTCGGTTAACATTTGACGAGGCAATACTTGAAGCAATATTTGAGGTAGAGAGGTATTAATTAACACACATGATTGGCATGACATGGGGTTTTATTGACACCAAAATAAAGTACGCAAAATGACCAACAGATGTCGCTGGATAGCATCATATCAGGTACAAATGGCAACACATGCTTGAAATGACATGGGGTTTTATTGGCACCAACAATGACTGCACAAAGAGGCCAACATTGCCCCTCGAATACAGGCATTGTTGATGAATGACGACCGGCATGTTGAAAATGTGTTATAAGGAATATTGTCTTTTCTGAGCCTCTATTGTTATGCTAATTATTGCTTTTGTATTGTATAAAGTGCCATCTGTTGGTTCTTTTGAGTACTCTATTTTAGTGACAATAAAACCCCATGCCATGCCTATCATGTGTGTCTCTATCTCCAATATTCTATGAAGCATTGCGTCGCCAATTGTTAACGAACTGTTGGGTCACTCTGTATATAAAATTCGTATGTGCCTATTTTGGACAACGCCAGTTCAACTGTTGGGTTTTGATCTTTGCCCGGTATTCTCGTATTTTCTGCCGGTGTAACTTCCTTTCATCTGTCCAAGGGTTACCTTCCTTCCGGGGTTTTGCTGAAATCCATGGGCTTCTTTCAGGGTATGTCGTACAGACCGTCTGCCTTGAAGATCTGATATTCCCAGTTCTTCAGTGTCCTTCTCAGTTTCTGTCTGCCAAGTGGTACGAATCTTCTTGTGCAGCCACAAGATGAACAGTCTTTTGGGAGGTCGATCAAATATGAACAGGATTTTTGTTACTGAACATCAACAGTTGGTAGGACTGGCCCTGCGCTTCTGCTATGCTTAAGCAGGACCGTTAACAGTGGGGAGAGCGTGCTCTTAGGTATTTTCCGCCGTTTCTTCAGTAATGCTCACGTTGTCAGGGAAACAGGTGCATCCCTCCACTGCACAACAAAATTTCTTGCTCGTGAAGGAGTTACAGCGGCGGAAATTTTCCGGAGATTGACTGCACAGTTCAAGGAAGGACAAGAACGTGTGGAAAATTAGCAACACGATCGCCGTCCTGGGATCAGCATTACAGACGAAATCATTCGTGCGGTTAAAGACATTATTGACGACGATCGACGGGCGACAGTATCAGAAATTGCGGAACAAGTCGGAATCAGTTATGGGACCTGTGAAGCAATCATCAGAAGCGACCTGCAGTTCCATAAAGTGTGCTCCAGATGGATCCCTCGCCTTTTGACCGAAAATCTGAAGTCGAGTTTTGAGTTGGATCGTCACCTGCGACGAAACATGGGTCCATCAATACACTCCCGAATCCAAACAAGCCAGTAAGGAGTGGCGGAGGAAAGGGGATGAAACACCAAGGAAAGCCAAGACTCGACTGTCAGCTGGCAAGGTTCTTGCAACCATTTCTTTTCGATCGGCGAGGCATTTTCCTGATTGAATTTTGCATGACCGACGCACAATCAATGCTGCTTACTACTGCGAACTGTTGAACAAGGTGAGAGTTGCATATCGCCGCAAAAGACGAGACCAACCGACTCGACAGGTCCTTTTTCTCCTCCACGATAATGCGCGGCCCCATACTGCAGCTCTAACTACCTCCAAGCTACAGGAAATGCACTGGACTACACTTGATCATCCTCCTTACAGCCCGGACTTGTCGCCCTGCGATTTTCATTTGTTAAAGAAGCTCTAGGAGGGCAACGATTTGAAGACGACGGCAGTGTGGAAGACTTCGTGCGCGACTGGCTGGTAACACGACCTTGTTCTTTTTACGACGAGGGCATCAAAAATCTGCCCATACGCTGGGGCAAATGCATTTCTAAAGCAGGAAACTATGTGCAAAATTAATTTGTAATTGCCTTATGCTTTTCTATAAATAAAATATGTCCCGTTTATGTTTGATCCCCCCACGTATATGAACTTAGAGAGATATTCTCCTTTCCCTTTATTTTTTTATTATTATTATTACTATTATTGTTAATATTATTATTAGTAGTAGTAGTAACACAAATGTTACTAAATCGCATTGCCAAGATATTCTTGAGGTACGAAAACAGAGGAATACTTAGCTTAAGATATGATATGTCAACAGGGATGTACCAAAAGGAAAGCTTCTTGAGACTTAACAGCTTTATATGTACAACATAATTAAAGAAAATTACTGGGAACCACAACAGAGAATTGTAAATGAACATACACATGGAACAAGACTGGGGCGTAGAAGTTATTTCCAGATCATCAAGTATTATAACAAATATGGATCCAGAACACTACAAGTTGTAGTTCCTAAATTTTTGAACAAGTTTCCCCCAGAACTGACACACTTCAGAAAAAATATAAATTGAAAAAATCATGTGAAGCTATGGATTATAGAAAGTAAAATTACAGCTTAAACATTTTCTTATGAATGAAAAATGTACGACAGACTTATCTATTTTGAATGATACTTTCAGGGATTGACAAAAACCCACACCAAGGGACAAATGACCATGTTCATTACGCTATTGTAAATGTACAAACCTTATTAATGTTGTAAACAGCTAAGATTGCAACATTGCATACAAATATGAAACAAATTCACCGGCAGATATGTAACATTACGTGCTATTCAGGTGTAAATAATTGCGAATATAATCTTTAATAACCTACTTCACATTTGCAAATTAATTTTTGATACTATATAAGTAAACATATTATTATTAGTAATATTATTGTTATTTTTATCGTGTACGTGCGGGTACCGCTATCAGAGCCAGAAGAAATAAGTTGGAAATAATAATGGTTACGATAAATATTGCCAATAAATGATGAGCTCTGTCTGATTCCACTGTCGTACAAATACATGATTTGCAAACGTCTCGTGTTGCAAAGTTAATTTGCTGGGTAACTTTCACATTTGCACTAGTTGCTATCTCCTGGACGTGGATGGCATTTAGAGTGCCTACTTGCCCTGGGCTTCTTCACGGTCTCCTGACTAATATGTATGTAGGAGTACATCCTACACATTAACGCTCTGTTGCGCTGCCCGGTTGCTTGACCTGTTACCTTGAGTATCACCTGCGGCACGTCAACAAATCTGTTCCTTAAAGAGAATGAGTCGGGGTTAACTTCCTAATACCAGACAAAACTGTAACATCTCATCTATATATATTAAAGGAGTTAACTAAAAACACATTTGGCAAATCCGTCCGTGCGTTCTACAGGACCAATTTGTTTCATATTAATTTTATTCCCTCCGGAATTACCAGCCAATGAATCACGACACATTGTAAGTCTCTAAGTTCAGCCAACTTTGAATAATCATAAAATCAAAGCATTAAATGAGCACTCCAATAATTGTACACGAAGGATTACACCCTAACCCAAAATTAATTCTGTATTTATCAGGTTGCTAAGCTACTAACACTTTCATTAATATTCTGAAATATGTAATTTTTATCCTCAGTAACGTCATTGCATGCATCCATGTTTCGTTACTACCTGTTAAGCCAGAGAATATACACTTCTTGTGATCACGCAAGAATACTATTCCCTGCAAGATTTTCTTTGATTTTATAACCTATCCCAGCTTCCAGACATATTCAACAGATGGCAGAGCGTTCCTAACACTTTTATGCTGCTGAGAGAAAAAAGTCTACGTACAAACAGACCACCTCATGACATACTCCTTAGACATTAACTGGGAACACCTATCGAAGGATAACCTAGCTACACTGGAAAGAGTGAGAGCTATGTATCTTAAAAAAGTTCTTTGTCTGGCAAAATATGTTCCTTCGAGACTAACCTATGAGCTCACAAGACAATTGGTCTATATAGAAGACCTGCGATTAATATAATACAATTGCCTTCTACTGCACAATGCCAAGATTTACATCAAGAACTGCAGGATAGAAAAGCAAATATAGGGATAGATTTTTACCAAACTGACGGCACGAGGACGAACTGCGGCATACTACAATACGCTTCTTATTATGTATATAAAACCATTGGCAAGGACAGGCAAAACAATATGACAGCGGTAGCTATATAAAGAGGAGTTATCTGACCTATTTATAACGAACGCTGTGGAGCAGGACGCGTCCTCTAGTAAGTTATAAAAAAAACAAATTAGGAAGTTTTAAAACTCTATTATTCATATCATGGTTCTTTTAGTGAAGTGAAGCTTCTGCGTCGTAAGAGGGTAGAACAACTTTTTATATACAGTACTTCTATTCTTTCAGAAATTTTGTGGAGATTTAGAAAATCCTGTTCGATATAAATCAATATCTTTACACCGTGTTACAGGGTTTCTCATACAAACCCAGACCGAACGTACGGTGTTTGTACTCTGGGCTTCAGCAGCTTCAGTATGGGAGGCGCGCACATAGTTCTTGACCGTGAAAGGATCACGCACGTGTTCGACCTGACAAGCATCAGTCGCCAGTCTGAATCACATGGTGAGACAGTTATCATTGCAAAACCGTATGCTCAAGTTCTGGTTTCACCTTAATGGTCATGTGAACAGCCATAACTCTCGCTACTGGTGCACACAAAATCCTAATAATATTTATGAAATACCTCATTATGATAGGAAGATTGGTGTTTGGTGTGCTGTTAATGCAAGATGAATAATAGGGCCTATTATTTTCGAGGTGACAGTAAACGCGGAGAGGTACCAAGATGATATGTTGACTTCATTCTTCCATCAGTGAAAGGAAGAAGAAAAAACGCGTGGGTGGGTTCAACCAGATCCAGCCCCTGCTCATACAGCGGAACATTCCCTTTTTACGATCTCCGCAGTTTTTTCAGACAAAGTGATCAGAGCTGATCTATTTCCCTCTCCTTCTCCAGATCTAAAAGTGTGTGATTTTTACTTGTGGGGTAAACTGAAAGAAAGAGGGTATGGGACATATCCTCACACATTGGAGGAACTAAAAGAAAACATTACGAATGAAATCAGAAACATTACAGTGGCGGAACTCACTCGCATCAGCCAGAATGTGTTTATCAGATACAACGCCTGTATAACCCAGGCAGGACGACACTTCCAGCATCTTTTATAAGGAAAGATTTCATGTAAGGTTTTGTACACGCTTAAAGCAGGGCGACCGCGCGAGACATAAGTTTGACTTACGCAACCTCCCTAGCAGAGTGTACAAACACCGTGCAGTAGTTCTTAGTTTTTACGAGAGACCCTGTATAGCAATGAGGAATAAGGCTAGTGTTCGCTAATTTTCAATAATATCCCGAAAATTATTACGAAAATATCAGATATTCATTTTATCCTAACTAGTATGAATCACCTTAAGTGTCACCTTTTAAATAGCTATTTTTAAATGTTTTTATTCTCTACGTTCGATCAATCCCATCCACAGTTCCCGGTAACCACCAGGTGCCTTTGTTTTCTTCCCCTACATGTCTACGTAAGCATGTGACGAAATGCTTTTTTATTTACTTCCTCAGTACGTGAACAAATTTTTGTTTACTTTACGCTTCTCTAACATACTTTGTTTCTTCACATGTCTTAAACTTGGCGAATCTGAAGGACGTTTGATCCGCTTTGAAAGTGACCGGAAAAGCTGTCCTATCAACTTTGATCCTACCGTATCGTGCCCGGGAACAAAATGAAAACTTTGCCGACCCCATCAAGCAAGCAAAAGCAAGCAATATCATCTCCGGACAGGCCATGGACGCCCTGGGCGGGGTGGAAAGTAAAGGGTTCCACTATCCGTAACCTCGTCACTTGATGGGGTAGAGAGGTTGGCTCTACGCCCGGCTGCCTTTGCCCCCAGGAATTAATCTCATCTTTGGTGTAGGCTGAGTGAAACTCAGGGCCATATGCACCTCCGGAAATGGAAATCTCCGTTCTTAAATTTTTAGACTTCCTGACCGGGAATAGAACCCACGTCCTTCCGGGTGAGCCGAGCATGCCTTTACCGCCTCGGCCAGGCAGCCCCTCCACCCCACCAAGAACTATCAATAGTACACTGCTCAATAACTGTAAACAAATACATGTTGTTATTGTCGACTGGGTCTTGCTTAGGAATGTTGGGCACAACATAATAACATTCAAAATGGCAGCAGCATTCTCCCAGAAAGGTTACGAGCTACACGAAGAGGTGTCATGTATTGCTGACAGTGAGAAGCAACCGGAGAATATTTATAATTGACCCAGAAAACGACATTGCATGCATTCTGGAGCCCACAATCAGATGTTAGGTTGACTCCAGTCATCCAGCAGAGGTAGACACAGAGAAGCGAGCCTTCTATGAACCAACCATCAGCTACTTCATAGAATCATACAACATCTCCTGTAAAATGGTTGTAGAACATTTCATCGGAGCAAGAGGAACCATATCAAAATTCTTAGTTGAGTTTTTCAAAAGTGTGGGCATTCCCAATAATCTGTGCTGTGATTTAGCTGTCTTGGCCATTACAGGCTCCGTCCAAATTGTTAAGAAATCACTGCATACGAGAAGGATTAACTCCAGAAAAATCTTCATGGCTAAACATACATTCACATATGTGTGTTATAGTATACTTTGTGCGATTTAGGCAGCCTATCATTGTAGGGAGTACAAATAAATAAAAATATGATCAGATAATGAAGGAGAATTCACGCTAATGTTAACAGAAAATATCCCCTTCTGGTTACGCTTCCCGTCAGCAGCCACTGTAATACCTCCGCTTGGGAGTCACAACGAACTCCACTTCAGGCGTCACAAATAAGTTTGGTCGAGCCGGTTACAGAACTGAGCTCTGAGTGCAAGAGGTAGGTACACAGCAAGTGGTTGAGTAGAAAGTAAGTTACAGCGTAATTTTGTGACCAATCTGGAGCTAGTGCGTTAATCCCAACGAACTTTGTGGACTATATAATGGTATGTTTACGTTTGTAAACGAGATAGTTGACCTTTCGATCGTCAGTGATTCTGTTTGCTCAGATAATTAATGTAGCCGTCGCCTTCATCAAATATTCATTGCAATATGTTCGAAAGTGTCATGTGTGCCTGCCACACTTGTTTGTCTCTTGATTAATGTTCCACAAATACTGCACGCAGTCGACATTCGAAATGTCACACTACAAGTACGGCAATCGATTACTCGGATTCTCAAGCACGGTTGTAAAAGGGATTGGGGTTGCTATGTCGGCTCACGATTGCCAGGCTTTCAGCATGGATACTTTTTTGGAAAGGGGTCTATCTGGAATATTACGGCCATCAATTTGCCGACAACGTTGTAACCATGGCAACCATTGTTCGTCCACGTACACTAGATAAGTAACGTCATCTTCTCACTGTGCGCTTTCTTCCTGTAACTAAGAGCTTGGGAAAATCTCGTATCAATGAACCACGATCTATTTATTAGTTAAGAATTTAAAAACCTTGAGCTGTACGGAAAATGAACCTAGGACTTTTGAAAGGGAGACAGACACCTTTCACCTACACCAAAGGGATAGCTAATAATAATAATCGTAATAATAATAATAATAATAATAATAATAATAATAATAATAATAATAATAATAATAATAATAATAATAATAATAATAATAATAATAATAATAATAATCGGCGTAGGAATATGGAGATCCCATCGCCCAGTGGGTAACCACTGCAATCAGCCACCTGAGTACTGGCGGGAAAGCCATACCTAGTTAGTGTAGGAGCTAATGCCTGCTCTTAGCTAGAACACATCGTGAGGCTCTCCAAGGCTCACAACCTTGGTAGTATTTTGGTCAGTGTGAAATATCACGGACCCCAATCTACAGTTGTTTCAATTGTCTAAAGCATGGAAAAATGTTCAGCAGAAGCTACTACCCCAGGTGGTACCCAATCCACCTTCACCTTGAGGGAAGCATGAAGGCCTTCGGATTCTGGGGAGCCTGCACCGACATGCATGGAGGTATCGGAGACTCCAGGAAAGATCCAACAAAACACCGGAATTTCCTTGCTACCTTTAACACGAATTCCGTTCGGAAGATTGGCAAATTGAAACAACTAACTGATACTTTATCCCACCATCAAATATTGATTGCAGCGATTTAAGAAACAAGATCACTGATGAAGAAGTCTTTGAGTCAGAGTGTTACAGAATATTTAAAGGAAAAACTGGTAAACGTGTTCTGAAAACGGTTCCCCACCTTGGCACAGATTTCATAATCTGTAGGAAGATTCTGAATTCAGTCATAAACTTCACTTCACCTAGTAGCCGAGATTCAACTCTGTCCTTTCCGGAGCACAAACAAAGTTTACACGATTGTGAATGTTTGAATGTTCATGCGCCAATCAATCAACCGAATAAGAGAGATCCAGAAGAAACAGATAAATTCTGGTAAGATCTTGAGGACTTTCTTTGTAAGATCCCAGACAAACACACGATCGTACTTCTTGGTGATATCAATGCACAGCTGGGTAAAGAGAGAAAGTTTCAAAACATTATCGGAAACTATCCAGCACACAAGAGAACAAATCGCACGGAGGGAAGCTGGTGGACCTATGTAAGGCCTTCAAGTTGGTTGTGAAATTTACAGCTTTCAAGCACTTGCCCAGGAAGTAGAAGTCATGGACATCTCCGAATCCCAATCTCGGGGAGTTCCAAACTGACCACGTCACAGTCTCCCGTAAAACTCAAAGAGAGATACAGAATGTGAAGGTTCTAAGGAATGCCAATCTAGATTCGGATCACTATTTAACCAAAATCAAAGTTAAATTGATTCCGAGAAACACCAGAACTATCCACTTGAAGAAGATCAATCGATTTGATACTGAAAAACTACGCTCATGCTCTGAATTTTCGCAGAAAGTAGAATCCCTGAATCCCCAGAACTGGGAAGAGCTACAGCAGACCTTGGTGACAACAGCAAAGGATACAGTCCTAATGATGAAGTCAAAGAAAAATGCCTGGTGGAATGATGTATGTGACTCAGTGGTGAAACAAAGACAAACCGCCTGGCAAAAAAGGAATTAGGAAAAGAACCAAGATAACTGGGAAAACTTCGTGAACGGGAGACAATGTGCGGCAAAAACTATTCGCAATGTAAAACGTATCTACAACAAGAATCAACTAACACAGATTGAACAATATTTCCAGAGGAACAACACACGGGACTTCTACAGAATCTTCAAACGCAATTTAAAGAAGTATAATCCAACAAGCTTACAGTTCAAAAACTCCGATGGGAAACTAGCTTACAGCGACAAAAATAATTGCCACATTCTAGAGAAGTACTTTGAATTTCTTCACAATTGTGAAATTCCAGTATCCACTTTCTCATTTGAAGATAGCATACACGTCCACCCAGATTCATCCCCTACAACGAATGAAGAGATCAAACAGATTATCCAGTCCCTTCATAATAAGAAAGCACCGGGTGAGGACTCTATAACGGCTGAATTGTGGAAGTACGTTGGTAACAAAATGATTGATAAATTGACTGACATCATGAAAAAAGATTAGGGAAACTAAGAAACTTCCACGTGATTGGAGTTCTACCTTGATTCACTTACTGCATAAGAAAGGGGACAAAACGGATGTTAACAATTACTGGTACCGTGCTATTTCCCTCCTATTGGTATCTTACAAAATTCTCTCAAAAGCTCTGCATATTAGGACAGAACAACTTGATCCACAACTGGAGTAGTACCAAGCAGAGTTCACGAAAGAGCGCTCGTGTGCCGAGCAAATAATGAATCTGAAATCTATCCCCTCATATCTGAAACATATTAACCAGAAATTTGTTATGACCTTCGTCGACTTCAAGGAGGCCTATGACTCCATTGATAGAATCACGCTTATTCAAGTCCTGAAAGAATTTGGCTTGGATAACAAACCCAGGGCAATCATCGAACAGACCCTAACTAACACAACCTCCAGAGTTAAGTTCAGAGGAGAAATTTCAGACTCTTTCAAGATAAAGACAGAGTTAGGCATGGAGATGGGCTCTTACCCCTGCTTTTCAATTGCGTCCTTGAAAAAGTCATCCGTGAGTGGCGCAAAGAAATTAACAACGATGGGCTCCAAAATGATGTGAGATTGGGTTACAAGAACATGAATCTTTCAATTGATGGCTTAGCTTTTGCAGATGATCTAGCAATTTTCTCTTATTCTTTAGACATGGCTGAAAAGCAAATTAGTCGACTTAAGACATAGGTGGAAAAAGCAGGCCTCCAGATATCTTTGGAGAAAACGCAATTCCAACCCAGCACCAAGAGAGTTAAAAGTAAACCAGGGGCATTCAAGATATAGATAAGTTCAAATATCGTGGTAAGTGGATAGAACCAAACATCTCTGAAAAAGAAGCTTTCGCGTCATGCATGAATAAAATGCAAATGGCTTATCAACTGACCAAAGAGTTTTACAACAAAAGTCCATAACCTTGAACACAAAACTCATACATTACTGCACTGCCATAAGAACAGAGGCTTTGTATGCAGCGGAATGCCTTGCTATGAACAAGAAAGGCCTGATAGAAAAATTGGAATTTAAAGAGAGAAAGATCTTAAGGAAAATTCTTGGTCCAATTAAAGACAAATATGAATATAGACGCCAGCATAACCATGAGCTGTGTACTCATGTCCAGAAGATCTCTGATGTCATTCGGAGAAGAATTGCATTTATGGCCACTTGCTACGATTGAAACCCACACGATTATCGAACCAGATCTTTACCTATTTTAAAGATAAGAAGACCCAGCCAACTTGATCAGGGAGGTAGAAAGGGACATACAGGAGACGGTGATCACTTATGAAGATATACAAGAACGCAACCCACTCAGGAGGAAACTAAAAGACCACCGGGGTTTTCAAGAAAGACCAAAGTTGAAGACGGGAAAGACGTGGACGGACGAAAAGAAAGAGGAAAAGTGGCAACGAATGAAGGAGCACTGGGCAAAGATCAAAGCCCAGAGAAGAACGTGGTCCTTAGCAGACCGATACGAACAAAGAAGAGAATAATAATAATGTAACGTTCCAGACGTCACAGTGTAATTATGTTAATTTTATTATGTGTGATTAATTCAGGAATTTAACGTCATGATATTTATCTTGGTATGTAATTGCATTATAATTCATGGTTGATCATTTGCTCACTATCATTTCATTACTTTGTAACTACGACTTGTAAACGAGGGCTGAATATCCTAATATTCACTTAGATTCTTGCGACATTCGTTTAAATTTAACTTGCAGTAGATTTCCTCTATCTTGCCACATCACCGAGGAAGAAGGAAGGACAAATTTAGACATCAAATTCTGGGTAAAGCGAGCACGTGTTCAAGCGTTGTAACGACAGCTACCGTATTTCGACCAGAATAATTCAAACTGATCACCGCCTATATTTTCAAAGGAGCGTCATGTTGCCATGGATACTGAGTGAAAGGGCTAATAGAAGAACAGTTGATATCTTGGTTGGGACCCATCTACTCTAATATCTGGAGTGGGGAGAGACATGTCAACTGATTGGACCACGTGTAGCGACCTGTAATTAGAGCCAGAGAAGGTTATAAAAGGGCGTGTTGGAGCTCTTGGCTTCATTCTGCATTCGTTATTATTAATCTTCTTGATTCTTCGATCTTGTATTCGCTGTAGGTCTGAGAACTTGTCTTATGGTTGTTGTACCATAGTGGACTAGTGTGATAGTTTATCACTTCTACATTAATTACTTCGTTACCACGAATTTCTGAATGAGGGGTGTATAGCCACTCTCATCAGGAAGTACGTACAGCTCGGCTACTAGACCGGTTTGTACCAGTCTAAGACAATAGGTAGTATTAAACTAGATAGAAATGAAACTTCAGGGCACATTTTCAGTAAAGTTGGAAGGATTATTAATTGAGTATCCTCTCCACATAACCCAAGGAGGTTTTTCTAACTATGACTTAGGGCTCATCTCCAATATATGGGATAGAGCATAATAGGGAGTGTTAGTGTCGAAGCCATCTTCCAATTAGTGGTCGGTGCACTTAGCAAGGCAGGAATGGTACTTAGCTGCAGATGAAGATATCTCAAAGACGACCGGTGATGTTCCAGCTACAAAGATGGAAGCTTTCCAAGGACCAGCAGAACAAGACTACATGGTGAGCAAGCGAGTTAAAAATATTGCAAGTTTTCGCGAAGTAGAGTCATTCAACTTTTTGTTAAATTCATTTCCTATTTTAAATTCAGTTCTCGTTAAACCGTCGTCATTTATATTCAATATAATAAATAGTATTTTTCTAGTTCACTTTAATCAATCTGCCTTAATTAGCCTTTTGATTTCTAATTCTCCTGCTTAATGATTAGTGCACTATCACCCCACCCCTGTGATAAGAGTCCGTCCAAGCTTGATTATAAATTTTTATCTTTAAGTCATCAACTTAAAGATTGGCGCCCTTAGCTTGCATGGTTGCATTTCTCGTTCAATGATTGTTCTCCGAAAGGGGAAGTCACAATAATATTAACAATAATAATAATACATATATACATCATACATCATTATAGACCGTTATTCCTTTCAGCGTCCAGTCTGCAAGCCTCTGTGAATTTATTAAACGTCGCCACTATCGTCCATTTGCAACTGGTGCTGTAGCCTTATTTAGTTCTATACCTCTTATCTTTAAATCGTTGGAATCTGAGTCTAAACATCGTCGTATTGTTCTCCCTCTACTTCTCTTACCCTCGATAACAGAGTCCATTATTCTCCTAGGTACTTATCCCCCTCCATTCGCCTCACATGGCCCACCAGCGAAGCCGGTTTATGCGTGCGGATTCATCCATCGAGTTCATTCCTAACTTAGTCTTTTTCTCCTCTTTTCGAGTACCCTCTAATAATAATAACAATAATAATAAATAATCACACGAGTTAAGCACTTCAAGTACTTAGGTGAAATTATCAGGAACACTCGAAGAAAAAGAATATAAAACCTGCAGACTAATTACATAAAGCCTACACAATCTTTTGGAATATGTACAATAAAAATCACTTTCCACCAAAGCCAAAGTCCGCCACTACGACACAGTTGTTCTCCCAGAAGCACTCTACGCAATTGAGACGTCATCCATAAACATCAGTATCAAGGACATAGGGAAAATAGAACGGCTGATACTCAGGAAGATATTTGAACCCAAGATTCAAGATGGTATCTGGATGTGTTAAAGCTCACAAGAATTGTATTCTATGAATGAGCGATTCTCATCAGTTGCACGGAAGAGGCGTATGAAATTTTACGGACACAAACCGCGAATGGACAACTCTATAATGGCCTAAAACATATTTTTCATCATTAATGCAAGCCGAAAAACCAAATTACGCTGGTTGGTAGACACTCAAAGTGACCACGCAGGCATTAATATTGACCCACTGGCAACTAAACGGACCACATTCAGAAAGAAAATCAATTCACATAAGTTCACATCCAAGAACCCAACATCTAGGAAACTGAAACTCAAAAATACTTGCACACAAGAGAGCAGATAAGCCCAAGTGAAAGGATGAGGAATTTTTGGGAACTTAAGAATAACAAGTTCAGTGCAAAATAATGATTCTACATGCTCCTTAGAGGTTAAACCCCGTTATATATATATTAAAAAAATTTTAATAATAACACATGTAGAACTTCAACCGACCCCCAGCTGTACTTCATGACAATACTATCGATTTCATATTAAGGTACCTGCGGGAAACTTGAATAGCTCAGTGGCTTAGCCACTAATTTCCCACCCGAAGGTCTGTCAACCCTGCATAGAGATTTTCATCTGAAAAATGCGGCGCCGTAAAGAACAACCGATATTAAATCAAATTTTTCAAAACCATAATGAGGCTGGGTGGCTAGAGGGACCTCAAAAATACCTGGAATAAGCTGTAGAATGTTTTAACCATCACACCAACTGCACCAGTTTTTCATAAGTTCATCAGAATAGCGCACTGAAATATCTTTGTATGTACCTTATTTTCTGTAACATCGTGCTTAATTTGTCTTCAGTAATACAGTACATTTAAGTCATTCTGGTAAAACTGACTGCCGACATATTTGTATATTACAGTACCAGACAAAGAGTTTCAGTGAAGAAATGTATATTTCCGTTTTGCTATTTGCTTTACGTCGCACCGACACAGATAGGTCTTATGGCGACGATGGGATAGGAAAGGCCTAGGAATGGGAAGGAAGCGGTCGCGGCCTTAATTAAGGTACAGCCCCAGCATTTGCCTGGTGTGAAAATGGGAAACCACGGAAAAAAATCTTCAGGGCCGACAGTGGGATTCGAACCCACTATCTTCCGGTTACTGTATACTGGTCGCCCTTAAGTGACTGCAGCTATCGAGCTCAGTATGTATATTTCCATTCTGGAAGCTTTGTTCCCTGTATAGGCTATGCATAGAGCCCGCAAATTTATCCAGTAATAGGTTGGAATGCAATCTTACTGAAGATAGTAACAAGTAATAGTAGCCCGCACAACGCTTATGCTGTGAAGTTTCCATAAACATTAGTGGTACGGTCTACTAAAACACCTAGCATTTATGTTACTCTCGCTACATTACGGAAGAACGGGCTAGTCGACACTTCCCAAAAACGAAATTAGGTTGCATTCTAACCTTTTACAGCCTAGGCCTAACACTCCGTGACCTAGTTATAAATACCCATGTATTTAAAATTATTTTATTTAAATATTTTATTATCATTACATATTTAATATTGTACTTACAATAATTAAAATAAACAAATAAATAAAATCCGAGTTCCGTGTCCCATCTAGATATCTTTCGACTCCATCGATTATTACAAATGACAATATTTAAGTTTAAATAGGACCCAGAATGGCGTCTCAAGGCTTACAGAAATTTCCTGCCCTTTTTGTTTGGAGAATATTCTGGAGCACAAACATTTTGTTCTATGAAAATAAAGAATGATATTAAACACATGTGATAGTTCAATAAAATATGGTAATCGAGCTCTTCTTAGCGTGATGATGTATTAAAATATGATTCGGATTACCAAATACGTCAATTAAAAATTTATGTTTGGGGAATGTTCTGGAGCACAAATGTTTGGTTCTAATAAACAAAACAAAAAAAATTACCATGTATTTTAACTGACGTATTCGGTAATTCGATTCATTTTCATGTGTTTTGTCCTTGTCTGTTGTACTTATTATTACAATTATTCGGCTGATTATGTCTACAAGGTAGATGAAACATGTATCGATCTTTGTTAATTGCTAATTAAATTAAAAATATTTTAGTATTGTAAAGGTGAATCCTTTGACTATACCTTTTGAAAAAGTATACGAACGACAATACAGGCTTTGTAATGAAATTTATTTTATTTAACACACAAGCATACCAAAACGACGACTTACAGCACACAGTACACGCAATTCAGTTCGCTCTCTCCCTCAGTGTTCATGTCACTCAAGGGAATAGGTGCAATCCTTTGTGACATTTCTCATTTAAGAGATTACGTGATTTTCGTGACAAGTGATATATAACATTATCTTACAGTTTGTCAGTATAGTGTAATATTATGTTGTAATGATGAACATTTGTTTTTGAAGAGGGAAACAATGGATATTTTAGAAATCCTTGTACTTCCACCTAATTTGTTCAAATATTCTCACCTAAAGCCTACTTTCCTATATGTAGGAAACGCTTATTCTCACAAAATAATGTTTAAATGAGTGAATGACTGTTAGAGAAACGTTTACTTTAATCCATTTTTGAGAAAAAATATATGAAACCACGAAATAAAAGTTCCAGGCTTCTCTCGGTTAAAGGAAGTTGTTACAAGTTGGGAGACAAAGTATCTCTTAAAAAGTAGAAGAATTTGGCCACATATGCCCTTAAATTAAATTACAAGTGACAAATCTGGTAGAAAATAATTGAAAGGAGCAAGTACCAGACCTGCATAAGATGAAGAATTCGGTCGCATCTTACTTTAAATTAAATAATGCACAACATGTCTGATTTACATTATTTGTACTTCGAAAGCTGAAAATCTGTATATGATGAAAAATTCAGTCACATCTATCCTTATAAAATAGAAATGAGTTGGTTGTAAGGAGGGCGCTAGAGGGATATTCTTACTTACTTCAGCAGGTAACAAATGCAGTGCTCTAACAGCTCCTGCACAATTACAACATTCACGACCTCCCTCCCCTGAGAGACGTTTAATACAAATATATGGCCTGAGGTAGGTGAAATATGGATACCACAGTGAAAAACACGGAGCATCGTTCGTCTAGGGAGCCATTCTTCACTCCCGAAGCCATCTATTAGCAGATTTTAACACGCTTCCAGGCACTCTCACGCTCCATCATGAGCAAGTTGTTATCGACATAAAGGGCGAAATCTAACAGCCAGACTGCTTCATTCTTTATGACTATAATTGGAAAATCTACCTTCTCTGTCAATGAAATGGCAGGTTGTGATAGCAATTCATTCTGCTTCACCAGAGTGAGAACTAACTTTATGTTTGTTATTAGAGGAGCTCGGACGATCCTGATGTTATGAGGAGAGAGAGTTTCTAAGTTTGATTGTATATGGAGCGTAACATCAGGAATAACTCACACCATTTCAATGGCTCTATCACTAATAGAAAGATTATTTCTTCGATCAGGAGGCTCCCTGCTGTGAACCTCTGGCGTGTTATACCAATTTCTTTTCTTATTAGTCAGGACGTGGGAAGATCAATAAAAAAAAGCTGTACCGTAACCGCTGTGCATTTGGCAACCGTTTGTTGTTGCAAGTAGAAGGCACAGCCGGTTATCATCTAAGACCTATGGACTACAGACAGTGCAAGATCTAAGAATTATCAGTAAAAAGAAGAATGTTCCGACATAATGCTGCGATATGCATGCGCTTCCCTCTGCGTGTGGGGGCTGTAAAAAGTACGTCCACGTTATCCCCTACCTGTAGTAGAAGGTGACTAAAAGGGGAGCCAGGGGCTTTCAGCTTGAGAGCGTGGATTAGCTGAGGCTCTTACTCACCAACGTCAGTTACTTTTGCTGTTATTTTAGATTTCCAAAACTCGGATAACGCTCACTTCCGTATTCAGCACAGAATTTATTATCTCGGTTTACCAAAACTAAGTTTTCGTTTCAATCTGAGTTTGACCCGCAAATTTTTCGTACTGACATGCGGAAAACAAATGACTACGTGCTGCACTATCAAAATGTAAACATGTTTTTGATTCCGTTCGGGGTTTGCAAATAATTTGCATAAATTATGTCAGCTATTGAGCATAAACGAAGAAAGAAGCCTAACATGACTTTCCAAAAGAGTGAAATATTATTAAACTTGGTGGCAGAAAGAGAAAAAGAAAACAAATTTTAGCCTAAACATTGTATATCACACAAAAATAAGGCAGTGTCCATTAATTCTTCATTAGAAGGTCACCCAGTCGTGTACTGTACAAGATATACGCTATAATCGAGAATTAATCTTAGGCCTACGTATGTGTTGGGAATTCCAGGTTATGTTCGGAAGCTTTAAATAACCTAAATTGTGTCTGTAAATCAGAGCCGTCGTAGTCCCTGAAATATGTTGCACGTTCTTTTATCCATCTAGGGCGTTTATTAATTAATTTTATTAATTTAATAGTTTATTAATTGATCTTGATCATATTAAACTTTGCTGTGATTTTCTCTTTCAATTAGATATTCCAGCCATCTAGGAGCTGCCATCTTGGAAGGCTATTATCTTAGATTTCCCACTTTACCGGTCAACCAATCTCCGGTAAAATTTTAAACCGAGATAACACCCGTTATCCGAGATAATGTAGTTGGTGAATACAAACTGAACTCTTATATTGGTTTACGTAGCATAACTTAGATAAAAGCTTTTACTCACGTTGGTGTATATGGGCCTAAGTCTGTAATTGGTTCCACATACTTAGTCTATGTCAGGTTCCTCACCTTCAACTTTTCTATACGACCTCCCATGGTCAATTCCTGTTCTCTTCTCACAGCGAGATCCAGGGAGTCTTTCCTTTTCACGCCGTTTGTACCCTTTCCCTCTCTTTTGCCGATACCCTCATTGCCCAGTTTTACTTCGTTTCAAATTAATACTCACCACCACTACTACAACATGCGCTGCAAGAATAACATCTAGCTTGAGGGATCCTTATACAATGAATACCAGTGCGAAATTCAAAAAGTGTACCAAGAATTGTCACAACCTACCTTGCGTCTGAGCCTCCTATACCCATGTACTGAAGGATGAATTCTCCACTAAAGGAAGAACTTATGCTTCTTCTACCTTTCGCTGACTGTTTTTCAGGAAAAATAAAAAAAATCTAAAATCGATGTCTGTTTATTGCCATTTTATTTTTCCGTTATTGAATTATGAATTGTAGAGCCTCCGTGGCTCAGACGGCAGCGCGTCGGCCTCTCAGCGCTGGATAGCGTGGTTTAAATGCCGGTCACTCCATGTGAGATTTGTGCTGGACAAAGCGGAGGCGGGACAGGATTTTCTCCTGGCACTCCGGTTTTCCCTGTCATCTTTCTTTGCAGCAACACTCTCCATTATCATTTCATAGCATCTATCAGTCATTAATAAATCAATTTGTGAGTGGCGACTCCATCGTACTAATAGGCTATACAAAGTATATGATTCATTAATTACATCCCTGGCCCGGTCAAAGACTGGAAAACAGGTTGTAGGTTTTTATTTTCATTATGTATTGTGTTCTGTTTATGCACTGGCTTATATTTTTCAGTTTGTATTTTATTTGTTTTTCATTTTATCTTTCTCTTTGCTTTTACTTTTGTTTTTTAGAATTTGCTTTACGTCGCACCGACACAGATAGGTATTATGGCGACAACGGGATACGAAACGGCTAGGAGCCCCAGGATTTGCCTGGGGTGAAAATGGGAAACCACGAAATATCATCTTCAGGGCTGCCGACAGTGGGTTTCGAACCCACTATCTCCCGGATGCAAGCTCACAGCTGCGCACCCTTAACCGCACGGCCAACTCAGCCGGTATATTTTTAGTTTTATGCCCCAGATTTATTTCCTTTTATTTGTTGAACTTTGATTTCTTTCCTCATCATACGTTCCCCAAATCTATTATTTAGCGTAGTTTTCTTTGATTTTATAATAGAATAGTTCCTCTCTTTTATATATGTATTATTTACGTGGTTAAGTGTTAGAGAGGGCCAAGAGCCCTAACTTCGCCACTGGTAAACTCAAAAATAAACAAGGAAAATAAATATAAACAACAGGAAGCGTTTTAGTTTCATACACATTTTTTGGAAATCTAATGGTTTTAAATAAAGGTTCAAAATATTCCTTTAAAACATGTAAGTGTAATTCTGGTAAAATGTTGTAAAAATCCTCCAAATTCTTCAGAAAAAGTCTGCAAACTCGTCTCCTGACCCCGAGGTGGTGCATTTCTTTTCAGGCACACCCCCGACCGAGGTGAGCTGCATGTACCATTTCAACCACATACCAGCCCTCCTGCCATTCTTAAATTTCTGGCGGTACCGGGAACCGAACCCGGGCCCCGAGGACGGCAGCTAATAATACTAACTGTTACGCTACGAGGGCGGACAGAAAAAGAAGTGAGCAGTAAGGCAGGTAATAATGATCAATAGAACCCGGATTTTTAGGCAGTAATAGGTAAGTGAGAACGTGCCTGTCTCTAATCCGGAGGTCCCGGGTTCGGTTCTCCGCCAGGTCCGGAATGTTTACATGGTTCTGAGGGCTGATTCGAGGTCCACTCAGCCTATGTGATTACAACTGAGGAGCCAAGAATAACGGCGGAGAGGATTCGTCGTGCTGACCACAGGACACCCCGTAATCTGCAGGCCTCCGGGCTGAGCAGCGTTCGCTTGCAGGCCATGGCCAGTCGGGGCTTTTGCACCATGGGGTTTGGTTCGGTCTGGTTTGGCTAAATCGGTTAGCCTGCACGACGTTTATGTTACGAGTTTGGCACAAATAGTAGGTGTTTTGTCCATTATGGAAGAGAAGGCTGGACTACACTAGTTTGCATTCTAACCTAGTACCGCCTAAAATTCCAGAGTCCAATTATTACAAATAAACTAATCTACAAGAGACATAATGTGATATTTAAGTAGCCATCGCAGGGGCATGGAAGATCGAACAGGCACAGGACATGGTTGTATAAATAAGATATCAAAATACTGCACTGCACGAGACATCAATTGCATGGTAACAAGCAGTTGCTGGGTTCACTTAGTGCGATTCTGGAAATAGGTAGCAATGAGGCAAGTGGTACGAAGGCGCACAGACGTTAGATTTTCTACTGACTAGGATCTTGCCACAGCTGAAGCAAGTTATCCTCCAGATCTTGAGAAGTTGCCATCCACTATAGTTTCAAACGTTCTTGTTATGTGAGAGGTCTGGAGAAACCACTTACTAATGGAGAATGTTGAAATCATTAAGGCAGCCGAGAGATACTCGTGTCTTGCGAGGACGAGTATTGTCCAGCACAAAAATGGGATTTCCACGCTACACCAGAAAGGGAAAGACACATCATCGCAAAATGTCCTTGACGTATCGTCCTGTCGTCCAGGTTCCTACAGTGAGGAATGGGAATCGTAAGAAATGACATCCCACACCATGCACCGCTCGCTGCAGAAGTGTGCCGCTCTACAATGAAGTGTGGATTACTGAGCTGGCCAGGATCTCTCCGGACATGAATTCGGCATTCGTCTGTATCCAGACAGAATTGTGATTCGGCACTGAACATCACTCTACAATCAGCAGACTCCCACCCTGCGCATTCCTGGAATAAATACAAATGTGCTCGGCTATACTCAAGTCGTAATGGCTGACGTCGTAAGGAACGCCGTGGCAACAGATACTAAGCCGCTAGTCGCCTGGATATGGTACTCATGGTCACAGCTGCCGTGGCATGTTTCTGTGTGGTCTACGGCGACACTTGCGGTGTGCGGTGTAACCCTCCCTGCTGGCGGTTTGCTGGCCTTGATCCGAGCTTTCACAAGGACTGTGTACACTCATGCTCCCACAGTGTCCAACACCGATGACCTCTGTCGTCAAGCAATGAACCGAAACGTCCAATCAGCCTCTCTTTATCCGACGATGCAGCCTCTTTCAAACCGGTCACAGGCTTAAATAAAAATTGGCGGTAGGGTGTGGGAAATTCAAGAGATCGTGGTACACTTGGTATAGTATGGGTATGTGATACGAGAAATAAGTGACATGATTTAATAGTTCGGGAGTAATATTATGAGTAAAAGTAAGATCAATAAATGAATTGCCAAATGTGCCGGGATAGTTACTCGGCACAACATTCAAATTAAAGTGATGTTGGAGACTTTTTTAAACTTCCTTTACACAGAGAGGTGTTATGGTGACAATGGAATAGGAAAGGTCTAGGAGTGGGAAGGAATAGGCCGTGGTCGTGATTAGGTGCAGTCCCAGATTTTCCCTGGTGTGAAAATGGAACAAAACGGAAAACCATCTTCAGGCCTGCCGACAGTTGGGCTTGAACCCACTATCTCCCGGATGAAAGCTCACAGTCGCGCACCCCTAACCGCACAGCAAACTCGCACGGTTTTGAGAAAACCAAATGCCTTCTCGTTTCGAGGATGTCTACCGGAGGCTAATATAGATCGAGAATGTCCGTTAACCCTCCTTTAGTCGCTCACGGACATTTCCTCGGGCCGATTACATTTTGCACGGTACTGAACTTCTCAGTTGAACTCTTGGTCTCCTCACCGCTATACCTTTTTCCTTGTTCATTTGGTCTCGTTCTGTCAGCATTTCGGCGCGATCGTGCATCCTGTGATCGAGTGTGGGACCATTGTTGTGGCAAGTGACATCACCTGGACGTTTCCTCCGTGTGCAAAAAAGCAAAAAACCTTATATTTTGGTGCATATTATTTATTTTCTAGGTTCTGTTCTTCTAAACGTATTTTAGAAACATATTATTTCATACTTCATAATGATGTGATCGTCGTAGGTAATATCATAAGACCATTCGTCACAGTTAAGGTCTACAGTATTCTGATTTTAGATCAAACCAGCTGTGTAAGAATAACCTACCGAAGAATACTGCAAATGAATATGCCAAAACAACATCTCAAAGGACGAAAATTACGCGCATTTTTAGCCCCGGTGTTTATCTCCGTGCGCGACTAGTAACGAAATAATTTTCACGCGACTAAAGAAGGGTAAAAATATATATCTACCAATGACAGCTAACCTCGAAATGAGCGCGCTAGTAAACACAGCACCATCTTATAACAGAGTGTGCGTGTGACGTCACATATTTTGCACAAGTTTTGCCTTACTTTGAAGAGCTATTTCATGAAAAGTACGTTTCAGAGTTTCATTTTGCTTTCAAGAGGTATCTTACTAATATATCTGGTAAGTTAAATTCTCCCAGTGATTCTAGCCAAACACTAAAAGCGTCTTAAAATGTAGGCTTCGTCGAGGATCGGGGCTTGCAGTTTGTTCATTTAACCTAACTGTGTGGCTCACACGGGTCATTCCGCTACTAAGACGTTATTCCACGTATTGCATCTATCAATAAGGGAAGGATATGTAGTCCAATTAATGCCAGTTCCGCACAAGCAGTCAGTATTTTTAATGCCAGTGGCACGCATTTCAGTCTATGACGATAGTGTGTGGCAACCTTCTGTGTACTCGCGCCATTCCTTCAGGGTATGCAAACCTTCTGGACATATAGCTGGAGGTCATCCAAAAATTTATTTAACGTGATGCAACAAAACGTGTGACGTAATTGTAACCATAGCAACCGTGGATGTGAGTTCAGACAATGTTACCTAGCAACCGTGCAGGGTGTGCCTCTAGATGTATCTCGGGAGGAAGAAGTAAAGCCCTACGAACGATTTATATTTCCCTAGTGCGGCCCATATGGCCTTCCTTCCTGGCATCCAACGACAATGGAAAATATGAGGAAACTAGAGGGTATCCAGCGACGAGCAGAACGTTTAATTAACAAACACATCCCCTTAAACACAGCCAGGTCATTGCCACCAGTGAACTCGTTATGTACACAAATAGATGTAGCCTTCCTTAGGAAATCCCTGACAGATAACACACACCTCTCCCCTTTCCACCGCCTGCAGCTCAATTACCGTTCTGTTAAAAGAGGCCAAGGAGTTACTCTTGTCCCTCCCTTCGCTAGAACAACCACATATTTAAATGGGTTTTACTCAACGGCTGCTCGTACCTGGAACCTTCTACCATCTGAGGTAAAGCTGCTTCTTCTTCCTCACTTCCTCCGCGAAGTAAAGAAAATGTATATGTAAATAGAAACCCATATGCGATGTATATAACTTGTATAAATTAGAATTGCAAGAAGGATGGGTGCAAGTACAGGGGTATGTGGGCGAATGTGTATGCGTGCGCGTGTGGGAGTGGTTGTGAATGAGTGTGTTTACAGGGGTCTGAGTGAGAGTATAAATGGCTGGGTTTTCTTACTCTAATATTTTCAGGGTAAATCAAGATAATTATTATTCTAAGGGTACAGTGTTTGTAGTGTAAATAAGTAAATTTAAAATTGTCTACATAAGTTTGTTTGTAAATATTCAGTAGAGTTTATGTACACATGTGGAGATGGAGGCACTTCCGTGTATGTGGGGCTTGCCATTTCTCCATCTACCACCCCTAAATTGTATATGTACAATCTAAGGAAAATAAATAAATAAATAAATAAATAAATAAATAAATAAATAAATAAATAAATAATAATGGCTGGTGGTCATCATCTGAAATTAGCAGCCGTGGCCATGGCCGCGAGACATTCTTATAATCATTAGATTTTCGCAATTTCGCAAAGTGAAAACTGGTTTCCTTTAATGCCAAACAGTTGAAATAGTCAAATCTTTCACATATTTAGGGGTGACTCTAAAAGTCACTGGATTCACTTTCACCAGGCACATTGAAAATAGAACAAAGGCTGCAATGGAGGTTCGCAGTCTCAAATCCGTTTCACTGAGAACAGCAAAGTAATTATTGAAGCTGAAGTTGCACCGGTAGCATCGTATGCAATTAAGATAACGTGGCCGTATCTTTCATACAGAAATCTGAAAACGTAGGACGGAACTAAAGCTATATACATAAAAAGAGCACACCGATTCTCAAATTTTGCTCCAAATTGACTTGTATACCAGCTAGTAGAAACATCGTCCTTCATAGAAGACTTGATGACAACTTATAATCTGACACAAACCTCACCTAAAAAAAAGGTTACTGGACGAACGACTCCAGAAAACTGCAGAAAGAGACCCAGAATTCTTTAATACCCCCGCCATGAACAATGATGAATGGAAATCAGCCAATTTTGAGCTACGTCACCTCAGTACGAGAGAAGCAATTCACCGCTTTCACCACCGTATTTGTAATAAGAAAGGTTTTCACCAGGCATCCAGCAACTGGGTTTGTGAAATCTGCTGCTCACATTGTTCACTATACCACCTGTTCGACTACACACAAAGAACATTTCTTCTTTTTCATTATGTTAAAAGTGAAACCTGGTACTGACAGTGAATTTCTCTACTTTCAAAATCGAATGTAAACATTGTGTTTAATATTAAATATACGAGTATTGTAACACAAAACAACAGCTATATGCTTTTGCACGTCAGTATATGTGCCACAAAATATATTTTTGGTAGTATAGCAATAGGAGTGCTAAATAGATCACATGCACTTCGTCTTTGGCTGATTCAGATTGCTCCCGTTCGACCAAGGAGATGAAGAGAGAAGTGAGGTTTATCTTTCCTAATTTCATTGTGGGAGCAAAGAGTACTCTCTACTCGAAGGACAGTCATACATATCGCTTTCGCCAGGAAGGAATTCAAACCATGTGAAACACCAGGTAAATACTAGTAATGAGATATAATTTGTTCTTAAAATACAGAGTGACCCAAAAGTCTGATAACATTTGACGAGGCAATACTTCAAGGAACATTGGAAGTAGAGAGAGGTAATAATTGATACACATGATTGATATGACACGAGGTTTTATTGACACCGAAATAGTGTACACAAAAGGGGCAACATATGGCGTTTCATACGATACACGAGCAATAATTAGCATAACAATCGAGGTTTAGCAAAGACGATGTTCTTTATAACACATGTTCTACATGTCGGTCGTCATTCATCAACAATACCTGTAGTCGAGGGACAATGTTGTAAACAACACTGTACAGCATATCCTTAGGGATAGTGAGAAATTGCCGTCGGATGGTGTATTATAGCATCCCTAATAAGGTCGGACGATCGCAGTAGACTTGAGACTTCAGGTAACCCCACAACCAATAACACATGGATTGAGGTCGAGGGACCGCGGAGGCCAAGCATGACAGGCGCATCTGACGCCCGCTATCACAACAGCTCCCTTTATACCGTACACGGGTCTCATGCGGCATCATAAACGTGTTGCTGTCCAGCGCCATCTGTTGGCCTGTTTGTGTTATCGTTGTTGGTGTCAATAAAACTGTACGTCATGTCAAGCATGTATGGCCATTTGTACCTGACTTGTTGCTGTCCAGCACCATTTTGGTCATTTTGTGTACTTTATTTTAGTGTCTATAAAACCCCATGTCATGCCAATCATGTGTGTAAATTATTACCTCCCTACGTCCAGTATTCCGTGAAGTATTGCATCGTGAAGTGTTAACGGAAGTTTGGGTCATCCTGTATAAAGAGTACGAAATGAAGTGGAGAATTATTCGGATATTTAATGGGCTAGAAAATGTCCTTTCGGCACTACAGGTTGCGAGAAGTCGGCTTGTAAAATGTCCCTGCAGTCACATCCAATGTTGACGTGGCAAAATTAATTGGAGTCAGCAGTAGGGAATCAGATATAGTTGCGGTCGCCCCCCCCCCCTTTCCCGTTCACCCCGCAACCTCCTCACAGTAACAGAAGCAATATCTGTACAGGCCACGAAAGTCCTTGGTGGAGTGCGGCGAGTGTAAAAATCTTACGTTATTCGTAACATCGGTACCAACTTGGATAAGGAGGTTAGCTCTATGCCCTTCGGCCTTCACCCCCAGTAGTTAACCTGGTACTCCGTTTTAGTGTCGGATGAGTAAACATTCCAAGAATAGAAATCTTGTTCTAAAATATTTAAACTTCCTAACAAGAAATTGAAACCACATCCTTTTGGGTGAACCAACATCACCTTTACTGTGGAAGAGCCCTTTCTAGAGTAAAACAACACGTCAAAATTGTCACGTAGGCAGCCAAAGTATATGCCTTTCACAGCCTCTAACCGATTATTATTACTAGCACTACTACCATTACTACATGGTTTCGTACACGCCGACCAAGGACCACGATATTCAACAATTGTTTTAGTGGTGGGTTTTGATGTTTACCCAGTGCTTTGTCCAGAGGGAACCTGTATTCCTTCTTGGTGGTTTGTCCTGGAATTTTATTTGTTTGAGCATCCTCCTGAGAAGTGAGCGGTCTATTTGGTCTCTTTCTGGGCCGCCCAGTTCTTGCAGATCTTTTCCCAGTGAAACGATAAGCTGGTTGGAAGATGACCTGAGTGAAACATCCTCTAGCTATGTCCTTAAAATGCTAGGCATCCCTTCGTGGCAAGTTTCGTGATTTATTCGCAGTATTTTTAATATACTTGGTTAGATCGCCTATTGAATTCGTTCCCTTCCTTGACTGGTCGCAGTATCTTCCTCAGTATTTTTCTCACCTGGATTTCGAGCTTGTCCATGAATCCCTTTCTGTTGAATATTAGACATTCTGAAGCATATACGGTTTCAGGGTGGACGACTGTCTGGTATTGTGGTGTTTCGGGAGACACACTTTATTGTTATTATTATTATTATTATTATTATTATTATTATTATTATTATTATTATTATTATTTACACGTTGTTTTACGTCGCCACGACACAGATGAGCCTTAAGGCGACGATTGGACAGGAAAGGGCTGTAACTTAATTAAGGTGCAGCGCCAACATTTGCCTGGTATGAAAATAGGAAACCATGGAAAACCATCTTCCAGGGCTGCTGGTAGTGGGGTTAGAACCCACTATCTCCGGAATACCGAGCTCGGTATTATTATTCTTTCTCCGTTAGGGCCTTCTAGGGACCACGAGACTATTTCAATGCTTCATCCTTTGTTGTTTCCCCATGTGGGTGGGGGCGGTAGAATAACACCCACGGTATCTCCTGCCTGTCGTAAGAGGCGACTAAAAGGGGCCTCAGGGGCTCTGAACTTTGGAGTGTGGGTTGGCGACCACGGGGCCCTCAGCTGAGACCTGGCATTGCTTCCACTTACTTGTGCCAGACTCTTCACTTTCATCTATCCTATCTGACCTCTCTTGGTCAACTCTTGTTCTTTTCCGACCCCGACGCTATTAGGTTTGCGAGGGCTAGGGAGTCTTTCATTTTCACGCCCTTCGTGGCCCTTGTCTTCCTTTGACCGATATCTTCATTTTTCGAAGTGTCACACCCCTTCCGTTTTTCCCTCTGATTAGTGTTATACAGAGAATGGTTGCCTAGGTGTACTTCCTCTTAAAACAATAATCACCACTACACCACCTTTGTTGTTACGTCTTCACAATTTAATGCTTGTTCATCTGCTCACTATGCTTCCTTTTACTCCCTTAAGACCATTTTTAGCCTCTTTTCTTTCCATAGCGAACTTGGAATCCTTCCATTTTTAACACTTTATTTCTAAAAATCTCTCTCTCCCTGTTGCTACTTTTTCCTTTACTTTGTTTCTTTACAAATCTTTCTTGAATCCAGGTTGTTGTTCCTTCTTATTCCAGATATGTTTGAAGATCTGTTTGGTTAACCTGTTGTCACCCATTCTGTGTAAATATCCAAAAAATATAAATCGCCCCTTCCGCATTGCATCTGTTATGTTTTCTATGTTCCTGTATATTTTATCATTACTTCTTGATTCCCAAAGTTCAGTATTTCTTAGCGGGCCAAGTAATTTGCGTATAATTTTTCTTTCCAGTACTTCTAATTTGTTCAGCTTATAATTAAGTACTAGAAATTCACTCGCGTATAGGCATTCCGCTTTGACTACTATGTTATAGTGTTGTATTGTGAAGTTTTTAGATAAACACGTTTTGTTGTAGATGTTCCTAGTTATACCGTATGCGCTTTCTATCTTATGTATCCTTTCTTCTACAGCGGATTTTTCCATACCATTTTTTGAATTGTTTCTCTCAAATATTTAAATTTATTTACCTTCCTTAATCGACCAATTTATGTTACGAGAAGTTCTGGAGCATTTTTTTTTATTTGTCATAAATTTGGTATTTCCTACAGAAATCTTTAAACTTGTTCTATTGGCTATTTCTTCCAAGAGATTGACTTGTATTGCTTCACTTTTCAGGATTTATGAAAGTATGAAAAAATCATCTGCAAATGCCAGACAATTTATTTCAACACCACTGTTCTTTCTTCCCAGTGTTATTGGTGATAGCTACTGTTCTTTAAGTTTTCCTTCAAAATTCTTACTATTTTCTCCAAGACGCAATTGAATAGGAGTTGTGATAAATCATCACCTTGCCTTACATCTGTATTTATTCTGAATAGTTTAGATATTTCCCCCATAAAGTTTACTTTTGATGTGTTATCTGTGAGGTTCTCATGGATTAGATTTGCATATTTGGTTTTAACCCCGTATTCTCGGATTATTTTATCCACAGTTTCCCTATAAACAGTCTTTTAAAAATCTATAAATGTTACTACTGTGTCTTTGGAGTTCAGTACTCTGTGACAGATTATGGACTTTATGTTGAATATCTGTTCTGAGCTAGGTCTTCCCTTTCTAAATCCACTCTGATATTCACCCAAATGACTGACAAGAGTTGCTTCTATCCTGTTCAGTAATATTGTTGAAAGTATCTTATAAACTACTGGCAAGAGGGATATACCTCTATAGTTGGTTTTTGACATCTTGTTTGTTATATTTCTTATGCAAAGAATGTATAAGAGCCCCTTTCCATACTTGTGGGATCTTCTCAGTTTTCCAGATTTCTTCAAATATGATTTGAAGATCATCTATGGTTTTTGGCTGAGACCATTTTATACGTTCAGATGTAATGGAGCCTTCCCAACAAGCTTTGTTGCTTTTTAGGCTTTTAATTGATTTCTCAATTTCTTCAACAGTAGGTGGTGGATATGCTTCTAAATTTTCACCAATCTCTGGAAATTCAAACTTGTGGTTCGGTTCTTCACAGTTCAGAAGTTGATCGAAGTGTTTTGTTAGTATTTCACATTTCTCAGTGTTGGTTGGACCCATTTTGCCAATGTCATCTCCGAAGCAAGTTCTTGGACCTTGATAGCCCTTCAGGTTGTTTTTAAACGTTTGATAGAAATTCCGTGAGGTATTATCTTATATATAAATAAAATCGTCTATATAAATAAAATAGTAACGACCGTGTGTCTGTACATTGACTACTTTGTCGAAATTTCCGTACAGTTATTTTTCAAGTGTAGTAATGACCATCTGTGTAATTTTTAGCTTTGGTGTCTGTTTGTCTGTTTGTCTGTTAGTTTGTCTGTTTGCCTGTCCTTCTATCACTTGAAAACTGCTGAAAATATTTCCACCAAACTTCATATTTAGAAACCACCTGTCCTTGGGTTGGTTTTAGGGCAAATATTGTTTCTAAATCCCTGAACTGACTGAGGATTTATACGAACCGAAACCGTGATTTTGCACTCCCTCAAAATATACACAACGAAACTTAATGTAAATCTACCTGCCTTAATGGAAATTCATTTCTAAACCTTTTTCCTCACTTGCATCATTTCGATACCAGGATTAATAAGGGAGATATCATTAACGGACCATTTTTCGGTACAAGATCCACCGGACTTAACGCAAGAGCAGGTGCGTGTAAAGCCTATTTTTTACAACTTGAAAACTACTGAAGATATTTGGAACAAACTTTATATTTAGCATCCACCTGTCCAAGGGTAGGTTTTTGGTGTCTGCTTGTCTGTATGTTTGTTTGTTTGTCTGTTTGTTTGTCTGTTTGTCTATAACTTGAAAACTACTGGATATATTTCCACCAAACTTCATATTTAGAATCCACCTGTATCTGGGTAGGTTTTAGGGCAAATATTGTTTTTAATCCCTGAACCGACTGGGGATTTATACGAAACCGAAACCATGATTTTGCAATCCCTCAAAATGTACACAACCAAACTTAATGGCAATCTACCTGCCTTAATGGAAATTAATTTCTAAACCGTTTTTCTCATGTGCATAATTTCGATACCAGGATTAATAAGGGAGGTATAATTAACGGACCGGTTTTCGATACAAGTCCCACCATCCTTAACGCAAGAGCGGGTGCGTGTAAAGCGTATTTCTTAAAATTGAAAACTACTGGAGATATTTCAATCAAACTAGGTTTTTAAGTCCATACCATTTCAAATTTCCGAAATGGACTTGGGGTTTATTGGGAACCGAAACAGTAATTTTACTCTCCCACAATATATAAAAGACCAGCCTGACAGGAAATCGACCAATTTTCATTGGAATCTATTTCTAAAACTTTTATCTCATGTGGATTTTTTCGACAGGAGGAATAATAAGAGAGATATCACGAACGGTCGGTTTTTCAGGCTAAGTCCAGCGGACATAGCCCAAAAGGTGTTGTACGTGGAGCAGATTCCTTATCTATTTATATAAATAAAGTCGTAACGACCCTGTGTATGTACATTGACTATTATGGCGAAATATTCGTACAGCTATCCATTTAAGGGGTAATAATGACCATCTGCATACTTTTAGATATAGTTTCCTGAAAGTCCTAAATTTTACCCCCCCCTCTCCCAAAATCAAGATTGCGGCACAATCTGCCAGACGAGCCAGAAAATTTAAATTGAGCGAAATTATACGGTTTAGCCTGCAAACGACGGAAAACTTCCAAGATCTTTAAATTTTTCCTTTTTATTCCCGAAGAATATCGAAATATGGATGAAATTTTAATGACGGTGCAGACATTCGTTTCAAGGTATTTTGTGGCTAAACTGCGAGTCTATCAGAAAACAGATGGCCCAATCTCAGTTCAATTTGTAGTGATCTACGACTTTGTTCCTATGACGTTTCGTCGTATCTCTGTTCCATATATGTCAGATTTGTCTCAATTTCTCGATTATACCTACATTTTTCTCTCTGTATAGGTATAATTCGTAATTAGAATCACTTATATGAAAGATAGAATCATCCAATTCTACACGAATATTGGCCCACGTAGTGCCAAATTATATGTATGTAGCTATCACATTCGTACCCAAAAGTTATGCACTGTGAGACAACCTTGCAAGTATTTCACTCTATTCAACGTTTCTAACTCAATTTCACCCATAAATAGACGTTACAGGAGAAAATATCTAAAGAACAGCCATTTAGACCGCTAAATGAGGCGTCTTATAGTACAATCTGTTTGTCGATATCATGTATCATTTAGCAGCAGTTAATCTGTAAATTAATGAAGGTTTGCAATATTGTAAACAAACATATACTTCGCATGCCCATCTGTATATATTCATTGAAGTCGATTTGTAGCGACGCAGTGTAACGGTTCAAATCCCGTTACAAGATGATATCTGTATTTTTATTATTGTATGATTTTATCTGTATTATTATTATTATTATTATTATTATTATTATTATTATTATTATTATTATTATTATTATTATTATTATTATTATTATTATTATTATGTCAGTATTATTATTATTTTATCTGTGATATTGTACTATTATTGTAATTATCCGTTTTATTCAATTTTGCAATTGCCTGTTGCTTGCAAGATTGCACTTAGATGTATACATATATACGTATGTGTAGTATAACACTCAATACCTGTACAGTGAGAATTGTAGTATATATCAGAGATGGGATGTGACGTTGGGGCATTGTGCAATATTAGTGGCGATTCTGCCAAGTCATCGCCGCGCCTTGGCTACGTCATTGTATTTATTTAGATATGCGCGCATCGACTCGTCGCCGCGGGGCTATTTCACCACTATACGTAATATCTGTCGCGTAGGTGGGAGTATGTCATTGTTATTTCTGGAGATTACGTAGCTGTGTCAACCAAAGTCTATATAAGGTGGGTGCACATTGTAGCGTCAGTCATTACTTATACGGATGCAGTACAGTGAAGTAGTCTACTAGATCAAGAGGCCTTAAGTGGTCAGCCAACCAGAGTGAACGAGAGATGGTGAAGACTCAGTGAGCCATTATTGGTCATTGAGAGAGTGAGACCAAATGGTTGGTCCGTCACTTAGTGGAAGACGCGGACGCAAGGCTTACCAAGGAGTCAGAGAGGGCAACCCTGAACCTGCCAAGAGGTCATACCATATTGACTTACAAAGAAGTCAGATGATATGGAGAAGAAGCAGTCGCAAGGATGTATCACCACGTTAGGCGTGACACATCTACAGTAAACACCAGAGCAAAGGAATACGTCGTAATTACACTAAAAGTGTTGAAGGTACAGTCAAGTGAATCAGTGAGGGAAATATTTCGTATAAATTGTTAAATGTCCGGTCAAGAAGAATTCAAATTCATGCCTAGTTTCTTTCAATTGCAATGTCATAATTTCATATTCTCATCTGTTTTATCGCAACAAGACTCACTATTTTTTGATATATTATTTAAAGAATATATATTGTTCTATCAAACGAATTCATGGTTTTATTTCATTAACAGTAAAATATTTTAACCTCAAAATTAATGGGGAAACCGAACGCCAATCTCCTTTTCCCAGAACTTATATGGTATGTTGTCAAAAGTAAGCTTATTACCCCACACCCTAGAGATGGTCAAGAGTCTCATTCTATTATTGCTGTACTGAGTGACAGCTGGCGCCCTTCAAATAACGTATGTGTAAGTAAGCAGGTAACTAGTAAGTGTGAGTACAAGGTTCGACGAGTGTGTATTTTATTTAATAAATGTTAATTTTCATAATTTCCATTTTAAATGCAGATATTCAGATTTTCAATATAAATTCAGATTAATATGTTTGTAAAGTTAATCAGCAAGTTAGGAACATGTTCTCAGCAGAAAGGGTGTTTTTGCCACTGTAATTAATATTTTATATCGATAGTGACTCTCAGCACACTGGCGTCTGCTATTGCAATCATTACTCTCCACATCGACTTTGACTGGCAGTAGAAATGGGATTCTTCTCCAAATCCTTTGTAACTAGCAATAGTAAGGAGGGACTACCATTTTAATTATTAATTCCCTTCTTGATTTGACTGGCAGAACTCAAGGGAGCATGCAAATATGTTCAAAACTCCCCTGACCGACTGTGTTTGGGAGTAGGCAAGTCTGCCTGCCATTACAGACAAATCTACCCATCTAAAATGTGACTGGCATTAGTTAACTAACTCGATGTGCCTTCCATTAAGAAAAGGGGCCTGTCATTATAATGATAACAGTACAACTCAAATTTGACCCGCAGTAGGGAAGGTTCCTGCTATTACAATAGAAACTCCTCAGATGTAATCTGTCTGGAAGTAGAAAAAGGCACCTGGCGTTGTAACGAAAACTCCCCAAATCGATTGTGACGGCGCAGTAGGTAATGGAGCCTCTCATTATAATGAAAACTTACCTACTCGATTGTGAATGGCGGTAGGCAAGTGAGTCAGCCGTTATCATTACAACTCCGCAACTAACTGTTTACATTGTAAACAACATATGGGAATCTCCCCCTGCTGTTTCTGGATAACGCTAAGAGGCAAGCAGTTTTTTAGAATCTTATTTACTGCATGTACAGTAATTTACTTCGATAACCGTATACAATGTTGAATCCCGTTGCGAAGCGCGGGTACATTTTTAGTTATTATTTAGTATTATTAATATTGTTACGGGGTTACCCGTGGACCAGAAGAGGTAAAGGAAGGTGCCGGGATGAATGGGTCTAACTACAAAGTGAAAGTTAATTTAAAATTTCAACAAAGGTTTTATATATATATATATATATATATATATAGAATTCCAAATCAACAAATAACAATGTAACAGGTACCAGTTGCAACAAACAGGTCTAGTAAAGACAAGATTGGTGGTATAGACAGGTCTTGGGCTTCAGGCTCTTACTACACAATTCCTGAGCTACACGCTCAAAATTACACAGGACACCATTTATGCAAGGGTAGAACACCCCTCAATACATGGAGCACTTGCTCCCAATTTTTAACCTCAAGCCTCCCAGAGGCACTTTTACAACAATTGAAAAGAGCTGACACGCTCTCAGTTTTTCAAGCCTATCCAAGGCAATATCAAAACCTTACAATTACTTGCCATCAAGGCACAACTTACAAAAATGAAACAGGGGTATCTTGTACCCAACCTACTGGGCCTTCATGGAACACGAATAATGGTTAAGTAAATGGCCCAAAACACCAAATAGAATGGAGGCGAGTACTTGCGCTCCTAGAACTGAATACTAAAAACCTAAGGGGCACTAGGCCGGTAACACAGGGGCTATTCCCAACCTATGGAGGTGACTCGTATCCTCTTCGCTACCGAGCTTGTTTTTGCATTCGATGGATTATATTTTTCTCAAATAAATTTAAAAAAATCACCAAAGAATGTAGTATGTTTCACTAAGATGTTTTATGACGTGTAGCATATATGCTACATCGGGACTCAGAGTTGACTTTCCTACCATTATTATTTTTGGTTTAAATTGTTTTGTATTATTATAAGTAAAGAAAACCACATGTAGAGCATATGCTACATACGGACCGAGGAGGGTATAAGAATAATTTTAAGGCATCACGGAAAGGAAGAAAACCAGTTACAAAACGTAGTCACCTCAAACCAATATGCAGGGGAACTCGAGAGGGTATGTCACTCTCTATCCCCGATTTACAGTGTTAAAGGTTGATGAAAATTTACATTAGCCGGCAGAACTTACATTTTAGAGAAGGTAGTTACATAGTAAAGGTTTCGGACCTTTCCCTCAGGTTAAACTGCGGAGCTAGCAAAGAAATAAAGATGTTAATTGGCCATTACCTTGCTGAAGACCTGCTGCCTGAAGAAAGAGGCACCTCCCGCCTCCTGCTTGACACACACACTAAGTTAGATGTTGATCAAATGGCGAAGAGCCGTGAAAACCCGCAGTTATTAAACCCTCGGGGAAGGTTCGAGACCTTTCATGAATAATCAAGACACACCCACAGAATTTTATTGGTTAAATATAAGTTACACACCAAATCGAAGAAGAAGCCCGTGATAGGCTGAAAATTAATTACAGAAATTAGGGATTGGCTGAATTCAAAACTGGCGGAAAGAAAAGATCAATATTTCCAACCCAAAAATGAATGAACGAAATTTAGTAAAGAAAAACTTATAAATACAAAATTTCTTCAAAAAAGTTCCTTCACTTCTCACCACGGTGAAGCAGAGGCATCTTTGAGAGAATGTCCAAACTTCTTGATGAACGGAAAACAAAACAAGTTGAAATTCACACAGTACTGGAAACTTCACAATAACAAAATGACGGTAGTGACATCTTCTGAGGAAAATTTAAGTAGGTCTAGTTCCAAGTTCAGTGTTTCTCCTGTAGAGGAGTTCTATTGGCTCAAGATTTAAATGTAAATTCTGAAAATATTGTGTGGATTTCTTCACTCTGTTATGGCTCCAATGAAGCCAAATATACAGTTTCACATATTTCAATCTCCGTGCTGTCGTGAAATAATATTTGAGTTCTCCTCTTCTAAAAATCATTAAACAAGTCGGATCCATCCTGGGAAAAAAGATTTCCGAAATTATTAATCCTGAGTTTGATTAAATGATCTCAGCACTGACTCATTGTCTTCCAATCAGAATGTCAGGATAAACCCCGCACACTTGACGAAAATAAAAAACAGGTAATGTCTTGAGAAATTAATGACCTTACTTTTATAGGGCAATACTTCCTCGTAAACATTTACGTTCATAACTCAAACAATAGGCATTTATGTTTTTACGCTATTTTAATTGGAGCCACATATCTTCCTTCGAATGCAATCAAAGCAGCAGTAACTGAATTTTATGGCCATAAAAGAGAAAGTTAATTTAATTTATCTAACCTTCGTATGAACGGTAATTTATATAGTGGATATTGTAGATACTACATATATCTCTATTCATTCGAGATTATTTGGGGGTAAATTAATGTCCTGCAGATGTGGTAAAATACAACTTAAAGTCCATAGAACGCGCTGAAATGGGTTTTACTTAACAATTATTCCAACTTTGAAACTCGCCAACAAATAAATTAAATTTGGTTTCAGTTAATTTATTTCCGGTTATTAGTACGTGTATTAGTTTGAGGTAGTTCCTCACGACTAGGCGGCGGATTTCTATGACAAGTCATATTTTTCCCTTAACAATATATCGTATAGCCTTGTATTTTCAACACGTTTCCAAGCATGATAATCAAAATTAAACAGGTTTTATTGGGCATATAAATGCATATTTAGGCTTTCTTAAGTTCTATGGCATATTTTGAACAAAATATCATTATAACGGCATATTTTTGTAATTTTCATTTGAATTTCATTTTATAAAAATCAGAATAAGCTCTAGAAATTCTTTTTCAGGATAGACTGGAATATACTACTGAAGAGCCATTCTAAAGTAGTGTATGGAAAGTTTCTAACAGGTAGGAGCTATTGTTTGCTAGCTGGGTCAATTCCTGGAAACCGGGCTATTGTTTACACGGAAGCAGAGGTAATTCTGCAGTTATTTGTCATTGTTCTTATAGCTCTGCTTCGCCCTTCCCTCTTCCACCTTCAACACACTGAATGACCTCGGTCACTAGGGAGCTTCAGTCATTCAGTTCCTTTCAATATGCCTAAAACGAAAGTCTCAATTTGTGGGAAGTTGCGAAGTTTTGTTCGCGAGTTCGGTGAAAACATATTCAGTACGGATGGAGTGATATTATTCTGTAAATTGTGTGAGGTAAAAATTACTGCCGAAAAACGCTTCTCTGTGCAACAACACTGTAATGCTGTAAAACATAAGAATTGTGTAACTAGATATTCTGCACTCGAAAATAGGCAACGTCTGATATTCGAAACCCCGACATCTAGTTCACAGTGTTCACAATTTTCACAAGATCTCTGCAAGATCATGGTTTCGTCTAATATTCCTTTAAGGAAACTTAACAGCCGAAGCTTCAGACAGTTTCTTGAAAAATATACAAATCATCCTGTTCCCAACGAATCTACTCTCTGGAAGGACTATATTACCCCTTGTTATGAAGACATGTTGGATATAATAAGGCGTGGCGTCGGAGACAGTAAGATATGGGTTTCAATAGAAGAGACCACAGATGTGGATAGAAGACATGTAGCAAATGTGATCGTTGGCACGCTGAAGGAAGATCGGCCTGGTGATACGTTCCTCCTGACATGTGAAGTGCTAGAGAAGACAAACCATTCCACCATTGCAGTTCCCTTCGACAATTCAATGAATCTGTTCGACCAAATCGGGCAAAGAGAGAACACATTTTTCTATGTGTAACTGACGCTGCTCCATATATGGTGAAGCCAGCCAAGAGACTTAAAATGCTATACCCGAAAATGATACATGTGACATGTCTTGCACATGCCTTGCATAGGGCAGCTGAAGAAGTTAGAAGTAGCTACCCTAAAGTTGATAAATTAATATCGAAGTGTAAGAAAGTGTTTGTCAAAGCTCCACTTCGCGTTCAGAAATTTCAAGGAGAAGCACCTTCACTGCCCCTACCTCCCCAGCCAGTTACGCGATGGGGGACTTTGCTTGATGCCGCAATGTACTATTGCAACAACTTAGATGTCGTGGAGAAGAGCTTGAAGTATTTTGATCCTAGAGAATCGTCCTTCATAAAAACCACTCAAGTATTTTCAAGCACTACATTAAAAGCGGACCTGGCTTACATAAAGTCCAATTTTAATTCTTTTTTTGCTAGTTGCTTTACGTCGCACCGACACAGATAGGTATTATGGCGACGATGGGATAGGAAAGGCCTAGGAGTGGGAAGGAAGCGGCCGTGACCGTAATTAAGGTACAGCCCCAACATTTGCCTGGTGTGAAAATGGGAAACCGCGGAAAACCATATTCAGGGCTGCCGATAGTGGGTTTCGAACCTACTATCTCCCGAATAATGGATAGTGGCCGCACTTAAGCGACTGCAGCTATCGAACTCGGTATTTTAATTTTTTATCTGGAGCAATCACGCAACTGGAAGTTTCAGGTGCAAAACTAAGCGATGCACTGGATGTTATAAAGTGCAATGAACAAGAATTAAAGCATTCGAAGGGAACAATAGCATCTAGGGTGTGTAGAAAATTAGAAAATGTACTGGAAGAAGTAGCGGAATGGTGTACCTGCGTAGAATAAGTGACATTCCTTGTGGAAGACCTTCATCTGCAGATTTCCAGAAATTTTCTCCAAGTGATTTAACTCTATTCAAGTACGCTCCCCTTACATCATGTGATGTCGAAAGAAGTTTTTCTCGCTACAGGATGATACTCAGCGACAACAGGATGGGATTCTCATTCAACAACCTTAAGATGCATGTGGTCATAAATTGCAACAACTCTGATAATGGTGAGTACATCAGGCACGAAAGTTTCATTCGAATAACATATGTTTTGTGTATAAATTAAAACTGATTGAATATTGAACAGTGAAAGTAACTGTAGTGTTTATGTCTTCCACAGAGTCCGTCCTTGCCTAGGAGTATGCAGTGTAACCTTAACGAGTTCATGAAATATTCATCGTTTTAGTTGATTTTGGTTTAAAGATTTCGAAGAATTAAAACTTTTTAAACTCTAAATTAATTGCAGCCTGTAGCAATCGTAATAAAAGTGTTTCTGTGTAACGTAGATGCTATTCATTAAGTCATATTTTGAATTTTATACGTCATATTTTTATGTTTTTGGTCTTAAATGCATACATATTTCATACTTTTTAGATCATAGAAATCCGTCCCCTATTCATGATATTCTATTATGTGTTCACCCATTCATTTCCACACATCCATGACATCCTAAGTAATGTACCTTGTTATGTCTGTTATATTCACATCTTGAAGTCTCCCTTATAAAACAAACTGAAAAAGACCTGTGTGTCACAAATTGTACCTTATCATTGTAAGCAATCTCTTCTCGTAATGTTTCTATAAAATTCTCGTGTCAGGAATTTCATCTGCATCCACTCATTTCTTTTACACGGATTCCCTAAATACATTCGTCCGTGTTGTATTACATATGCCCTAGTATTGCCATTTTATATAGCCCTGTCTTGAACAGCTGTCGGTGGTTATGTTTGGCGGAGAGAAGAAATCTTCACTCAGTTTCGCTTGTTCACAACGTCCCCCGTGCAGACACACTAAGTTATCTGAGAACGGATCTTAAATACTTGTCATCCCCAAACAGTATACCTACAAGGTCAGAAATATTTTCCCTGTTGAGCTTCCCAATTTACCGCACGACAAGCTATAGCAACTCATTCACACCTGCAACCAAACGCTTCTGCAATTACCTTCCGGCTGTAATTAGGGACATACACAGTAGAAATGTATCTAAACTGAGATGTTTCAAATGGTACATAGACTTAAGAAATTAGTATGTAATGGTTTTTTATAGTAACTCTCAGAAATGTACCTTAATTATATGTAATTAGTAACTTAGGTCTCTGTAGTTTGTACAATGTAGCATATATAAGATGGTTTGGCATAACAGCAGGCTTCATAGCCTGAGCAACGCCATATAAAATAAGTGAATAAATAATAATAACAAATACTGATAATTAAATCCCGTAGCACTTTCTTTACATTTTTACACAAAGACTACTAATGATACAGTTTTCGTTTGTATGACATATTGTACCCTGGTGGGGGTGTCAGTTACGTCATTCAATTATAATTATTTATTAAGGAATATATGTCATATTCGCTAAGCAATAATGCCTTACAATACGTAGTACAGTCATTACGTTCTAAGACTTGACGCCTGGAGTATAGGCACCCGCATGACTCTGTGTGTTGCACACGATGCCGCATTACACGGCGTACACCTACATAGAACCACACCCACACTCAAAATAGTCACCGTTGGCCGCTAACCACTTAAACAGAACCACAGCCACCCTCAGAATAGTCGCCGTTGGCCATTATGCACGTTTACCAATGTTGGTATAGCTGCTGGAAACACCGCTGAAAAGAAACCTATATCTCGTCCCCAGTTATTATCCGGTTGAGAAACGTCGGATCATCGTCAGCACTACTGATGAGGTCACCACAATCGTCACGCAATCATCACGTTGGTCTTGCGACAGGATTCGTGGCACACTGTGCTGGGTAACACGAGATATGTTAATATTATCTGTCAGAATTTTGAGGCAAATACCATGGCTGACTCCTATTGCTGCTTCGAGATCGTCTACCGATTGGGGGCAGTTAGCACGCATCAACGTTGCAAGTTCTTGGATCTTGCGTTCCGTTCGAACTGTTCGTGGTCGACCAGTACGCTCATCGTCTTCCAAACTGTCCCGTCCTTTCACAAAACGTCGGTGCCACCTAAATACAACACTGCGACTCAATGCGTCCTCACCGTAAACCCGCTACATCATTTCAAACGTTTCGGCAGCGGTTTTACCTAATTTCTGGAAGAACTTGATGTTTGCTCGTTGCTCAAACTGTGACATGTCAAGGTCCGACGGGCACATTCAAATCGTCGTCACAACAACGACCGTACGTCTGATTCCAGTACGTGCAGTCAAGTGTCTCTTGCAGGGACGAAAGACTAACTGACATGGTACCATATCACTTTGCCACCTATGCGCTATAATGCACCACAGCTCATTCATGCTGTCTGTATCAGAACTTAATGACTATACTACGTGTATATTGTAAATACTGGCCAGTTCGGAAGGTATTGTGAAACCTACCACAAACTGTTGTCTCAACTAGAGATTAGAAAACACAATGGCCAGCAAAATTAGTATTCTCAGAAATTATTGCCAAGTTGGAAAGAGAAGGTAATGGTTATTTCTAACATCCAGTTGAAGTTATTGTCACTTAACTCAGTGTAAATAATATTCCTATGGTATCTAGCAGTGTTCATTTCAATGAATAAACTCTCCAAATAACTGTAAGTAGACTCAAGGTGATCTTGAAATCCTAGAGGACCCGACGAGTGTTTGCGTCCTCAATTCTCCAAACATTTAGAGCACTAATACCTTTGTTTCCTTGTGTGCTTAATTTCACAAGTGGAAATGATGTTAGGAAGTGTGAAGATTTGATTCCATTAACATTCAGCTTCATTCAATCTCTAGGCAGAAACTAGTGCAGTTCACTTAAAAGAACTGTCTCGTGTCTGATTCCATTGGCATTCAAATTTCTTTAATCCCTTCATGAGAACAGTGAAAATCTATTATAAATTACATCTCCTTACTCGTCCATCCTGTAAGTCTGGGAGACTTACACATGTGCTTGTTCCATTATTCCACGTGTGTTAAAGCTACAACTTGAACTCCTAGACCTTTCAGAACATCTGGAACATCCAGAACTTCCAGACCGTCCAGATCTGCCCTCAATGGATTGGTACGTGGTTCCGCGGTGCTGAGAGCTGTTCCATGGTGAAGACGGGAGGAGCCTTAATTCGAAGCGGGACATCGTCAGCAGCAGGATGGAAGCACATCGTGCCTAACGAATCTCCAACTGTGCTGAGGTGATATAATCTTTACTTTGTTTAATAAATCTGAAGTTTAAAAGGACATGAACTCCATTCGAAGTAAAACCCTCTCACTCTCTGTACCCGCTCCGTTTTAATATGACGTACACACCTGGCGTTCATCTCATGCCTTCAAGCACGAAGTATGTGTATTTCATGGTACAATATGAAAGCTTTATCTTTTGTAGTTTTTGTGTAATAAATTGATGAATGTGTTACCGAACTTTGGCGACTCCCTGTATAACTATCTTATCTTAAATTTCTTCGATGGTATAACTTTTCAGAAATATCTACCCTCATTTAGTCTACATCACGATATATTTATGTTTCCGTTCCACACAATGCCACACAGACTAATTCAGACACAATATTCTAATACTAATGTCTACGGTGAGAGGCAGCGAAAAGTTACTGAATATTGTTGACTCACCGGTAAGTAGTAGAAGCGCCGACGGGCGGTAAGCGGTAAGCTTAAAGACCTTAAATTTCATAAAAGCAGTTGTTGAAGATGATGCGCGTCGGTTTCGAAAGAAACTGCGTCGGCATGAAAGTGTGTAGAATGTTCAGTTCCGATTTTTGAGAAATACAATAATCCATACCAGTCGGCGTGACGATTCCCACAAGCTGAAACCCACTCTTACTTTAATATTTATTTATTTATTTATTTATTTATTTATTTATTTATTTATTTATTTATTTATTTATTTATTTATTTATTTATTTATTTATTTATTTATTATGTATTTATTTATTTAATTAGTTATTAATGTGCTTCTGATCTTGAGAAAGTATGTATTCCTTCCACAAAAGTTTGCATATATGATCCAGTTTGCTAAAATGATATTTGATGCAATATAATCGGTTAAGGTTTCAACGCCGAACGAGTTGGCCGTGCGTTTAAGGGCACGAGCTCTGTGATTTACATTCGGAAGATAGTGGGTTCGAACCCCCGCTGTCGGCAGCCCTGAAGATGGTTCCATCGTCACCATAATACCTATCTGTGTCGGTGTGACATAAAACAACTTGTGAAAAGATAAGTTTTCAACACTATAATTCTCTTTCCTGCCCACATATGCTGTACTGTGATAGGATAGGCCTTATATTGATTACTACGCAAAGCTAGGTTCTCACAGGAAGTTGGGAAAGGAAATTGCGGCCAATCCGATGTAAGCTGGTTGAAAACCAGTATGGTATCGGACCACAGAGGGGCTTCCAGGGTGCATCAAGTAATTAAATACGCTTTGAGAGGCTAGAAAGTGAGAAGCCTTACTGAAAGATTATTGGATTAGAGTAAAGTTATTTTATGCAAGGTAAAGTTGACCTCAGTGAGAATTGACAATGGAATATGTTTTTGGTTTAAAGTAGCTACAATGTTAAGACAGGGCTGTAACAATCACCTTTGCTTTTCATAGTATACAGAATATGGATCTTATAATGAAAGGTATAAAAGGGAAGGGAGAAGTTCAATTGCGTGCAAATGTAGTGAGCACTCTGGCTTTGTAACAATTTAATCCTAATGTCAGACTGTTAATAATGGACCATAATAATGGCGTGTGCCCTCCGGAGAGGTCTGGTGTAGGTATTACGCATTGACGCCTTATAGGTGAACTGCGCGTCTGTGAGAGTGGTGGTGGTGGTGATTATTGTTTTAAGAGGAAGTACAACTAGGCAACCATCCTCTATTTAACACTAATCAGAGGGAAAATAAGGAAGGGGCCCGACACTTCGAAAATTGAATGTATCGGCCAAAGAAAGGCAAGGGCCACGAGGGGCGTAAAAATGAAAGACTCCCTATCCCTCGCAAACCTAATGGCGTCGGGGTCGGAAAAGAACAAGAGTTGACCAAGAGAGGTCGGACAGGATAGATGAAAGTGAGGATCCTGGCACAAGTAAGTCGAAGCAATGCCAGGACTCAGCTAAAGGCCCCGTGGTCGCCAACCCACGCTCCAAAGTTCAGAGCCCCTGGGGCCCCTTTTAGTCGCCTATTACGACAGGGAGGGGATACCGTGGGTGTTATTCTACCGCCCCCACCCACAGAGGGAGCGTCTGTGAGAATGGAGCCGTACCTATGATGAATTCTAATGCTGAAGACGGCACAAACAGCCAGCCCTAGAGCCATCGAAATTAACCAATAAACGCTAAAATCTCCGGTCATCCAGGAATCGAAACCGGGACCTGTAGGACCAACGGCCAACACGTTAAACGGAAGAGAGGGTTTCTGTTTTTTTACAAGTTGCTTTACGTAGCACCGACACAGATAGCTCTTATGGCGACGGTGGGGCAGGAAAGGGCTAGGAGTGAGAAGGAAGCACCTGTGGCCTCAATAAAGGTTCAAACTCAGCATTTGCCTGGTGTGGAAATGGGAAATCATCTTCATGGCTGCCGACAGTGGGATTCGAACCCACTATATCCCGAATACTGGGCACTGGTCGCACTTAATGGACTGCAGCTATCGAAGAGTTAACGTATGCTAGTCGCGAAAACAGAAAGCTTTCCTTACAAATTCATACAAATCAAGGGAAGCGCTTCGGGGCTTTTCAGTTCGAAAATGAAATGAAAATGAACTGTTTCAGTACCGGTATGTGAATGAACTGGTGTTTATCATTCTTTTAAATTATGTTAGTTTTAAGTTTGGTTTCCTTGTATCATGAATGTACAAACAAAAATGAATGTGGGATGTTCTTTGTGTTATGTTAAGAACGATGGTCCAATCAAATTGGCGGAGAACATGTTTCTTTGAGAGAAAATGAGGCTACTTTGTTATTCCCGGGCGCGCGATTCAAATTGCCGAACTCGCCGTATTTGATCTATCAGAGCACAACTGGCTGCCGTGCTTCAGGGAAGAGAAAGGGAGGGAGGGGAAGTGGAAGACAGTGGTAATGCTCGTTGCGATTGTACAAGTTTCTCGTTCGCTTCGCATAGACGCTTCCCAGTCCCAGTAGGCTCTGTATAGTTTGTTCTGCATAAATTGACTACTATGTGAAAGAGAAGATGAACTTGTACCAAGAATACAGGCAGAATTTGAGATCGTTCGCGACACATCACTTATCCTGAACAGAGTCCAAAAGTCGCCACTACACCGTTGTGAATTGTGCACTGAAGAAGGTGGGGGCGATATTGAACATCTACTGTAATCAAACCATTGGTCGTATTGTCTTCTTCGTTCAGTATTTCATTCCATTTACAATGTTCTAAATGAAGGAAGCTTTGCATTTTCGAGCATGTTAAATAATAAAGAACGTTACTGCGACTAAGGGACGAGAGGAGGAACGATCTGGTGCATTCCTTGACTGACAAGTGAGTCGTAATCACATCGTGTTCTTGTACTGTGTGTGCAGTTACGGATGTTTAATGAACGAACTGTTGATATTGCATGTAAGAGACAAGGTCATTCCTGCGCGAGTCGAACGAGGAAACTTGTGCATTATCTCTGTCTCCATGAGACACTCCACTTCCCTGAAGCATGGCAGCGACTTGCACTCTGGAATTTTCTCGAAAATAAATATTTCCTCCACCAAACCGATTCCACCATCGTTCTTAATATAATACGAAACATGCCTAACCATTCCTCGATACAGTTCTGATGAAAATGAAAATGAAAACCTACAACCTGTTTTCCAGTCATAGACCAGGTCAGGGATGTAATGAATGAAACATATATAGACTGTTATTACAATGGGGTCGCCACTCCCAGGTGATTTATTAATGAGTGATAAATGCTATGAAAAAGATAATGGAGAGTGTTGCTGGAATTAAAGATGACAGGGAAAACCGGAGTACCCGGAGAAAAACCTGTCCGCCTCCGCATTGTCCAGCACAATTCTCACGTGGAGTGACCGGGATTTGAACCACGGTATCCAGCGGTGAAAGGCCGGCGCGCTGCCGTCTGAGCCACGGAGGCTGTACAGTTCCGATATACGCTATACACTATATTGTGTATGGCTTAAAGCAATCTCCTACGAAAACGCTGCTGTCATGTGGTAACTAAAGTGTAAACTCTTACGACATATTCAACAGTTCAGAGATAATCGTTGACTCGGCATGGCGCGGGGCTACCTACATTATAATATTATTGTAAATTTCACCCGTATAATTTTTCTTGTACCATAAACAAATTAGTACCGGTATGTTAACTTTCCACATTGATATTTTACGTAACATATTATAGGTAACATTACTTCATTTTACCTAATCGATCCTCTTGTACCGGTTTGTGTCGAGATTTGGCACATGGATCATCAAGTTTTCTTGTCTTCTATCCTTGATCTGGGCATTGTCAAACTCACTCCTTGCCTTCTCATTTCATCCGTTGTCTGCCTCTCGTTAACTTTATAGCAAATAGGAATGCGTGTTTTGCTGCACCAACTTTCAACATGGTAGTGATGCGTGCTCGCCTGTGCAAGTGAATGAATGGTACTTCACAACACAGCTGTAACGAGACAAGATTGAAGCCGTGACCAATGAAAGGTGAGTATCGTTGGACGTTATTTTTAACTGTAAAATTTCACAGTTACTTTATGGTAGCAGTGACAGTTGTAACAGTTACACAAAAATAACTGTCTGTCACACATCTAGTTTAAATTAAAGAATATTTTACTGTTGGAGAATTTTGGTGGTATGCTCGTTCGTCACCAAGTGGCTATTTGTATGGTAGCACAGCGCTCCAAGCGGGAGCTGACGACAACATTAAGCTCCAATTTGAAATTACACGTAACCCATAGTTTGGAATGAACCGAACGATGATGACAAACGTACGAATTTGGAAAACAGCGGAACGAAATAGCAATACGGAAAGGACAGGGAAGAGAACTACCTACGTAAATCCTTAAAGCCTGGTAACCGCGTATTACTTAATTGATAGCCAGTGTTCCTGTTGAAATTGACTATACACATAAAAATCGGGCTCATAATCATTCCCTAAAATTTTAAAAATATAATCTTCCTTCATGCTTTCCTTACACTTCTGCGCACCCATCTCAGAAGACAGCTGTGAAAGAACAACTCAAGGCACATAATTATCGTCAAAATACGCTGAGGCGTCGTCTGAACAGATCATGTGATCAACAACAAAACTACAGCACCAGACTGAACTCCGAAGTGGAGAAGAGCGCATTAGTTGAATCCGAGTTAAATCATGTTTGGGACAGTGGGAGGTATGTTGACATCTGTGTTAACTCCGGCATGGAATTGAAAAGGTTAACAATCTTTATCATACATAATATATTCATGCATACTTAATTACATAGTGTACATACAAACGAAGGCTGTTCTTTTCAAACTCTGATGGGCTATAAAAAAACATTGACTTAACAAAATGATTTTATCACTAAAAGTTTGAAGATTCATACTTATTTTTCCAAATAATCGCCAAAACGATTTAGGCAATTGTCGTATCGTAGCACCAGCTTTCCGATGCTCTCTGCAAAGAAGTCTGCCGCCAGTGAGGAAAAGTGCGGGTGAACAGCCACTTGCTCGACAAAGTCCATCAACAAGACACCTTTGTGGTCCCACGAAACGGCTGCCATTGTTTTCTTGTTCCACAGTGTCAGTTTGAACTGTTTTTGCCGTGTTTGAAGATGAAGTATGCGTTCATTGCTTAGACTTTTCTTTGGTTTTTGGAGTGTCATATAGGACCCAAGTTTTGATCGTCGTAACGAGAGACTTAAAAATCTTTTCTCCTTACTGTGGTAATGCGCGAGAAACATTACCGGTAACGCTGAGTTTTGTGAACGTCAGTCAACATTGTTGTGACTCAACGTGAAGAGAGTTTCCAGTATCCTAAATGTTGACACACTATTGCGTACAGAGAAGACCTTGAAATGTCTGGGATTGCTGTGGAAACTTCAGTGATCGTAAACCTTCATTTGTTACCTACAAGCGGAGAACTTCAGGAGGCTGTCCAGACGCACATTACCTCACTGGCGGCAGACTTCTTTCCAGGGGGCATAGGAAGGCTGCTGTCACGAAACGACAAATGCCTAAATCGTTTTGGCGATTATATGAAAAAATAAGTATAAAACTACTAACCATTTAGTGATAAGTCATTTTGTTATTTCAAATAGACCATCGGATATTGAAAATACAATATCCTTCGTATATACATACAGTACATATGTCAAAAATCATGACATGGCAATATTTAAAGGTAAGTCTTTCGTGCTACTACATCGTTACGTCTTGGAAATAACCAGACCAGTATCAGGTGTGATCTGACATCTCTAAAGTAAATGTAAACACCGTCTGTACTCGTCGTGGCAAGGCGACGAAACCTATCGTCTTTTTAACGGGACATGATAGAAGGGGAGGGGCTGGAGGGGCAGATGAATGGAACATTCCATTGTTGAAGTTGTGTGGACATTCAGCACTCCTCGATCGACGGTGTCACGTGTCACGCACAGTGAAGAGAGCAGTGGCCGACCACGGATGCTAAGCAACACTCGGTGGACTTTGCATAGGCTTAGATTTTATTACCCGTTCACACATTATTATTATTTATTTATTTATTTACTTTTTGCGGAGAAATATGCACACATTCAGTAAATACATACATAAAATGGGCAGCAGTTTGAAACAGATAATGATCGAAAAAGTAAGGTAAGAGTAGACTAGTGTTTGCATTGACTATCTGAGATACATACCAAATTAAACTTAATTTTTCCGGAAGTTCTGATGTAATTGGGCAAGAAATAAGACACCACCTTTATTAGCATTTCGCGACTTTTGAAACTAATTTCGCAAATAATGTATCTTCAGACCAGTGTTTGAATTAAACCTTAGTTAATCAAGTTAAAAATTTCTTGAAATTCTACGCAATAGTGATGTCGTTTAGAAGGCAGACAGACGTGGTTTCAATTTTATATAAACCAGTTTGGTTGGCCGTATGGTTAGGGGTGCGCAGCTGTGAGATTTCTTCCGGGATATAGTGGGTTCGAACCCCAGTATTGGCAGCTCTGAAGACTATTTTCTGTGGTCTCCCATTTTCACACCACGCAAAACCTTGGTCTTCACCATCATTAAGGCTGCGGCCAATTTATTCCCTCTTCTATGCTTTTCCTATCTCATCATCGCCATAAGACCTGTCTGTGTCGGTGTGGCGTAAAACAAATTGTAGAAAATATATATTCGGTATAAAACGCATCGTCTCAATACTACAGGAAAATCGTACATTTCTTGAAAAGTCAACGGAATTATATTTATCTTCATGATCAGGTCACTAAATGATCTCTCGAATAATGGCAGGCGAAGGGTTATCCTAACCCGCAATACATTCTGCACTTAGCAGGTTGCTAAGCGACTAACACTTTCAAGCATTGTCATTGTATGCAGCCATGTTTGATTACTACATGTCAAGCCAGAGAGTACACACGTCACCTAATGATGGAAGAATACTATTCTCTGGTAGATCAGCGACTTGTAATGTAGAACAAATCACCTACCGCTTGGCAAATGATCTTGCTTGGTGCAGACTTCCGACAGTATCTGACAGTAATTCTTCACTGTCGAAGAGCGGGTGTTATCCAGTTAAGTTTATGCTTGGTACCTCTTCTTCTTCTTTTTTCTAGATTCTTTATTTCGCACTGACACAGATAGGTCTTATTGCGACAATGGGACAGGAAAAGGCTAGGAGTGGGAAGGAAGCGGCCGTGGCCTTAATTAAGGTGTGAAAATGGGAAACTACGGAAAACCATCTTCAGGGCTGCCGACAGTGGGGTTAGAACCTACTATCTCCCGAATACTGGACACTGGCCGCACTTAAGCGACTGCAGCTATCGAGCTCGGTTCTTCTTTTTCTACTTCTTAATCTGCTTACCCTCTAGGGTTGGATTTTCCCTCGGACTCAGCGAGGGATCCCACTTCTACCGCCTCAAGGGCAGTGTCCTGGAGGGTGAGATTTGGGTCGGATGATACAACTGGGAAGAGTGACCAGTACCTCGCCCAGGCGGCCTCACCTGCTCTGCTGAACAGGGGCCTTAGTGGGGGATGGGAAAATTGGAAAGGCTAGAAAATGAAAAGGGAAGGAAGCGGCCGTGGCCTTAAATTAGGTACCATCCCGGCATTTGCCTGGAGAAGAACTGGAAAACCACGGAATACCACTTCCAGGATGGCTGAGGTGGGAATCGAACCCATATCTACTCATTTGACCTCCCGAGGATGAGTGGATCCCGTTCCAGCCCTCGTACCACTTTCCAAATTTAGTGGCAGAGCCGGGAATCGAACCCGGGCCTCCGAGGGGTGGTAGCTAATCACATTAACCACTACACCACAGAGGCGGACCAAATACATGCTAAAGCCTAAAATTATATTCTCCATTTATAATCGAATGCAATAAAAATTTAAAAGCTACCACACAATAAGAGTGCAACATGTCTAGAGAGTTATTCAAAATATCGGTACAGATGTCATCGATCTCATTTTCAGTGATGGTTACGATGTGGTTGAATTCTGTTTCTTGCGCTCCGAAGAGAAGACCCTTTACCGTACTTGCCTTTGCGTTCAGGTTATATCTCTGATGTGTGCACGGTCGGTAGATAGCATTCTTCTGCTCGTCAACGCGAACTGCTTGCTGGTTCGCCTGTTTCATTCGCACCGTTGGGTCTAAATTCAGTCCTCGTTTTTCTTTGCTGTGAATACAGCTCGACTATTACTGAGGTCCTCTGAAGCGCAGTGCACCTCCAGTAAACTTCCCACTGCAATTTACGTGGTGATGTGGCAGTTGAAGACGGGAGTTTCTCAACAGCCGACCTTTAGAACACTTCCTCAGCACGTGACCCGACATCTCGGGATCTCTGCAAATATGATAATGAAGTTAACAAAGCTGGTTTGTGCAACGGTATGAGATTGACTGTACTGAAGGTAGAACAAATTATTATTATCATTGTTTTTATTCTTTCTTATTTTCTTTCTTTCTTTCTTTCTTTCTTTCTCTCTTTCTTTCTTTCCTTCTTAATCTGTTTGCAGCCCAGGGTTAGTTTTTCCCTCGGACTTAAGGAGAAACCCCACTTCTAACACCACAAGGGCAGTGTCCTGGAGAGCAAGACTTTGGGTCGGGAGATACAACTGGAAATATGGACCAATACCTCACTCGGGCGGCCTCACCTGTTATGCTGAACAGGGCTCTTACGGAGGGATGGGAAGTTTGCAATGGACAGAATGTACAGGCAAGGAATAGGAAAGGAAGTGGCCGTAACCTTAAGTTAGCTACCATCCCGGCATTTGCCTGGAGGAAAAATGGGAAATCGCGGAAAATCACTTTGAAGTTGGCTGAGGTGGGAATTGAACCCACCTCTACTCAGTTGACATCCTGACGCTGAGTGGGCCCTGTTCCAGCCCTCGTACCACTTTTCAAACTTCGTGGCAAAGCCGGGAATGGAACTAAGGCCTCTGGGGGTAGCGTCCAATCACGCTAGCCACTACACAACGGAGGCGGACATATTATTATTACTATTATTATTATTATTATTATTATTATTATTATTATTATTATTATTACTTGTCACCCACAAATTGTAGATTAATTTGAGGGATGGTGAACGAAGAAAGGGCATAGCCTCACATACATGAATGTGATTCCATCCCCACTCAAAATTACAATGTTAAAAAATTACAATTATAATCTACAGAATGTGCTTAGGTATAGTTACCGTAATTACATAGACGTATTATTTACATAATATTCACAAGACCTGTTCAGTATTCAAGTAATTCTACACACACACACACACACACACACACACACACACACACACACTTGAATCTCCACAATTATCGAGGGTTGGGGCAAAAGTAATTGGAACCATTTTTTTTCTCGAAGATACCAGTCCGGTTGGGACATATACAGACAAAAGGACAAGGTGTTAACTGCATGTGTGGACAATGAATAGCACTGAAATATCGTAACACACTAATGTATTACGGTAGTATACAGGGCAATATGGCCTTCCCGGTGCAAAAGAATGACAACACAGTACACATAAAGTTGACATGACAAACCTGGGCCTAAAGACCCTCAAAGTAGTCCCCTGCTACTGAAACCACACGCTGCCAACTATTTGGGAGGCGCTAAATACCATCTGCCTCAGCATTTGCCGCACCATGTGTGAATCGGGTCACCTGTTGGCGCACAGTATTAGCAATGTCATCTTGTGTTGCAAACCGCTGACCACGTAGTGGTTCCTTAACCTTTCGAATGAGATCAAAGTCACAGGGCGAAATGTCGTGAGAGTACGGTGGGTGCTCCAATTCTTCCCATCCCCAACGTCGCAGTAGCTCCCCTACACACTCTGCTTTATGTGGTTTTGCACTGTCGTGCAGGATTATTGCATTGTCCACAAGATCCGGACGTTTCTCTCGAACGCCACGTCGAACCTGTCGCACCAGGAAGTCCCTGTAGTACTGTGCGGTCACTGTCCTGCCATGTGGAACAAAGTGGCAAACAATGACACACCTGACGTAATACGCGTCGATCACCATCAATTTTACTGGGAAAGTCTTCTGACGGACCTTCTGCCTCCTTGGTGATCCGGCATGTCGCCACTCCGCGGAGTGACGTTTCAGTTCTGGTTCGTATGCCTTGGCCCAAAATTCACTGATGGCGGTTATTCGTGACAAGAATTTATCACCGTCCTGTTGCCAGCGTGCAAGGTGGTAGGAGCATATTGCATAGCGCACCCATCTTTGAACTTTCGTCAGTGCATGCGGTACCCACCGCGATGCGATTTTGCGCAGTTGCAGCTCATTACGCAATATCCTGTTGACAGTGCGTTTCTCGATGCCACTTGCCCTCTCTAACTCCAGTAGCGTCCATCGTCTGTCTTCATCCAGGATCTGCTCGATGACGGCAGGTACCACGTCGGTCCGCACACTGACAGGTCGTCCCGAACGTTGCTCATCACTGGTTGACACACGTTCTTGCTGAAACATTCCTACCCACCGTGCTACTGTACGGTATGGTAGGGCATTATTCCCAAGGGCTTCCACTAATTCACTGTGACATTCCACCGCATTTCTCCTTCGGAGAACGGCTATTTTGATGTAAGCGCGCTGCTCAACACGGGTTACTTCCATCTCGCACGACACCCACCAACTGACTGATTTCACAGCCCTCGCTGCGCTACTACCAGCTATCACAGAGCCATCTGTTGTTCTGCATACACACTATGCCTGCAGAACTTCCACACGACACATACGTTTGCGATTCGTTCACATATCTACAAGAAAAAATTAGTTGCCATGACTTTTGCCCCAATCCTCGTACTTCAGCTAGATCGGGTCATTCATACCTACATACAGTCTCACACACTCGGGATCACTTTCATCCGTCCTCCCACGCATATTGAATATTCAAACATTAGAACATTATGTTATGTTATGTTATGTTATGTTATGTTATGTTATGTTATGTTATGTTATGTTATGTTATGTTATGTTATGTTATGTTATGTTATGTTATGTTATGTTATGTTATGTTATGTTATGTTATGTTATGTTATGTTATGTTATGTTATGTTATGTTATGTTATGTTATGTTATGTTATGTTATGTTATGTTATGTTATGTTATGTTATGTTATGTTATGTACAGAAAGTCTCGCGTCCTCCTCTGTGGGTTAGTTGTTAGCGTGATTAGTTGCCACCGCCGGAGGCCCGCGTTCGATTCCCGGTTCTGCCACGAAATTTGAAGAAGGGTACGAGAGCTGGAACGGGGTCCACTCAGCCTCGGAAGGTCAACTGAGTACAGGTAAGTTCGATTCCCACCTCAGCCATCCTCGAAGTGGTTTTCCTTGGTTAACCATTTCCTCCTAGACCACGGCCGCTTCCTTCCGCCTTCCTTGTCTATTCCTTCCAATTTTCCCATCCCCCACAGGGCCCCTATTCAGTATAGCGGGTCAGGCAGCCTGGGCGAGGTACTGGTTCTACTCCCCAGTTGTATCCTCCGACCCAAAGTCTCATGCTTCAGGACACTGCATTTGAGGCGGTAGAGGTGGGATCCCTCACTGAGTCCGAGTGGAAAACTAAGACTGGAATGTAAACAGATTAAGAAAAAACAAGAAGGTTGCCTTATATATATTATTTTTACCTGTGTATAAATATTTCCAGCAGGTTGTTCTTTTATCTGTGGTGAGAGTTCATTCCATAGCCGAGCAGAACGAATTAAGTAGCCATTTTGATATGATGCTGTATTAGCAAGTGGAGGGAAAATGGACACGCCTCGACTTCTCGCCTCGACTGTAATTCAGCGGCGGACTCACCTTCAAGAATGAAGTGTTATATTCCAAGACTATATTTAGCACTTGTTATTTCCGAATGTACTATTCGTTCTCAAATGTAGGCAATACCCTGTAAATTTAGCCTTTCTGTCACAGTGAATAAGTCACCAAAGCAAACTTTAAAGTTGGAATAAAGCTCTACACCCCAGTGTTTTGGACAGCTGTTTGCGGCTTTCTCAAGATTATGCAGATCCATTGCCGTCAACGTGCAATTCAAATCTACAACTACACTCAATAAGATCTGTGATAAAATACTATGATACCTGTTCTGATCACACACAAAATGCCGGATATAACCTGGAAAGTGTAACTTTTATTCATACGATAAGTCAGAGACAGACTGACATACCGACAATTACAATGCATAACTTGTTCGATTTCCACCTGTGCAGCCATCTTCAGTGCGTATAATCCAAGCAGACGATAAATTGTGCCTCAATCTCATCCTGCGCAGTCCACAGTCTTTACACGAGGTACCTCATGTTTTATGTCCAGCTCGTCACGCTCGAAGAAATCTTTTCGTTACACTGTGACCAGTTTACAGTCCACGTTATTGGCCAATCTCCTCCGAACCGCCCTCCACCGCCCACGCCACCCACACGCCTCACGTCATGGACCCTTCTTTCGTCTTTTATGTTCTTCCACTCCTTAAGCTTGTCATTCTTTTCCGAGATTAGATCCGACTTGTGTTACAATGGCTTCCTTTCCTCTTTTATTGCCTAGTATTGCCCATCGTGCATTGCACGGAACAAGTCTGTGTATCCCCTTTATACCGTCTTCATCAAACCACCTCATTGTAAAGGAATGTGGGAAGTACTTTTAGATACACAACAACGTGGACAAGAACAATTTGTCCTTCCCACTAGATTCCTCTTAAATGATACTTTATTCAATTTTTGTTTCTAATATATTATACATTTCTTATTAGTCACGACTCAGTTCATTTTTAAATGTTAATCTCTTCAGTCTACCGAAACTAATTATGAGTAGTATATTTATAAACTACCTAAAACATAAAACAGAATTGCACTTGAAACACAAACAATTAACATAGAATGAAAAGTTTCGTTCTTGTAAGAACATCATCAAGACCTATTGTAACGGTTCAAATCCCGTTACAAGATGATATCTGTATTTTTATTATTTTATCTGTATTATTATTATTATTATTATTATTATTATTATTATTATTATTATTATTATTATTATGTCAGTATTATTATTATATCTGTGATATTGTTACTATTATTGTAATTATCCGTTTTATTCAATTTTGCAATTGCCTGTTGCTTGCAAGATTGCACTTAGATGTATGCATATATACGTATGTGTAGATTATCATTAAACACCTGTACAGTGAGAATTGTTGTATATATCAGAGATTGGAAGTGACGTTGTTATATTGCTAGACCACTGGCGATTCTGCCAAGTCATCGCCACTCCATGGCTACGTCATCGTATTTATTTAGCAATGCGCGCACGGACTCTGTCGCCGCGGGGCTATTACACCACTGTATGTAATATTTGTCGCGTAGGTGGGAGTACGTCATTGTTATTTCTGGAGATTACGTAGTTGTGTCAGCCAACGTCTATATAAGGTGGATGCATATTGTAGCGTCAGTCATTACTTATACGGATGCAGTACAGTGAAGAAGTCTACTAGATCAAGAGGCCTTAGTTGGTCAGCCAACGAGTGTGAACGAGAGATGGCGAAGACTCAGTGAGCCATTAATTATTGGTCATTGAGAGAGTGAGACCAAATGGTTGGTCCGTCACTTAGTGGAAGACACGGACACAAGGGCTTACCATGGAGTCATAGAGGGCAACCCTGGACCTGCCAAGAGGTCATACCATTTTGACTTACAAACAAGTCAGATGATATGGAGAAGAAGCAGCCACAAGGATGTATCACCAAGTTAGGTGTGACACATCTACAGTAAACACCAGATCAAAGGAATACGTCGTAATTACACTAAAAGTGTTGAAGGTACAGTCAAGTGAATCAGTGAGGGAAATATTTCGTATAAATTGTTAAATGTCCGGTCAAGAAGAATTCAAATTCATGCCTAGTTTTTTTCAGTTGCAATGTCATAATTTCATATTCTCATCTGTTTTATCGCAACAAGACTCACTATTTTTTGATATATTATTTAAAGAATATATATTGTTCTATCAAACGAATTCATAGTTTCATTTCATTGACAGTAAAATATCTTAACCTCAAAATTAATGGGGAAACCGAACGCCAATCTCCTTTTCCCAGAACTTATATGGTATGTTGTCAAAAGTAAGCTTATTACCCCACACCCTAGAGATAGTCAAGAGTCTCATTCTATTATTGCTGTACTGAGTGACAGCTGGCGCCCTTCAAATAACGTATGTGTAAGTAAGCAGGTAACCAGTAAATGTGAGTACAAGGTCCGACGAGAGTGTATTTTATTTAATGAATGTTAATTTTCATAATTTCCATTTTAAATGCAGATATTCAGATTTTTCAAGTTAAATGCAGTTTTATATGTTTGTAAAGTTAGTCAGCGAGGTAGGAAACTCACACTATCCATTCACACTCAAGATTTTAGAAACGTAAAAACATTACTGTTGATTTCTAATTAAACTGAAATCTGGAACTTATCTTAGTGAAGCCCTCTTTTCTGTTCACTCCAGTACAGAATGGCATTTCAAGTTCCTAGGTATTTAAACAGAAATCAACGTAAGTGATTATCTTTCTTTCCCAATCAGTGTAACCTCCAGTGTTGGTTTACCTTCGGACTAAGCGAGGGATCCCACCTCCACCACCTCAAGAGCGAGACTTTGGGTCTGGTGGGATACCACTGCGCATACTGACCAGTACCTCGCCCAGGCGGCCTCACCTGCTGAATGAGAAAATCTAAAGCGGTAGACAAGGAAGAGGGAAGGAAGCAGCCGTGGCCTTAAGTTAGGTACCATCCCGGCATGTGCCTGGAGAAGAAGTGGGAAACCACGGAAAACCACTTCAAGGATGGCTGAGGTGGGAATCAAACCGCCCCCTCTACTCTGTTGACCACCCGAGGCTGAGTGGACCCTGTTCTAGACATCGTACCACTTTTTCAAATTTCGTGACAGAGCCAGAAATCGAACCGGGCCTCCAAGTGAGGCAGCTAATCACACTAACCATTACACTACAGAGGCGGACATTAAGTGATTATACATTTCTAACTTTTTGACTGTGATTTGAAAGAATTTGACGATATCCGTTCAATAACGAAACATGTGATTCTGTTTTAATAAAGTTGCTCCTTTTTGAAGTGAAATACCGTTACCACATATTTTATTCTTTCAGGGAATTTATAAATGTATGTCTCGAGATTAGTTTCGGCAGGCTCAAGAACCTAACAGTTATAGAGCTTTAGGAAACAGAGGAGAAGTTATATTGCTTTTACACCAAATTACTGTCCGAATCGTTGGCTGAACGGTCAGGGTACTGGCCTTCGGTACAGAGGGCGGGTTCGATTCCCGGCCGGGTCGGGGATTTTAACCTTATTTGGTTAATTCCTACGGCACGGGGGCTGGGTGTATGTGTTGTCTTCATCATCATTTCATCCTCATCACGACGCGCAGGTCACCTACGGCCGTCAAATGGAAAGACCTGCACCTGGCGAGCCGAACCCGTCGTGGGATATCCCGGCACTAAAAAGCCATACGATATTTCATTTCATTTACTAAATTACTATCAAGTTTATAATCAGACGATTGTCCCTTCCTCTTGCTTAGTGTAGTGTAGTGTAGTAGGTAGGCCTGTATAACGTTTCCATTTCTGTTTAGATTTTGGATTCCAAACTTTGTTTGAAAACTTCGCGGGTTTCACTAAAAATGGGAATGGAGGCAATATGATTCAGAAGGACTGATTTAATAATAATAATAATAATAATAATAATAATAATAATAATAATAATAATAATAATAATAATAATAATAATAATAATAATAATAATAATAATAATAATAATAATAATAAATAATCACATAATAATTAATAATAAATAATTCATTAATAATTACATAATAATTTCTTCTTCTTCTTCTTCTTCTTCTTCTTATTATTATTATTATTATTATTATTATTATTATTTGGATTCGTTTTGCCCAACTAAGGAGCACGTGAGAACTTATTTAGCACAAAGTTTATTTTTATCTTGCCAAAATCTCTTCATCCATTCGCTGTGCGGCGTCTTTTCGCGTTCTTCCAGCTTTTGTTTTGGGTTGATCAGCATATTTGTGTTTGTTTATGAGATTTCTGAATTTATTTCTGTATTGCATGATTTCCTCATTTATACCAATTTCCTGAAGATCTTCGTTTATTTCTGAAAGTCGGATATCGTAATTTTTTAGAGGTACTGCGAGATTTGGAATCTTCTTTGTTAGTCTGTTGTTATCCATCCTGATCAGATGACTATAGAATTTAAATCTTATTTTCTAATGGTGTCCGTGATTTTTTTCTGTTACTTGATAGATTTCCTGTGATTTCCTTTTCATCCAATTGCCATTCTCACATTCAGGCCGTAGAATTTTCCTGGGAATTTTCCTCTCTTGTTTTTCGATGTTTTTTTATTTGTGATCTGCCATCAATTATCAGATTTTCTGATGCATGAAGGGCTTCTCGTTTGATAACTGTGTTGTAGTGTAGTGATTTTGAGATATATACTTTTTGTTGTATCTACTCCAGACAATTTTGTATGCATTTTATAATTTTGTAATTCTTACTTTGTTTGCTTGCTGATTTATCCCGTTTGGTTGTATAATTTCGCCTAGGTAGGTGAATTTATCTACTTGGGAGAATTTTCCATATCTAGTGATTAGAGGATGGTTGTTACCTTCCATATATTTTGTCTTTTCATATGACATTTGCAGACCTGTTCTGGCCACTATTTCATGTTTTTCTACGGACTGGTGTGCTTCTTGTTTATTATTATTATTATTATTATTATTATTATTGTTATTATTATTATTATTATTATTATTATTATTATTATTATTATTATTATTATTATTATTATTATTATTATTATTATTGGGGAAAGGATTTTAAGGTGGAAACTATGGTCGGAAAAGGGAGCAAAGGTACATTAAAATACATACAAACAGGTGCAAAGAGGTGTTGATGAAATCAATTTATTAAGGTTTAAACCAGTTACATGATCTTCCCTTGTCCCATTTACTAGGTTCTAATAATTAATAAACTTGTTATATTTGATTTTACACAACATTTCAATGTTTTGACAGTAATTCGCTGGCTCTTTCAGCTCAGTATATTCTTATTTAGTAGAGAAATTCCGCTTGACAAGTACATAAACGAATGAAGCACTCGTAAAGGAACTTCAGTCAAAGTTGCAATTATTTTCCGCATCTGTATTGTTCTCCAAATTTTATTCGAATTTGTCTTTAGCAAATCTATGAAGGTTCTCCCTAACGGTCATCAACTTCTTCCGAACTGTGAATCACATTAAATAAATACTAGCAGCTATGCACTGCAAAAAGTTCCGAATGTAGGTCTCTGTTATTGAGTAATTGTTGGGCCTGCTTGATGACTTCTGCGTCCGCTGAAGTCCAGGGAACATATGAATATTTTGATTTTATCAAACGTTTCGCCCAAGAAAATATGTTGAAGCAGAGAAAAAGGATTCTGTCTAAATTTAAGAAAAAACAGACAAAATTTGGAGGGGAATGTTGAACATGAAATAGAAGGGAAAAGGTTTTAACATGTAGTAATTTCACAAAAAGTGCAAAGGATGCAACAAATGTATTTATTTCGCTTCATTTCATGTTTCCAAATACACGCCGTATTTACGCAAATAGTCCCCGCACCCTAATTTTAGGAAAGGTCATTTAAAAGATAATTAAATACCAACATTGACGCAAATAAAACCCACACCCCAATTTCGTGCCTCATATTTTCTTAATACGCGGGGATTATTCACGTAAATAAGGTATATTGACCTGTCTGTATGAAAACAGCTGAATTTTTGGAAAGGTGCTGCACCTTAAATTCATTTTACTAATTATTATTACCAGGAACAAAGTCATTCACAAACCGTGTGTCACTACATGGGGATTCTCTGTTGATTCCCTTAGGTGCTGTTCTCTAAGCCTGATGAACTTGGCAGCTGATTATCGCGCACCTGTTTATCTAAACACTCCATATGAAGGAAATGTTGATGCCAAGTGGAACAGTTCTCTGAGGTTAATCTCAGGAACCATTAGATCCACACACACACACACACAGGCAGGTTTGAAACCCATCACCCTGAAGGTAGCTTTCCGTCATTTCTCATGTTCACACGATGCAAATGCTGGGGCTGTGACTTAATCAAATCTACGGACGGTGCCTTCCAAATCCTAGTTCTTTTTCATTCTCACGTCGTCTAAAAGCTTTGATTGTTTACTGTGACGCTAAACAAGTAGAAAAAAGGAACATGTTTCGCTGTCCTATTCCAGGCTCCCTTCATATTTTCGGCTCTGATTTCGCTTTTTATCAACATTCTAAATTCAGACTTGTCACTGATTTTATTATCTAAGGCAGTTATTTTCTATTTAATAAAATTCGGAATCATCTTAGTGAGTTGGTTATCAGTCATAATAAATATATGCCTGTAAAAGATTAATTACATGTTTAACTGCTGTATTAATACACTCTAGTGTAATTGGAAAGTGTAACACCAAGAACAACTTCACCAAACGGATACCCCAGTATTTCCAAACCTGTGAGATATGTTGATTAAAATGTCACCTTCATGCGAAGTGTGTTGCCATTCGTATAGATGGCGGCTGTTAGGTGTACGTGACAGCTGTTGGGTGTGTCTAAATTTACTGTCTCTTTTCAAGTACAGATCGCAACACAGCATGCCTAGAGGATATGCACGGGCAGCTTATCGCCATCTTGTGGACGTTGTGAAACTTCGAATCATTGGCATGAGAATATGTGAGCACCATACCGACAGACTGCACATACAGTTGGCTGTAGTGCAATGACTACAGAACGACTGGTGACGAGATGGACTCAGGACAACAGTGTGGCACGAAGTGTAGGCACGGATCCTTCCAGAAGACTGCACCACGAGAAGATCGTATGATTCGTCGGCTGGCTCTGACGAACAGACCGATGACAACAGCTGACATCCGGGCAGAGGTTAGGGGCAGAGTGTCACCACGAACCGTCGGGAACATATTACTTGAAGCTGGGTTGAGAGCTAGAGTTGCCATGCGTTAGTTATCGCTGATAAAGGAGACTAGGATGGTGTAGAGCCAGAGTCAAGTGGGACATTGAGAGGCATTCATTGGTGATCACCGATGAGTCTCGCTTCTGTTTGTGGCTGTCAGATCGACGTGGTACAAGGTCACAGGAAACAGCGACTATCAAGAGCATACCTCTCCAACTCCTGGAATCATGGTACTTATTGAAGGTAGGCCAAATGATCGCCAGTATGTGATAAAAACGGTAGCCTATTTAAAAAGGATGCAATATCGATGGCCTAGAATGAATACATCGTATCTCACAAAGTTCTTCCTATCCATTATTTCCCTTAAGACTAGTTACGCCTCCCAGCCACACATGAATATGCAGGCCATCAGAACAATGTTCGTTTTGTTCTTTTTTCCTCTGCCAATGTGTGAAGGAAAATGAACCTTACCGTACCGTACTATAGGAATGTATGTCTGCGTGACGTATTTATTAACTCCTAGAGTATAATTTTTATAAGGTTCATTTTCCTTTACTTGTAAGCATAGGAAAATAAACCCAACGAACATTGTTCTGATGGACTGAATATCCAAATGCGGCTAGAAGGCGTGACCAGTCTTAAGGGAAATAGTGGATAGGAAGAACTTTGTGAGATACGAGGTATCGATATATATTTCTGAATAAGCCCATTAGTACTACGCAAAGTAATAAAGTAGTAAAGTAACTGCTGCTATTGTTTCACATTCGAAATATATCATGTTGTAGTGTTTTTTTAAACCAGCGATAAGTCATCCCATTCATCACAGATGCATGCAGGACACTTATAAGTAGAAAATACTGGGATGGAGGGCCATATACGTTTCTGTTAATATAATACTTTTATTTCTCATGTTTTATTTCCAGCCACTTATTTGAGTCCCGCATGACCATGTATAAAGTCTATAGATCAAATATTTTATATTGCAAACAAGCCCAAAATAGCCAGCTGAATCTATTTATGTTCGACCATTTCTACCGGTGAGAAATGTGTCATTTCTGGTTTCCTTTGTTTGCCGTAGTATCTGTCACCATCGGAAACAACAACCTAGACATGTGGAACAGTGTTAATTTCTGCTTTAATTCTCATCATGAGTGGAAAAGTTCTGTAATTTTTCATAATGGATTGATTAATGGAATTATATTTCTAAAAGTAATGCGAATACTGTGAGAATAAAAAGTGAAATGTCGTATGGCTTTTAGTGCCGGGATATCCCAGGACGGGTTCGGCTCGCCAGGTGCAGGTCTTTCTATTTGATTCCCGTAGGCGACTTGCGCGTCGTGATGGGGATGAAATGATGATGAAGACAACACATACACCCAGCCCCCGTGCCAGTGGAATTAACCAATTAAGGTTAAAATCCCCGACCCGGCCGGGAATCGAACCCGGGACCCTCTGAACCGAAGGCCAGTACGCTGACCGTTCAGCCAACGAGTCGGACAGAATAAAAAGTGAATAATATTTAAACCATTTAGAAGAACGGATCTTCCCGCAAACAACATTAATCTTTCAGTTATGAGTTTCAATTTGCAAAAGGCTATTGACCCAGTATATATCGTCCCTTAACAACCAGTATGAGGTAAGGATAAAAATTCGATTTTTACACCAGACGGGAAAAAACACAAAACTGTCAAAATGATCCAGAAACCTTAAGCAATCCCTTATAATTAATACCTGAGTTAATATTTACGAAAGAGAATAGGCATCATTTCCCTACAGTTTGTTCCTCTTAATTACTCGATAATCAACTACCGAATTTGGCTGTAATTTTTTAGCTACTCGATGTTGCTTCGCAAGCTGCGCTATACTCAGGGGAAAGATGGGTCAGGTAAGAAATGTTCGCTCCAATAAAACCGTCACATCACGTTCGCTGGCTGTTCGAAGTCCAACTGAGTCTACACCAGTTTCTGTAGGACTCTACAGCATACTTGCCAGTATTACATGACTACACTCTGACAAATTATACTGCAGTATACGTTAGTATTGTTCATTGAATGAGTATTGTCTTACCAAACATTGAGTTGATAGGATGGAAATTCTTAAAAAAAGAACAAGTGAGAATATTTTGTTATACGGTGGAGCTAAATTTTATTTGGATTCATCGAAATTTTGAGATACAGAATACCGTGTTTGGGCATATAGAGCACATAACTGAATCATGTATGTCTACGGGTTTACACCGAATACATTATTTTTAACAGTATTTTAAATATACAAACTCTCATTTTACGGCATCACCTTAATTATAACTCTCATTATAGTAATGTTTCTTTCAGAAGAGAGGACACAGTACATACAGTAGTGAAACAAGAAACATACCTCCGTTAACACCTTTGGAAAAATTCGTTAGTCTCTTCTGTTTGATACTGTTCATCTTTCCTCCCTGTACGTTGAAACTTCTTGTCAATACCACGGAGCCGAGATTCGGAAATGGAGCTCATCATGTGCGACTTCCGGGGTTGTTTCGTACGTGACCGGTAATTAATTCACATCCGAGAAACAGCGAGGCTTCGCCGATTTTCCCGATCATTGGAAGTTTTTGTTTTTGGCTGCCGTCATATTAACTCCAAGCATCACCGTAAACCTATCTTTAGATGTTAACTGTTCATCACAGACCACAAATGCCGTATTGCACAGTTAATGTTGCACACAATTCTAGTTACAGAGCATTATTTGCTTCAAGGGTGGAAATGTTAGCTTCGAGAAATCGAAGAATTCGTGTAATCGAAATTCGAGTAATAGGGAAATAAATACACGTAAAGAATAGGACAAAGGGCCGGGAAATTTTAGTTACTTCGAGATATCGAAAATTCGAGTAATGGATTTTCGAGATATCGAGGTTCGATTGTACTCGTTTACTCGACAGCGTGTCAAATTGGCTGCAGAGTACTTGTATAAACGTTAAACTATAATGTTCATGAGGAGTGCAGTTTTAACCAGAGGAACTATTAACTTTCCAAACAAATACTCGGCGAATTACCTAGTTATCCAACAATTGTTGGACGACTAATGCTATAGATATTCATCAAATAAATATCCACCTCCGTAGCATCCTCAGAGGCCGGGGTTTGATTCCAGTTAATGCCAGAAATTTAAGGATGGCACGAGGGATGGTATGTAGTTAAAATAGTAGCTGCAGCTCAATTCCATCGGAGGTGCGACTAAAAATTGCCATACCACCTGAGGGTGAGGACATGAATTAATATCAAACAAATGAATGGATATCTTAGGAAATATCGATGGTTTTCTTTAAAAACCTCGTAAGTCCGAATACTCTTCCTACCCATTATATATTATATATTATATATGCCGATTTGTAAAGGAAAATGAACCTTAAATACATTATACTGTAGGAGTGTGTAAATTTGCCATGCAATCAACATCCCTACAATACGGTACGGTAAGGTCCATTTTCCTTCAGACATTAGCAAAGGAAAATGAACACAGCGAAAATTATTCTGATTGACTGCATACAAATATATGACCGGGAGGCGTGACCAGTCTTAAGGAATATAATGGGTAGGAAGAACATTTGGGCATACGAGGTTTTAAAAGAAAGCCATCGATATGTAATTAATTCCTAATAGGAAAGGGGAGATAACCAACAATTTTTTGAAGAATAAAGAAATAGCCCTGAACTCTAGAAAATGGTGGAATTATTGAGGGTTTATTTTATTAGCCAAGTCTAGAGATTTCGTTTCTTCACCTGACATTACAGTAAAAGTTTTATCTAATTTAATGCCCCTTAATTTAATTCAGGAGTATCAGCGCTGATATTAAAACTGTTCTGTAACCTATACCCTTTACTCTGGCAGGCGTGTGTTGATTACAAAGCACACCAATCACCACTTAGAGCTGTCACCCTTGTGGAACATTCTCTATCGCTCTTTTACCATACAATTTTCTTAAATGATTTCAAAGAAGTAGGAACTTTCTCAAGCATCTACCTTGTATGTTACTCCCACCCCTAACTCCTCTTCCTATAAACCAGACGTCATCACGTAGTTGCTCTAGGGAGCCGGTGTTACTTGCTCCGCACGGGATAGGTGTTTGTCACGTGACAAGAGATCAGCAGTCAGGCGGGTTGCATAACGTGGCCGTACTGTACTTGCCCCACTGGCCTTCAGCACATACAGTTCTACGTCTTGCACTTCCCCTACTTCTTCCCCTACTTGCTCGCTAAGCTGCTCTCGTTCCTCGAGAGCGGGGAGCAAACTGGCTCCGAAGGCATTTCGCTCTCGATTGAGGATGCCTGCTATAAACGACTATTTGCCCCACTTTGTCCTCTTCACTTCCATATTTACATTCATTTTATTATCGTTCCTACTTTTAAGAACTACACTCAAGTTTATTCTTCTACCAAGCCATCTCATTACTCATAGCTGAAAACACTCTGCTTAGTGAAGCTGTTCGTCTTCCTACTTCCAAGTCTTCCCAACCGAAAGATTGCAACATCTTTGTGACACTGTTCTTTACCCAGCCGGTATTCATGTGATTCTGTATATCGTAGTTGCGAATACAGAAATCGCCATGTGATAATATTTCAGCTTAGAACTCTGACCAGAAAGGTTCTGTCATCTAAGATTCAGTATTACACGAACTATATCATCGAATTTTCGTTCTACGTGAAACATGTGCTGCGGGTCACTATTTCTCCCCTGATCATTGTCACATAGCGGGATTTGCAGGCGCAATGACGATATCTTCGTTGTTGTTAACATTACAAGGTACTACCTATTGAGCTTAGGTTCGTAACTTCATTGAGTGAAGTAACTACCTGAATTAGTTACGGTACCAAATTAACATTAATTTTATGTAATCGACAAATCAAGCTGATATCCTCCTCGGAAAGGCGTGCTTGTTTCAGCCGTTACAGGTCGTAAGGTGAGATTCTCCAAAAGAAAAGAAAATAAAGAAACAGCGAGTTATTTTGATTCGAGATTTTCATCTCTGGGTACACACAAATCCCTCGAGTTCACTCAACCTACAACAAGAAAGAGTTCCTGAATGCAAACTTACTGAAGAGGGGTAAAGTATAGTCTATCCTGCACAACGGTCATGTTAAGAGTTTTGCATAATCATTAGGGGTATGTCCAGCGGAACCCCTAGAATATATGTTTCTCTCTCTATATTACGGACGAGTGGGGACAGTCGACATCTCCTAATAACCAAATTAGTTTAAATTATAACATACTACTCCCTAAACCTCCCAAATCTTGTAATTAGAAAGAAAAAAGTAACAGGCCCAACACCTAGCAAAATGCATGTATCAGCTCTTGTTTTCTTTTTGACCCCGACGGTATTCAATATGCAAACCCTGGGAAATTATTCCTTTTAGCGTTCTTCGTATCCCTTCCCTTCAATTGGCCCATACTTTAGTTCTTTGAAGTGTCGAACTTGTTCCTTTTTAATTACTGTTCATAGATAATGCTTGCCCAGTTTTACTTCCTCTTAAAATAATCCCCACCAACATTCTGGACATTCTTGATTCTGCAATAAAATGTTCCATACGAAACCACTCCATCTAATTATATAATGGAAATGTATTACTTTCCTCCTATCTTCTTCATTCACTCACAGTTAACTCACTGGCCACTGAACTTTTTCCTCTGTCCAGCTTGTTCTGGTTTAGTTCCCTCCACACCCGCATCTCCGCTACTTCATTCCCTCTCTTGATTTTCAAGAGAACAACTTCCACTTCTGTACATTAACAAGCTCTACAAAGGCTTTTAGTGAAAAACCTATTTTTATTTTTCGCCTGAGTCATCAGTCTATAGAATCCTTTGTTGCAACTTTCAGCGTTACCCTATCGTGTACTAAACTTTTAATCTCTTCGTAGCTAGTGCCGCTAATGCCCACTCTAAAGCATTACAGTCTGTACTGTATCTCTATATCATTCATGCTCCAGTTGGTCTTACAAAACTCAGAAGAAGATTTATATTTGTATTTAAGTAACATTATAAATTCTATCTTACTTTGAAATATTAACTGATTTTGAGTTTTATGATTCATTCAAGTATAGTTTAATTAGGGCCGATGACCTAGATGTTAGGTCCATTTAAACAACAAGCAACAAGAGTTTCATTGAAGTATGGCATTTGTTAAATTACTCACGGAGGAAATAATTTTCATAAGTATATTATACAGTATATATCCTGTGTCAAGAATTAAATTGACGGCGTTCCGTGCGGCACAGAACGGGCAATGACCTTAGGAGTCTGAAATTCCTTAGATACGCTAAGTAAGCAATGCCCTTCCGAATTATGACACAAATATTATTAGTTCCAAGTCATGCCACTAGGTGAAAATATGGAGCTGTAAGCAATGGTAGAGCCCCAGAAAAAAGACAGGAAAGATCAAATCAGGGAGGTGAGAAGTGTAGCTGCGTTTACACTAGCGAAACTCCCTCGCGAAAGTAACTCGGTTGAAACTTACACGCTTCGAGTGAAATTTCGCACTGCCGAAAACAGAGCGCAATTCAGAGCGAAAAATAGCGCGAGTGGGGCGAGCCGCCTTCGACAAGCCTGAACGCTTCTGTTCTTGTTTTGCAGCCAACACGGAAGCTTGTTTTGTCCCTGCAGCCGCTGGAGCCGCGTTTTCCATCATATCAATATCATTTTTGATCAAGAAAGGGAAGAAGAAAAATCGGCGCCCTCGACGATGGTGGAGCAAACAAGTATTCGTTGGACGAGGCCAATTTGGAAACAGCCTTATGAGAGAAATGGTACAGGAACCCATTGATGATACAATTAAGAACTTCGTCCGCATGAGTACCCAAGATTTCGAACAAGTCCTTTCACTGATCAGTCAAAAAGTTGAAAAACAATACACAACATTCAGAGAAGACTGGTGATTCGTACACAAGTTTGCATTATTTATTTAAAATATCGAAGTGCACAATACCAAACATCGTCCCAGAAGTTTGTGATGCGTTGATTGAAACACTTCAGGATTATGTGAAGTTAAGGAAAATAATTAATCGCATTTAAAACAGTAAATCGACTCGGTATTAAATATGTATTTAAAAATGTCAGATGAACAAATAGGAATGCTAATAATTAATAATCACACAATGCTAATTCAATTTAGAAATACATTTCGTATCCAAACCGCACCCATTTAAAAATAGCGTTTGATATATTTGTTAATTTTTGTGGATCAATACAAAAATGGGTGAAAATGTAAAATAAAGAAAAAAGAAATCACAAACCAAGTAAAATTAGTCACAAGCGCAATATCTCATCTAAATATGACGAATCCAAATGTTCAGGGCTTGTGCCTTCTGAAAGTGGTGTTGTCTGCCCACTAGTGGAAGTTCTTCACAATGAACCAAGAGTGCTTCAAAATAGGTACCGGTAGGTCAAAAGGTACTGAAATGACATAATTTTGCATTATAAACCAATAAGAATAGCTTACCTGATCCAGTGACTCTGTTGTTATTTTCTTTCTATCTTTCACTTCGATATGATCCCAGTAGCACTTTCATCTTCGCTTTCACTGTAGAGATAGGAAATTTTGGTTGAGAACTAATTTCCTTACATGCATCTTCTCTTTTATTGCGATTGAAATAGTTTTTGTTTTTCGGATTTCACATAAAATCTCTATTTGTGTAGAGCTCGATGAACTTCAAGCACTGTTCTTGATTCATCCCTCGCGCAACTACGGGGACCACGTTTACACTGAGAGAAATTCGATGAGCGAAACCCTTTGATGCGCGGACGAAAACCGACTGACCTCCGGCTCGCAGCGAGGGCCTTCATTCCGCAATTACTCAGGGGTGATGGAGCGTCTACACTAGGAGCAATTCCCTCGCGAAATAATTTCTCGAGGGAATTACGCTTAGTGTAAAAGCAGCTTAACGGAGTCACCCCTCACCACAGCCAGCCTGTGGAGAAATTGGGCCCACTTCGCTGGGTGGGGAAGCCCTTGAGGTCACGCCCATTCGGCACAACCTAGCGCTACTGAATGAGGGAGAATGCGGTTAAAACTGACTGAAGGCACTTAATTTTAAAATGTCACCCCGTACAAAAAATTGTAACATATAAAACTGTAGCCTACTTTTCATCAAAGTAAAGCCGCTCACAGACTGCGAATTACAAGAACAAGCATTGCAATCACAGTCCAACTGTGAGCATTACTTTCCTTTGAACTGCGTAACTTTGGTGAAATATTGTCTAACGTTTGTTCCCTGGATTTTTTTCATTTTTCACTCTTAATAAGTGTATTAGAAGAACGCCTGAAATATCAATAAGATGTTAAGCGCACTCATATGTATACTTTTTGATTTCAAGTCGTGAAATAAAGATTCCATAGTTGTTTCTTTCTTTTTCCATCCTAGCATTCCTTCTTCGTATCACTCTTGTGCGTCTCAATGAAGTCCTCATTTTGCTAACTATCACATTCAATTTCTCTTCTTTCTTTTGACACTGTCAATCTTCTAAATTGTCTCCAATTCCCCCGTGCGGGGATTGAACGCCCTGAATAAACGAACGAGAATATTATTAGTTAAAATCGGAACTACCGAACCATCATAGTAGTACATTGTGTTCAAAGCTCTTCCTGTAATAAAATAGGAAATGTTCTCACCTTTTGAATCTGAACAGTATTGATGGCACTGGTAGTCCCCTTGAATAAAATATTACTCGGCTCAAGTGTGTCAACATCCCTGGATTGTAGTTCTTTCCTTTTCTGTAAACCATTGTTATTTAGAATGTCATCCAAATGGAACAATTTTAACATCGGGCACTATCTGAATTTAAGTCCCCAAGTGATAATTACCTTAAGCGCTGATGGCTGTAAGTAGCTGAGATAGACAGAGAATACGTTCAGGAAAGCAGTCTCCCTCTCTCTGTCTCTGCGCCCGGATAAGTATATATTATTTATTTGGTCAGGTCTAAAATGCTCAGAACAAATAACACTCCTCTTAACTGCCTGCGTACGCAGAGAACCTACACTAATCTATACTTTAAAACAATGACGTTCTCTCCATGAAAATAATAAACATTCGTGTCTACGTTTGATATGAACTACCCTACGAGAAGAAAACTTACCGATGAAAAATAGTGCCGGGTTTTCTGTTCCTGTCACTTCTATTGTTGCACCTATACACACAGCAAAAACCAATGATAAACGACCTTTACATTAGGCAACTAGTCATAGGTAACTGGGTGAATACGAGTACAAATGTATGACTAGCAAGTGGCACGCACTGCTCCCCAGCCAGCCGTGGTGCCGAACAATATGGCTGCCGCTTTCAAGGAGTGGACAAGTTTGACCTGGTTGAGCGCTACTTCATTACTCATCTCACCTCCCTGGATCAAACACATGGTAACGGTGATTTCGGCATCTTCTTTAGGATTTGTGGTTACAAAGACTGTTCGATATGGCCTCCCAACTGGGCAACATAAAACGGCAAGGTCGACAGTTGACGGTGAAATCAAAGCGACACACAGTGCGTAATTTCAGGAATCTAGCCGGCCAAAAATCGTATCTCGGAAACTAATGGACCGATTTACATACAACTTAGTATGTAACTGCTATTATTGGATATAATTAAGTGTGTGGTCGGTTAATCAAATACAAAGAACAAATTACTACGCCAGGAATAGAATTAGTAATCTTTGTAATTTTAATCATTTTTCATTATAGCTTAAAGAAATTAAATATATGTTAATAGTGGCACATGACGTTTAGAATGTTTAAAAACAGATACAGAAATACATGTACTTGCCAAACAATTTATTCATTAGATCCAGTTACATCAGAATCGCTATCGTCACTTTCATTATCTCCTTCGGCAGAACCAGATACATGAGGCTCAGGCAGTAAGTTGAGCACTTCTCGTGAAAGCGGAATCAACTTCCTCCTCCTTGATTTCCCTAAGCTGGTAATAAAAGGGTCCGACGATATAAGCAGCCTATGGAAAAGGTCAGTATTTGTAACTTTCTGCAAGGTTTCCTATTTTCTTTATTCCTAGTCTCCTGGGCTTCCTCGGAGAGGTGTCCAACAGGTATAATACAGTGCCATGACCCAAGAGTTTGTGGAAAGTTACAAGCATGTAGTACGATTTGTATTTTTGTAAGTACAATTGTATAGTTTCCTTTGCGTACATGCCAAATGTTACTTTATCAGTGGCATGCCCACACGAAAGAGTTTCTACGATGGCACGTAGATGGTTTATTATATTTATATTTACTCCAGTAATATCCGCAAAAGTGGAAGCCTACCTGAAGAAACTTCTAGCGGTTTCCGTCATTGGTATTGCCAGCACTTTGCTTCGGATATCAACCAATAGACGCGTTTCCTCCCTGAACTTCTGTAGTGAAGTCATCTACAGTATTTATTTATTTATTTATTTATTTATTTATTTATTTATTTATTTATTTATTTATTTATTTATTTATTTAATTATTTATTTATTTATTTATTTATTTATTTATTTATTTATTTATTTATTGCGTGTGTATTTTAGGCTTTAAATCAGTGCGTTAATGTATTGTGTTGAATGAGAGTTATGCGATATGCCTACGTGTGTGATTAATTTCTTTAACATTAATACTGTGATCTTTTTTAGTAATCTACAGTATATATTTACTGCGTCTGTTTTCTACCTTTTATTGTCTGGATAAATTTATTGAAAGCAATTAAATACATCAGCCGCCCCTCAAGTCCATAAAAATTATCTGTCTATTTTCTCTCGCAATTTGCCTTATATTTCAGTGCTGAGGTTTCTTATGTGCCTTAGTTTACCTCTGATTCTGTAGGAAACGAACCCCACGACCTCTTAAGTCCATAAAGGTAATTTTTAGCTTAGTTTCTTCAGCCTTTTGTCTTGAACTTACATACTGAATTTCACAAATTTATGTGCCGCCGTTTTCCCGTGATGGTGTTGAGCGGAGCCGTTCAATACGGCAACCCTGTTGTCATAAGAGCAATACTGTTTTCTTAACATGGAATGGCAGGCTCATCCTGACATTTATGTGCTGCAGGTCCTTCTGCACGGCTCATTCTCTGCTCGAACCAACTTTTATTTGCACTTCAGCAATTTGTCCCTTTTTCTACCATATTTGCTCCAGCGTGATCGAATTTTAGCACCACAAAATACTGACAGATTTCCTTATTGACTTGGATATGTCCTCGTAGCAATCCTTGAAGCCTAAATGTTCAATTACAACATTTGCAATATCATCGTTCCGCTTGTATTCTCTGCTGTTCCTCAACAGCTCGAAAACCGACCTCCGGGTTACAGAGTACATGGCTTCTGAAAAAAATTAATTACTCTCATGGTCGCGCCTGGTCGCAGCAAAAAGTCACAGTTTTCTATTCATTGAAGTATATATAACTCATCTAAAAGACTTTGATTGCGGAAATCAAAGGCAATCCATTTTCAAAGTCAGCTCAAATATTTGTATAATTAGATAGCGCTTGGACACCGTGTACCTGAATTTTAAGTGCATATTTCGGGCACCAATATAGTAATTTTCAGAAAATGCTACATACTATATAAAAATACATACCTTTATCTAATATAATCACATTGCAAGCTAAAGAAATATTTAGTTCTGCTGCCTTTACTGAGCCCTCACATAATAATAACTGCGAGCTCGCCTCGCCAGAATATGATGCCGTAACGGAGGAGAGCCACTTTAGGCCTTCGGTGAGAATAGATAATCAGACAGCGCGACTTTTCAATACTTAATTACTGTACCCAAGAGTCTTATAAACACGACTCACAGAAAATGTGCACCAAAGACAAGGGTTGAAAATATTATTTTTGGCCGACTGGATGCTAGAAATTACCCACTGTGCGACATGACGTCGTATGCTAGCCTTTAGATCAGGAAGAGACCGGATGCGTCCCTGAGAAACACGATCCTTCAAATATCTCCAAAACCAGAAGTCATATGGATTTAGGTCGGGGGATATTGATCACGCACATGCAAAATGCTTAGATGGTGGTGGTGGTGATGGTGGTTTTAAGAGGAAGTAAAACTGGGCAACCATCCCCTGTATGGCACTAATGAGAGAGAATGGAAGGGATTCGACACTTCGAAAAATGAAGGTATCGGTCAAAGAAAGACAAGGGCCACATAGGGCTTGAAAATAATAAACTCCCTAGGCCTCGGGGTCGGAAAAGAACAAGACCTGACCAAGGGAGGTCGGATAAGGTAGACTGAAAGGGAGGAGCCTGGCACAAGTATGTGAAAGCAATGCTTGGTCTCAGCTAAGGGCCCTGTTGTCGCCAACCCACCATCCAATGTTAGGAGCTCCTAGGGCACCTTCTAGTCGCCTCTTACGACAGGCACAAGGAACCGTGGGTGTTATTCTACTGCCACAGGCGCCGTTAATGAAGGTTTCTCGCAGAAAGTCTTTCACCAGGCGAGCGACATGTGCTGTTGGTCCATCTTGCATGAGAATAACAGTGTGGTTACAGATGCTTTCCTGTAAATTTGGAATTACTTTTCACAAGGAGATTCCTGGAACGTACGGATGTCACTGTACACCTAACTACCCACGCTGGGCTCATCTCCTCAAAGGAGCTTATAAAACCACAACAAACACTCTCGTAAGTTGAATGCAAGGGGTGTTCCTGCGGCAACCAAGGAAGTGACACAACGCAATTCCATAGGGAGAACCCTCTGGTGTCAGAGATACGGAATATTGGACGCTCTGACTGATTGCAGCGCCATATTTTCTTCTTGTGTCAAGAATTGAAACTAAATTTTTGGCACAATTTGCCATCGCATATCTGCAGAATTTCAGACCCATATGATCAGTAGAGCCCGTACTGTGCCGCGCCAAACACCATTAGTTAACATTCAAAACACATTCAGTCGTCTTCAAGGTAATCTCCTTTCTTCACAATGCACTTTGTGTGTGCAGTTGCTGGCCCTGTTTTGCTGTGTCGAATGATGGATGCTAAAAGATTCGACAATGAATCAACTGCAAGCTTTCGAAATTTCGGTGTGTTACGGAATTATCAAGATCCTATCGATAGGTCATATCACCAACGGGGAGAGACTCCCTCGTCCCCGTAAACGATGTTGATACCTAACCCTTCAAAAGTACAGGAAAGTAGTTGATGTCAGAATTCAATAATACAACTGATCGTAGAAGGTAAGGTAAAGGAGATACGTGGATGCTGGCGGATGATGATTGTTCTGGGCGTGCTATCTCCGACACTGGTTTGACATGCACGATATGGAAACCCTGAAAGAGGAGGAGCAAAGTAGAAAAAATAAATTTCCATGATTGTCACCAACGTTCTCCTAGAAGATGGCAACAGAATGATATTTATTTATTTATTTATTTATTTATTTATTTATTTATTTATTTATTTATTTATTTATTTATTTATTTATTTATTTATTTATTTATTTATTTATTTATTTATTAACAAATAAATTGCAACTAAGATATATTTTATTGTAATTTCTCTCAGTATATCGAAGAATTTACTTTGTCAAATTCGTTTTTCAGATCCTTGCGTACCTTGCTGTTCGTTATTTGGTCGGCTATCATCAGGCTTATGGGAAGTATTGCTTCAAGTGTGAAACATTCCTCTGGAAATCAGATAGGTCCAATACATGACACTGGTGTTGCAGCTGACTCCCGATTACCCGGCTGCGAATTATTCGGTTTGCGGTTTATCCGTGCACCCCTGAGGTTTGTTGTATTTTTTTTCCTTCAATTTTGCCACGTTTTAAATACGTGCAAACTGCGCGCTTCAAATTCGAGCGCACCCTCGACTGCAAGTGTGCTGGCGGTGTGCTTGCTCGAGTACTAAACACTAAACTGTGCCCGGTATAGCCGTTCCTTGTAGGTTTTCTGTGATAGCAGTCATGGCTATGAAGCGAAAGAAACAGCTTCTAACATTAAAACAAAAGTTTGAATTCATTGAAAACTCGAGAAAGGAGAATCAATAAAGAAATTAGCGAGTGATTATGGGATTTGGATTTTGTATACTTTTGTGCCGGAACTTCTAGTATTTTACCATCAAAGAACGTTATAGGTAATTATTCCATTAGCTTATCTGATTGGTACAAGTGGTCATTGAATGTGTTAATTGTTCGACGTTATTTTATTTTCAAACAGTATTGTGTATTCTGTATTATTAAAAGTTTCGTTGTACACTGAAGTGAACAGAGTCGTATTATCCGTCTTTTCAGTTATCCGTGCGAACTTTTCCGTTGACTAGCCCGGATAATCAAAAGTCTGCTGTATCTTCCTTCAACTTCGCCGGTGGAATCAAGTTAAATGTCCTTCTTGGAAACACATTAAGACATAACTCTCGTCTCCTATCCTTCCACACAGCTACTTACTCCTGCAAGTACGTGTATGGCACGCAAGAACATAGTGACGCACACTAGAGTGGTGAAGTTATGTGCAACATGAGAGTCTCAAGAGTATCAGCTGACTCAAACGACGTACGCTCAGTAAGCGGATCATTACTACCGCTGAAACTACCGCATTTGGAAACATCGTTAGTCGCATGTCTCCTGCAGAAAAACCAACCTAACAGTGATACAGTTTTTTTAGCTATAGTAGTTGTTTCATAAAACAAATCCTCACTAAGATGTACAATACTAAAAAATCCACAGTTATAGACCTTCAGGCAAGCAACTCAATGTTGAAAACATCTTAGGGATATGAGTTACGAATTTTAGGTAAGTAAAATACAATAAAATATGAGAATATATTCAACCCTTTACCCTTCCTGCCTTTGAAATGTGGCGCCGGCTCGAGACATCCCAGGGTCGCTGACTGGGTACTACCCTCAGAGATATCTTCAGATATTATAAACTAACCTTAAATTAATCAAGCGGGAAGGATAAAAGAGAAGAAATAAAATAATTAAATAAAAATCCGAATGAGAACATTTACGAATGCAAAATTTATTGAAAAAGGCTAAACTTTGGCAAAGCAAATATACTTCTATACAAACAATAAACTCTTCGGACCAAATATTGTTCACAACCTCTATCACTCTCGACTATAAAATATCAACCTCATAACTCATAGATTTCAAATCCTTCTAAACACATTACTTCATCTTTATTACAATTCCCTTTCATCTTATTCATCAACTCTACTTCAGTACTTCAAAATTTTTAATCCAATTCCATTCCACTCATATTTTGGTACCACCATATTTCAAAATTTTCAATAATAAAATATTATAATAATCTATCATCATGACCTTTGTTAATTTGTCAAAGTACCTTTTTAAAATGTTAATACAACCAAAACTTCTTCCGTTCATTCTTTGAATAACAACTTCGTATTTGCTCTCCATACCTTTAAATTATTTCCTCACCATATTATAAACCTTGTAGTTACCATCTACTAAATACCAAATTATTTATTTAAATACACTCTTCAAAATGAAATGTATGAGGCTGTGTAAATTCATTAAGCAACATCCGCCGTGTAATTCACAACTCATCTTTTAATTAATTAAATCCATTAATTTCATTATAATTTACAAATTCGCAGTTATCAATGTCGGTATAATTGTTACCTTGAAAATCATAAATTTATCCAATTACGTTTGTTAGATTTGGTAATTCAATCCAAAATTTTATATATCATAAAATTATTCATCACAAATTTTATATAAAAATAATCCCTATTATTATTTGAGTCCGAAACTATTTAACTTATTCTTTCTCGGTACCATCCTCCCCTCATATAATACTGATAATATGGAACGCACGCACGAAATCGAAAAGTAACCCTGACATAAATAAATTAAATTAATTTACCGATTCATTAAAATGATAAATATCTCACATATGCTTAATTAGCTGTTTTATCATACACAAAACATATGCCTACCCTGTAGCAAGAAACCCTATACTATAATGTTAAATGCATCTTAACCTACACTGATTCTACAGACAATGGGATGAACCTCATTGCCGCAAGTATAAACAACCACCGTGAACTGAATTCAACATCACAAGAAATATTGCAACTGCAAAATCAAAATTTGCATTGCCCACATATTGAAGAACATATAACATAAACAAACACAACATAATTTCAATCAATAGTCACAGGGAAAATCATTATACACTGGCTCGGCCGGGCATCGAACTCCGACCCTCAACATGGCACCATTACAGTGACCTATCATTACACTTGCCGCAATGATCTGTCACGAAGTCTAGCTATCATTATTTAATCTAATTGTGCTGTCCTGAGTTCCACAAACAGAATTTTTCTTACGGATGAATGCGATATTTTGTTACTTATAAGACCTTACTACAGCTGCCATAGCCTCTCTAATACACAACGCGCCCTCCTGGTCTGCTGCCTTATCTCACGTCCGACTCATTTCATTGACACGGCATTCTAACATGTTCGCACCCACTTAAATTCTCTCTCTCTCTACTCTAAATGAAGCCATATGTTCCTCCACAATATCATGCGCCTGTGCGAACAGTTACTAATTATATAATACTCTCAATATATTTTATTCATTTCATATTTCACGTATTATTCTACATTTCTCACTCCATTATCAGGAACACGTATATCATTATGCCGGTATTTATATATATATATGGCGCTACACAATCATTGGTTCGACTCTTGCGGTCGGCATTTTGTGTCTTAGAGGTCCCTATTTCAACACTAGCTAACTACTTCTCGGAAAAATTTTAGGATGGCAATTATTCCCTATAGCACAAAATTTTCTCATTGATTAACGGTGCACGTTACTTACTGATGACATATATTTTCCAAAATCCCACTGTAATGTGCCAGCAAGTCCGGGTTCGAATCTTGGGTCAGTGAAAATTTTCTTGACGAACTTTTCATGCGACATGCCAGGTTAATCTATCTATTCCCTCCAACTAATCCTTACTGATGCCTCCTACGTCATTAAATATTCACACACGCACACGCTAATATTTGCTAGAAGATCACGCACTGAGAAAAAAAAACCCATGTTTCACACCCGTAATGGAAAATCATTATTTACACACATTATTTCCACACTCGCGAAGACCATATTTTAACACACGCTAATATCACAATATGTACACCCCCCTAGGCATCAGCATAAAATAAAACCTAAAAAAAAACCTAACTATCCTTGCTACAGTACTTAAAAAGGAAAATAAACGAATAATCATGCATTAATTTATTTACAGTTAACAGCTAATCATGCACATGCTAGATAATGAATCAGGGTACTTATCGACTCGGCGACGCTCCATACTCAGCTCCACGGCCTCATGGTTTCAGGTCGGCCCCATGATGTACTTAAGCCATCATGCTAACGGCCTCAAAACCTGAACCCATACCATTCTCCACAACCATGGTCTTCACTCTTGTTGCTTTCATGAAATCACACGCTCATCACTTCTTATTACACTAAAATACATATTAAAAAAACACAGATATAGTTAAATTAATCTAGCACATACACTTATTCACAATTGTAATATACACTTTGTCTCTGCTTTCCGCGAGTTTACACGTGGTACTGCGATGCGTCCTTGTTTGATCTCGCTCCGATCCTAATTTTCAGTTAAGGTTGTAAAAATTCACCTTCTTGAATTTACAAAAATTTCGGTCATTAGTGAGTTAAATGCAAAGTCTATCGGACCCGTAGTATCTTCGACAGCTAGTTATTTGATAGGAAATGCTCTAGATTAGGGTTCTCGTGAACCACATACACGTACGTCCGACACGTTCAAATTTCCGTAGCAGAGTGCCTGTTCTTAGCGGCTCGCGTCCTCTCCATGCACGCCGGATTCTGGATAGTGAGCTCGGGGAACCCCATCAACAATGATGTAACATCCCGTCACATATGCCTGCGATTATTTATTCCAATAACTTGTTGCAAATACGCCGTCTTTAATTATTGTTCTCAAAATGGTTTAATCTTGTTTTCACCTTATCCCCTGGTGGATTTAAACATTTTTAGAAGTCATTTATGTGGCACCCATCTTTAATTTACCCCCATCATTCCAAAACCTGCTCTGCTGCGATTCGCTGCCTGAAAATGTTGCCAACTTAAATCTGGTGACTTTGGTCATCACACCTCATGGAATATTCCAATGCTTTCCATTTCATCATAAGATGACCTTGACACGTGGAACTATCTTTAAACCTGGGCAAGCGAAATGGCGCCACACATCCGGCCTATAATGTAACTGCGGCTATTCCCTCATATGCCATTTTTTTAATTTCTAATATTTTTAAAGACAATGATATGAGCCAATTGGGCTCAATATTCTTTCTGTATTCCTAAAAATTAAAATCCGTTTTTAATCATCGAATGCAAAGTTTACAGTACGTTCATGAACGATCTTCACGTTGATAAAACACCACTTCATTAAAGAAAAGGAATCCATCTCGAACAGCGGCAGGGTGTGAATAATGATTGAGTATTAACCCTTTTTTCTGCTTCTCATCTTTTATATCTGGTGACGGCGCAATTTCTAATAAAAGCCTCTTGCAGTTCTTCATCTTCCGTTTATGTGATTCCAACTTCCGTTTTAGAACAGAAAAAATAAGGCTCTAGGTGTGCTAAATGTTTCTTAAGCTGTGCCGGCATGATACCATATCCGGTCGATTAGATTAGTAGTTTGTCTTTTTCTACCACTATGAGCGCTACTGAGAGTCAATGTATAGTTTCATTTAAGCACCACCAAGAGTGCTAATGTGAGTCAATGCAGAGTTTCACTTAAGCCCTGATAATCACTACATTAGGTGTAGACATTTTTCAAAGAATCAACAAACGCCTGAGGTATTGAACCAAGGAACACACAGAAAGAATTATTTAAAAAAGTTAATTTGGCTAGGATTTGAATCAAAAACAAGACGAATAAAGAAACAAGTCATTGCACATAGGCTGTTTTTCCGAAACTGCTTTTAGACCGGAAGAGATTTTTCGAAATTTGCTTTTTTAATTTTTTTATTTTGATAGGCACAAGTGAGCAAATTGCACAGTGTTGCGTTTTTCGTAGTATGGGAACCGCTACTTTGTCTGCTAAGAAATTTTTTCAAATTTAGCGCATAAGATCCTCACAGATAACTATTGCTGTAATTTGTGTTGTGAGTATCCATATGGTTTGTTTCTACATAAATGTGAATTACATTTTGATCATAATCAAAATAAAGTTTACCGGGCGAGTTGGCCGTGCGCGTAGAGGCGTGCGGCTGTGAGCTTGCATCCGGGAGATAGTAGGTTCGAATCCCACTATCGGCAGCCCTGAAGATGGTTTTCCGTGGTTTCCCATTTTCACACCAGGCAAATGCTGGGGCTGTACCTTAATTAAGGCCACGGCCGCT